>NC_090923.1:732614709-732917739 GCF_040938575.1 Ambystoma mexicanum
AGCTTCTACCCGGTTGGTGCAGAGTTTTGCGGGCTCCTGTTGTCTTGTAGTTCTTGGGTGCTCGGGGTTCCTGTCTGACCTCAGTCTTCCTCTTCGGCCATGTTCAAGGTTGTCATTTCGATTATAGTTTGGTCTCTCATGGTTGCGTCGATCTGGGCAGTGGTAACTGGGTCGCATTGCTTCCCATGTGCTTCTCCGATTTTCCCATCTATTACTTTTGTATAGTTCTTCCGTTCTGGACATGTATCGATTTCTTGGTGGGTCAGTGTATCTTGGCGAGGCGGCTTTCTGAGGGTAGTTCTGAAAGGTGGAAGCCCATTTTTTCCAGGTCAGTGTAGACGTCCTGTTAGATTTCATGTAGTGCCGATAATTTTATGTGAAGATACGCTTTAGCTTTCTTGTTTCTGTGGTATGGTTCGATCAGGGTGAAGTCCTCTGATTTCAACACGCGTAGTTTCCGTACTTTCCCTAATATTTCAAGTACTGTTTTTCTGTTCAGTATCAGGTAGTTTTGGCCAGCGTCTAGTTGCTCCATCTTAAAAGTGCGGGTTTGAGTTGATTGCCGTAGATTTGTCGAGGACACTGGTTTCTCTTGGTGTTTATCTCCTTGGTTTTTTGTTGATCTCTCTGATGTACTGTGGACTGAGGAACATTGCTTCAGTGTTTTTGTTATCTCGGTGCCCCTGTTGGTTGGTATTTATTTAATTTAAATGTAATAGACATTAGCATGAAAATGTAAACACCACTTTATCCGTGGCACAACACAATCAACTTCTCTCAGCATAAATAAATCACAAAAGTGAGTTAAAAAGAACACATACACACTTCTTACGTTCTGCAAATTTCACTTCATGAAATAATTTCACTGATCAATGACAAAGGCTCTTATGTACTGTTGTGCCGTTTTGATTTTCCTGCAGGTTTAAAAGGCTAGCATTAGGATTTCAAGATTGGTTCAAATACATATGGCAATTATGATTTCACCCACACTTACGGTTTAATATAAACACAGGATTATTTATCGCTTTGTTTTTCAGACCGCCACACTTGTTTTGGTCTATGTTGGGAAGTCAGACAGAAAAATTGGAATGCTTTGGGGAATTTTGGATTTCAGACCCCCCTTACTGAACAGCCTGTGTTGGGGAAGCTGGATAAAAAGGTTGACCCGATTTAAGAACAATGACACCCCTCTTCCTTAAAAAGTCAGAGTCAGTTGGACAACAAGGATTACCCAATTAAATTATAGGCTATAGTTTTCAGCGCACACTGGGAAGTGAGCTTTGTTAATTTTAAACTTTAACAAAATTCACCCCATAGTGTTATGCCAAATGGGGAAATCATTAAATTAATATTTTTGGTTACACAGGCTATAGATCTACACAGTTCTTCCCGCTCACCCGCTATAAAGGGAAAGGATTCAAGGCAAGCAAACTCTCCCCACCTTTTGGTTTTCCAGGGCTTAGTTCTACTTACATAGCAAGCCTCTGGTTCAGGAAAACCAGCTGCATCTCAGGACACTCTGGAAAGATAGGGCAGGGGTCTGGTCACTCCACTCTCAAAGATGGCCTCACACTCTCTACCATAGGATGCAGTCAGCTTTGAGACCTTCCTAGAGATAGACAGCTCCACCCAGATGCACTCTCAGCAATCTCCTCTGGTGTCTCCTTAGAGCTGTCAGATGGTAGGATTCGGCAGCATTCCTGATGGTCTGTCTCTTCTATCTGTCCTCCTGTCTTTCTCCTTTTTCTGTCTGTTCCTGTGTGTCTCTTTTTTTCTCTCCCCTGTCATAGTGCAGTCCCCCTTATATAGCAGCAATGACACCAATTTTACAATCTTGGGGAAGTACCCTGGAATAATCCCTTCCATTAGGATTGGACAGTTACCCTTCTCTCTCCTCCAAACCCAGCCTCCATGTCAGGATTAGTTTAGGGGTCTGGAGCAACATATGAATATTCCCATTTGTAAGCACCCCTTTGTTCTCCTTTCAACGTTTTGGCAAAAACTAGTTATGTATCACAACTTCATAATTGTACTAGCAACTGCCATATGAAACATATTTTCGGTTTCCGCTAATCATGGGGAATTAGATAAGCCAACCACCAAATCCGTACGGTGTAGCATGGCCATGTGGCACATTTCTGCAATTTCCATAAAAAGTACAACAATCATGAATATGTAAGTTATTAGGCAGATCCCTAATTTCCTTTTCCACCCACTCATCAACTCTCATATTTGGAATATGTTCAGATCAGCCAGAAACCTAGTTTAACTGGCCATTACAATTCCCAGATGAATTGTATATCCCCAAAATCACTTGGAAATTACATGAAAAATGGTACGTAGATGAAATCCATCGCCCTTATGATGGCTGAGATAAAGGCCTAAATTATAATAGTCCTTTTAAATTAATTGTACATTTGTATGATATATGATATGATATGATAGGTATGCTCAGCAAATGGGAGATATGCTTCATCCAGCACAGCCATCTGTCTCCCTGGACCAGCCTGTGACCAGAAGCTTTTTATGAGTCTCTCTGAAGTTGGTAATTTTCTCTTTGAAGTTGCAGCCCCAAGTCTTCACACCTTTTAGTCATACTCCAGCCAAGGGGAACTTATCCTGCAGTGACTGCCTTCGGAGCCAGCAAGTCTGGGGAACACTGGGCTTCCAACACCTTCAGCAGGAAATTTAATTGCGATTGGTCATTGAATAGGAGATGTGACATTGAGGCTGGGAGTGGGTGTTTTCCCTGTGATGTTTTGACCTCAGCCAGCAAAAGGGTCTGCCTTGGTTTTACTTTTTATCCATGAAGACAAAGTGGCTCTTCAATTGTCACTGGAATTTTGTGGATGAAACATAATATACATTGCTCTTTGTCAAACCACACATCCTGTTTTGTTTTCCTGACATTTGTCTGTGAGCAGTGATATTTTTTTCAGTTTTATTTTTTTCATAAATGGTTTTTATTTGCACACACATGTGGAGGATGTTTTTGTTTTCAATGTTTAAACACACTGTTTTCCTTGTGACAGGGATCTTTGTTTCCTCCCTCTTTTGTAAATTAAAATGCTGCTTATCCATTTGTAATGACAGATATGCCCCGTTCCACATGGCTCTTTAACTTTACTTGAAAAACAAAAACAAATGCCAGGTTGTTTTTGTGTTAGTGTTTAAAATCTTGCTATTCATGTGAAAGCAACTTCTGTTTTTGGCCTTTAAATGCAGCCCACATGGGCTAAGTGGCAGGGGGCCCCCTCGCCCGAGTGGCAGCCCGCAAAGACCTCCATGCTCTTTATTTGCACTGGGGACTTTGCTGCCTGTCTCGGATCAGGGGCATGTCCCCCACAACACACATTTTTTGTCTTCATTTGTATGCAGAGCCCATGGAATGCAAAATGATAGGCGTCAGGGTGGCAGTAGCCTGGCCCAGTCACTTCTCATTATTGCGTTAGCAGTGTAAACATGGTACGGGATAAAGGGAGGGGAGGAGGACCATCCATTCCTCCTTGCGGTGGTGTGTAGATGCATGTGGAGGGTGCTTGCATTATTTTTTTGATTGAATGTGTTTGTATGTTGGCCTGTTTGTTTTTATGAATGCATGCATGCAAGGAGATGTATCAATGATGTGTGAATTCATGGGTAAAAGTGTTGTTTGTGTGTATGTGTATCAGCCTTCACCCCTAAATATAGCGATGGAGGATGCTTGGGGCATTACATATTATTGCGTGGCTAGCTTGGCCTGTGGTATCCGTGTGCATTTACTTTCTTACTGTGGTATGGCATTTGTTACTTTTTACTTGATATCAAGGGTAAAGCAAACATGATGAGTGATATTACGTGGCTAGACCGGTTTACAGTGGTGGCTCCAATCTAGCCATATAATTCGGTGTGTTATGGCATTTTTGTACTTTGCATCAACGGTAAAAGCAATCGTAAGTATGATTAATTGGTACATTGCCCTATCTCAGTATAGCCAGTCTGATATACTTAGTTTCTGTAACATGGCATGTTTTCCTGGGTTGGGGTACTTATATGGTAATACTGGCATACATTGTTGCAGCATGCATGGACATGTAGGGCACAGCCAGCATGAGCTACCAGACACAACTGATTGCAAACAGTGTGGCTTATTTATTTATTTATTTTAATTCTTATGATGCGCTGCATGCCCATGGGGCTCAGGGCACACAAATAACAAGACACGACAGAAACTGCAATACCAGGAGAACAGCAGGAGAGAAAAGGTGTGGAGAATTATTCAGGGCTAAGATTGAAGAGGTTTGTTTTAATAGCTTTTTTAAATGATGAAAGGTTGTTAATGAGACGAATGGAAGCAGGAAGAGAATTCCAGTGAAGGGGTGCCTGAACATCAAAACTGGTGCCACCAAAACTCACCAGTTTAAATCTTGGTTGGACAAGTGTTGGGGCCAAGGATAACCGAAGATTTCTGGTGGGTGTGTTGCACTTGGCACGATCAGATAAGTATTGAGGACATGAATGGGATAAACATATGTAGGCAAATGGAAGGATTTTGTGTGAAATCTGTTGTTTTAGAGGAAGCCAATGTAGGGCTTTCCTAGATGTAGAAACGTGTGTCCGGCGAGAAAGATCAAATGTTGCTTGTACCGCGTTATTCTGAGTGACTTGCAATGCTTTAATGTTAGTAGCGGTGGTACCAGCCAACAGGCTATTGCAGTAATCAAGCCTGGAATTGATTAAAGTGGTAGAAAGCAAGGCACCATTTTCTGTAGTGATAAAGGGATGAATGTAGTGTATTTGTTTAGTGATTAGACCACATGTAGATCAAATATATGATACATGAGGCTTCATGGATAGTTCATCGTCCAGAACTACTCCTAAGGTAGGTTTTAACCTTCTTAGAGACAAGGATTTTGTGACCCGCGATTGAAAAGCTGGAATAGTCGGATGTGAGCTTGCTCCGACCTGCTTTGGTGGAAACAATCATGAACTCTGTCTTTTTGCAGTTGAGAGCCTGAGAATTACAGGCCATCCAATTTTGAATGGCATTGTAGATGGTGTTGAGGGTGCCAAGGTCCTGTTTGTAATGCCCGCAGAGCTTCAGAACAAACTGTGTATCATCAGCGTAGTTGGTATATTGGACAGCCAGGTTGTTCAACAAGTCAAGCAAAGGCTCGATGTAGATATTAAACAATAGCGGGGACAAACAGGAACCCTGTGGGATACCGCAAGTTTGTGTGATGGGAGAGGAATGTTTATTTCCTACACGTACCTGCACAATGCGAGGGCCCAAAAATTAGGCAATCCAATTGGATGCTGAGGTGGAGAAGTGGGCGACCTCTCCAAGCCTGGTCACTATTAATGCATGATCAACAAGATCGAAGGCTGCAGAGAGGTCTAAGAGCATCAGCAGGGCAGGATGACCTTTATCTGCCATGCCAACCAAGGTGGACTTGAGGTTACGCATGTCCCATGCTGTGCTCTATAGCCAGATATTTTCAAGATAAGTGGCACATTGATTATAGGCCAGTAGTTATCTGTAATCTAAGTGTCCAAGTAATCAAAGGGTCCAAGTTAGCTTCTTTCAGCAGTGGTGTAACCCAAGCAGCCTTAAGAGAAGATGGAACAACACCCTCATCAAATGATAGGTTAATTAACTTTGTAAGCCAGGGAACCAATAGGTCAAGAGAGTCTTTGAAAAGGCTTGTGGGACAATCATCTCCTGGACATGGGGTGGCCTTAAGGTCCTGAATGACCTTACGCACTTGTACCTCGGAGTAGTGGCTAAAGGAGAAGTATGGAATATCTTTGCCATTATTGACAAAAATATTAGGTGTCTTACCAGGTACAACAGGATCACTAGAATTTTGAATGTTCTTAATATTTTCTTTGTGGGCTGCTATTCTGTCCACAAGGCCATTGTGAACCTCTTGACACCAGGCAGAACTTTTAATGAGATCACTGTTGGTAGGAGGAGCAACCTGGAATTTGGCCAGGATTTTAAATAATTCTCCTACATTAGAGTGGGCATTCATGATTCTTTTATTGTACAGAGTAGCTTTGGTTGATGTAATCAGAGCTTTACATTTCTGTACTGATTGCTTGTATGCTGTAAGAGTGGGCTCACTGGGGTTTTTTCGGGATGCTCTTTCAAATGCATTTTTGGCCTGCCTAGCAACAATAATGACTGCAGAAACTGTTCTGATTAGTTTCAGGTTTGATAATTGTCATTTTCAATGGAGCAAGATGATCAATGGTCTCCTTAATAGAGATGGTTAAATGTTCTATCAAAGAAGCAGAATCAGAGAAGCTGGTGAGAGGCCGCAGATGTGAGGATAATAGAGCAGAAAAGTGGTAGCAGTGATATTCTTGAGATTGCGAGTACGTTTGCAAATGCGAGGCACAGAACTCAGCTTCGGTGGCGGATTAGGTAGGGTAATCATTGCTTGAATGCAAGTATGATCAGACCAAGCACACAGAACCACATTCAATTGGCGAATTGCCAGATTCTGGAAAATGAGCCAACCCAGAGTGTAACCATTTTTTGGAGTGGGAATATTGATCCATTGTTAAAGTCCTGTAGATGTAAGGGAATCAAGCACTGCAGTGTCTTGCTTGTCAAGAAGGTCGTTTGCCCTCAAATTTAAATCCCCCATTTGTACCTAATTTTTCAAAGAAAGTCCTGCAAAATGCACCATTTTAAACCTATAATTTAAAACATTTTCTCTGGAGGAGCCCACTCAAAACACCTTATTTGTTTCCGGCTCCCTTACTGCGCTCACTTGTTTCGGCATACTAGGCGCAAACATATACGCCCCTCCAGTTCAAAAATTCACCAACCTTTACTGATGCAGACTGGGCACAAGCGTCCTTACCAGCACAGCATTAAGGAAAATACATGTGGGGTACGGGGACTCCAAGAGTAATATTGTGGTTCCCTGGCATGCACCACCAGAGAGCAGTGTGGGCAGGGAGTCCTTGCAGGCAGTGTTCAAGAGCTTGAGGAGGCACACTGTGCAGTGGTAATGTTGCTACCCCGCGAGTCTCCCTGCGCCGGGCACCATCCGGAGCCCCAGATGTCACTTGCAGCAGTTCATAACACAGGCCCTCCAAGATATAAAGCTGTTCTGAGCTGCAGACCTATCCATATTGTCTCCATGAAGTTGAGCTATTCCCTTTCTAAATTCTAAAGTCCTGCATCTTGCACCGGGAGATTTGCACGCTGCAACCCAGCGCATAAAGCACAGTGGCACAGTAGCACTGAGTGCTTTTCCATTACAATACATCCTTTTGAAAATGGGAGAACTGCCTGGAGTGCACAAGCAGCTGCTGCAATTTATCCAAAACCGTGTCAAGTGTGTTTAACTCTTCAGATGTTGTGGGTGGCGCCATGTGGCTCTTTGCTTCTGGAGTGGCTGACTTTCTTGTTCAGGCCTCTTAAAAAAAATAAAAACGGGGTTTCACAATTCTAAACCTTTCAGCAGTGACCCTAAGTAAGAAAGAATAGGAATTACAAATAATGTGTCTTTCTGGAATGCTATACACTAATTGCTAGACTCATTAAAGGTTTATTTTAGGTACACTTCAGGGGTTGAGTCACTGATTTAGTCTGTTCTTAAACACCTCAACTCAGCCTTTCATCCTTCTGAGATCGAAAAATTAGTACCAACACAGGTTGGGTGATATTGGGTGTATATTTGTTCTATATAAAGCGCTTAGGCGTAAGTGCTATATAATAACACATCATTATCTTGGACATCTTCTTGCATTCACAGTAATTTGGTAATAAGGGCTTATATACACTGATCTTAACGATACATTTGGCGATACATTTTTGAATGAAATGTATATCACATTATAGTGATATCGTAACCATATTTTTCGTAGTGTACTTAGGAACAATGCTTTGTGATGCCACTTCCTGTTTTTTCAAGGGATGAAAGGCTGTGTTCCATCACTCCCCGTGATATCACTTAGGGGTAGGATAAAATGACATCACTTCCTGTGATGTCATCAGAGGTCAAGAGTCGTGTGCTCTCACATCTGCTACCTCTGGAATTTTGGTGAAATGACGTCCCTGATGCTACTGTGAACTGTCAACACATTTACCCTATTTGGTTACAAAGAGTGAGTAAGAACTTCTCTCTGCAGAGATGTTCTACGAAAGGTTGTATGGGGATTAGCAGTGGGGAGGAATTTTGGGAGGGCCAACACAATTAACCACATTGTTCTACAACAGAAAACAGACAGGCTCTATTATTTGAATAACTCATCTTTATTTTGTTTATCAAATAACAAGAAAAAAGCACACCAAAATAATCCTGGTCCATAACAAGCATTGTATCACAGTCCTCGTTCTGTTCAGACGTGCTCTATATTTGATTTAAAATGGGCTTGCCAGGGCTTTCTTGCTGCTCCTTGGTTGTTGACACTCTGGATTTACCCCAGTTACATATATATATATATTTATATATATATATATATATATATATATACATTGCATGTTTGTACAAAAGCTATGCATGTTAAACCATGCAAGGGTTGAACTACCATGTTCTAGGCTGTCAACAAAATGGTGTCCCCAGGGATGATTGGTCACGTTTTCCTCAGTTGGAGCAGCAAGTCAGTTCCACATTGGCATAACTACCAGGGCATGCATGTCTTTGCTGGCATTCGCCTTTCACGTCAAACACAGGTCTCAGAGGACTATAGTGATATCGTCCTCTCACCCTCTCTCTGACCTGTTGTACACTTTTAGCGGCTCACTGTCCTTCCCCAGAGACCGCTTGTGAAATGTGTATGTGACTGCTGTGTTCACACTTTGATCTCTCTTTTGCTCTTTCTCTCTTTCTCTTCTCTCTTCACAGCTCTATTACTCAACGAGGGTAAGCCTTTTTATGTTCACCACACGTCTCTTGCATGTGCATGGCTGTACCTCCTGCTTTACGCGGTGCCTGTGTGTGCCTCCCAACACCTCCCTGCTTGAGCAGCTGGAAGATCATAGCAGGCCAGCAGAAGCCATGATCATTGAGGCAACCCACGCCGGTAAAGCCTTTGTAGGGGTCATGGGAGGCACACACGAGATCTCAAGAAGAGGTGTGCATGAATTACTGTGCATGGCTGACACTCACTGCTGCATCACTCAATGTCTTCTTCGCAGCTTTGTCTTAACTACGGCTACTTGGCGCTCAGAGACCTTCCGGCGCAATGCTGCTCCGTTGTCTGCCACCCCACTGAACAATAAAAAAAAGAGAGACGCTACTATTGTTTCACTGTTAGGAGATGAGAAAGGAGATCTCTATTTTATAACTTAATTTTAGTTATTAATGCTCCAGGTTCAGTCAGGGGATAATTGCCAACAACTGACGTTAAAGCAGCCGAGGAATAGGCCAAGACGCAAATGCATGAATGCTGGTAGAACGGACAGATGGAAGAAAAAGGCCTAAATATAGACACATGTAGCACGTCTGAAATAACCGCACGGCACGTGATTATTCGTCCATCTTTCTTCCGAGGAAAGGACCCTCATCTTAGCCCTCTATTGCTTATCTCTGATTGGCTCAATCGTGTGGCTCTATGTGGTAAACCCTGTGGGTGAGACTATACAGAGAGTGTAAAAATGACAGTAAAAACAGGTCCACCGCAAACATTTGTCTCTTATTAGATGCCTGATCCTACCTACCCTACAGACCGGTCCCGTCTAATGGCTTATGCTACTCCAGGGGAACTGTCATTTAACCTCCCCCAGCCCCCACCCTGCAATCCCTTAAAATGCACCAGCTCTTATGTCACCAAGGCGCACCATTTTGATGTCTCCACCCCAGGCAGCTACGAAGAATTGACCTACCATGGCACTGGCCCTGCACTTGTTGACCTTTGTACCGCTCCTTTACCCAAAGCTTATGCAAGTAATATTTTGGAGAAGGAGGAGCTGGCTTGACCACAAATAAAGTTTCCCGCCTTTTCTTCCAAAGAATCTGGTAAATAAAGACTATGGAATGGGATGTAACAGGATTTGAATGAACTTCAGAGGTGGAAAGTATAACATAAGGCCCAAAAGATGCAATTTTACTTTTTGGATTATCGTGGCCCTCCCCCTCTAAGATTGTGCACTAGTTCAAATGAGAGCAAATTAACTTTGTGCCATTGTTGATCCCTGCAGAATAAGGAACAGGGGAACATTAATTTACTCCACTTTTAAAATGTGGAAGTCTGGGGTTGAGATACAGGTAAAAATGAAGCAAGATCCATGGGTTCCATTTTTACTGGTGCACATTCCTGATACATGTGTGGCCAAAATTGTTTTTGTCATGTCAAATTAAACTAATAGTAGTAATAGTGCACAATTCTATAGGCCCGATTCTCACTGTTTATGGTACAATGTTTACATGCGAGCAAGAAGCTGCATGTTATTACGTATCTTAATGTACAAAATTAAAACGTTTTTTCAATGCATTTTACTAAAATGTAAAAACTATTTTCCTCAACACATTCAAAGCTTCACATTAGCTTTTTAAAATCCAAACAGATTCACCATTGATTTTATGGTACAGCAAATGGAAGATCTCTTACATTAGATTGAACAAGGGGCCAGGTGTTACAGGGGATGACAGTGTGTGACCCTGTATTATCTTCTTATAAAAGTGAAAATGTGTGGGTTTTTAGCGAGTGTTGTTCCTCATACAATTCCATACCGTTTCACCAATCTGTACCACAGTTTGCATAGTTACCTGCTAGAACTCTCGAGACAACACTGGCTACATGACACGTGGACACCCCATTCCTTTCCCCAGATTTCAGCAAAATTCAAAATTAGTTTGTGGGTTTGTGGCTTGGCGAAGTGTTTTTCCTTATACAATTCTACAACGTTTGCCCAATTTGCACCACATTTTGCATAGTTAACTGTTAAGACCCTCTGGATATTACGGGCTACATGACATTTGGACACACCACCTCTTTCCCCAGATGTCAGCACCTTCACGCATGAGATGGTTCCCTAAATTCGGCGAAACATCAATGTGGTCATAGAAGGACTGGTCCTCAAACCTAAAATGCGCAGTTTCTGGGACATTTGCACCGCAATGCACCATAACAAACTGCACCATGCTAGATGAGGCAATAGGTGGGGAGACAGCACAGTAGGTCCCAGTATGCAGCAGCACACCAACTCTCGCTTCCCCACAACGTCTGCCATTCTCAGTGCAGTTTACTTGAGTACAAGGCACATCAAGCAATAAGCAAATCGGAACACCGACCTACAGGATCATTGATTTTCAACAATGCATGAGAGTGTTGCCATGTCTGTCCACAGAATCCATTCAGAGAATGGGTACTTTTTCCTAGTAAGGAATAAAATATCCCTTACCGTATGTAAAAAGAATATTGCAAGTCACCTCGGAGTTCCGTGACCATATAATGGAACTCTGTCTTCGGCTTTGTTCCTCTTTTTGTTACAGTGACTTTCAATATCTTCATGATGTACGGTAGGTGGTACTTTATCACATATATTTCAAAGAATCTATTTTATAGATTGGTCCAATAAAAATGTCATTTATTCACAACTGTTAACAACTCTTATTACTCCAAAACTAAAAACATAAAAAATAAATTCAGTTGTGTTCTACTCTTTCATAAATTCCAGTCATCAAATAGAGTCCACGTTCTTGCATAAAGATATTGGTTTTAATTTCTACAATGTCAAGGCTTCATGGTACGACATCTACTCTTCACGTTTCCAGTATTCATATGTTTCCCATCTTCTGGAGATCCAATCCCTGACTTATCTTAGAAAGACCTAACAGCATACCTATTAAATACCTATTAAATTTCCCCCCAAGACATAGGGAATACTGCAAAAAAAAAAAGTCTTCCAACTGGAATGTTCTAGTCGGAATGTCTTTCAATGTTCATCCAAAGACCATCTTCGGTTAAAGGATTTATCTCGAAAATTTCTAACATCAGATGTTTAATGTATTGCAGAATGTAATCTAGAATCCACTTGTGTCTCCAAAATGTCGATTGTAAGTACACAGAGATCTGCGCTTTTGGACAGAAAAGTGGATTCTAGATACCTTTCTGCAATACAGTAAGCATCTGATAGCCTCCACTGGGGTGGCCATAGCCCATATGGGCAAACACCTACTTTAAAGTGCAGGGTAATTCTGGGGAGGCGTCTGTAAAAGCGCGAGAGCACAATAATGTTCATGCATGTATTGAAGGGAATTATTTTAGAATAGGAAAAGATTATGGTTAGATCCGGATCTACCTTCATTCTCTAATTCTGAGATACACCCAGCTGAGAATTGCTATTGTTTGTATGGGACAACGTCGAAGATGTGAGACTCTAAACTGTTACCAATGGACTTCGGCTGGTCATATAAAGCTGCGAGGGGCCCAAACTGGCATATGTTTTGGGAATGTAGCAAATTTGGAAATAATTTGAAGGATGTTATTAATACAATGTTGATAGTGACAAATTGTAATATTCCAAGTTTGCTAATGCTTATCGTTTTGGGTCACTTGTCATTGATTCCGAATGTGTCTTACAAGACTAATTGGTCTGGTTGTACAGAGCTTTAATAATGTCCAAGAAAATGATCTTAAGAAAATGGAACAGTTTGGATAAGCCACAGCATGAAGATTGGAGGCATGGTATGATTTTACTGTCAGCAAAGGAAAAGGTGTCTTTACTACAGAAAAAATCTCTAGATGATTATAATGCAACATGGGGTCCATTTAATGATGTATATGTGTGACCTTTTTTTGTAACATTGTTATCTTTTGTTTAGGTTTGGCTCACTGTTTACCTGTATCCCGCCCCTTCTTTCCTCTTCTCTTTGCTCTATTTTTCTCTTGATTGTTCAGAACTCCTGTTTTTGCTATAGATACGCTGTACTTAGATAGATTTTTATGTTAATATGTATATGCATTGCATCTCTAGTCCTTGGCCTTACATGAGACTTTGTAATTAAAATTTCTATAAATAAAAGTTGTTTAAAAAAAATAAAAAGAACGAGAGTGGTAAACAGTAGATTTAAATGTACAGTTGGACTCTAGATAGGAAATTATAAATTGGGGTAGGGGACAGGGAAGCAATAGATTTAAAATGTTAGTAGATCTTCCATGCAGCGAGTGTATTTGTTCTCCTTAACGAGGTTTCGGTAGGGGCTCACCTTGGTAAGTATTTGGGAATATTGGTTGTGTTTCCCAACAATAACTTGCACTGTTTGTTTTTTGAGTATATCAATTAACCATTAAATATTAGTGATTATTGAGTGCAGCATGCAGTTAGTCAAAATATGGGCTATCAAATCCTCATCACGTGCGCCCAGGTATGTTGCGTGCAATATCGACGGGTCATCTGAGTGCATGCATCATTGATGTGCACATTCCCACTACCGTTTTAATCCCAATTCGTGCAATTGCACATAACAGTGAGAGAGAGTTGAATTTTCTGCACTGTTTCCAAGCACATCGCAAATTCACAAATGGGATCTGCTTGAATATGCAAGAAACAGTTGAGCAGCCTAATGCTCTGTCACAAAAAAAGTGCCCATTCATTGGTGCTGTGTGCCCAGCAACAAAAAAAATGTTTCACTCTTAAAAATCAATCACTGATTTTGGCTTCCGAAATGAAAACCCCAGTGTCAATCTCTATAATCTTCTCTCCCTCCAAAGAAAATAGTGGCCCTCTCAATTCTTTTCTGTTTTCTCAGAATAGAAATGAAGTGATCCTCTATGATTTTCTGTTCTTGGAGGAAACAAATCAATGACCATTCCATGTTTTTTTGTTGTCTTGGTTAAAAATGTATGTGTTCCTCTACAATTTTCTGTGCAAGGAAGATCCACAAATACATTCAATCTGTTGGTTCCTTGTCCTCTATTCTAATTCATAATTTCCTATCAAGAGTACAACTATAATTTGAAAACACTTTTTCCCACTCTAATTCTAACCATAATCTTACCCTATTCTAAAGTAATTCCCTTCACTTAATGCATGAACACCAACTGTCTTTACAAACATGTTCCTCGGAATGACACTGAAGTTCAAAGCAGGTGCTTGTAAGGGGAATCTGAGGGCTTCCTCACTTCTTTCCTCCATATATCCTCCCAGGTTGAAGAGACTTGGGCAGTGGGGATGAGGCACCCTTGGGTGAGCCACATTATCCCCCATTTCCCTTTTATAAGGAGTCAAATATTCCCTAGGCCTTTGTAGGGTATTACCAATACCTTCCCTATGTTTACAGAAAACTATCTCCCATACTTACCAGTCAGGCACTTAGATGAGGAAGAGACAACCCAGAGCCATACATCCTCTCGTTATTAACTCAGACATACACAGACACGACCCGGGTACTGGGACGAGGAAGCGGGATGCAGAGTACCAAGACCGTTATGCAGTAAAAGAACATTGCCTGCACCTGAGGCCCAGGGAATGGTATAAATGGCTCGTTCGGCTGAGGCTAATGAGATCGCATGTGGAACGCTTGCAGGAGAAGCCAAAGGTGTGAAGCCAGGGAGACAGGTGCCCGAAGCACCAACGAGCTGCAGAGTTGTTGCAGTGGAAGCGGATTGTGGCGGGAGCATTTGAATGGTCTCCGGTAACAGAGTTGGTCTGTTTACCTCCTGGAGTCAGAGACTCCCTCTCCGAACAACCAAGGCATTGGAGATCCTGCATGAGAGGTGCGTTGAGCCGGGAGAAGCGACAGCCACAGAGAGCCTTCCATCGCGGAGAACAGCACCTGGAGACAGCGTAACTGGTGAGTCAAAGAAGCCTGCATGACTCGGGGATGCTGCAGGGTGAACCGCGTGGTTGCTGCAGGTCGGATCATTCGTGAGTGAGCGAGGGATCGTTTAGGCAATATGAGTGCCGGTCCAGTTTGAAATAAAGACTTTTGATAAGTACGATAATCTGAAGCTGCTGAGAAAACAGAATGAAAGGGTTTTGTGAATACTGAACTGTGAACGAGATAAAAATGACAGGGCCAGGAAAGGGCCAGGGAAACAGAAATCTTTGAACTTGTGAATACACCTATGAACGAGGTGTAAATTCCTGTCAGGAGAATAAACTGGTAATATGATGTTGCTTTATTCAATGTGACTGAATGGAATGGAATGGAATTAAATGAAACCTACTTTTGAATACCAAACGGAAATAAAGCAAGTTTGATTGAATACCAATTTGATTGAAAGCAGTTGGTGAAATTCCCTGATAAAAGGAACTGTGAACTGTGAACTGTGTAAACTGAAGAGAACAAGCATTGGCAAGTGCCATACAAATATAAGGAACTGTATAACTTGAAAGAATAAGCAGTGGCAAAAACTCTGAGAATATATGAAAGTATAACAAGTGAATGGTGGAAAAACAAGTATTGAGAAAGCTCCAAGAGGATAAGTCCAATACCACTGTGAAGCTGAAACAATGGCAGTGTAACTGTGAAGAAGAAGCAAATAAGGTGTGTTGGTTGCGTGACCTGTAATGGGTGGGCCATGTGGTCCGACAATAGCGCCTAGACCGAGTACACCCACCTGAATCAGACACCACTAAACTCACCTATAAGCTTGCGTTTGAGTATCAAGGAAAACTTGTGTGATCTGAAATTAAGGAACTGAACTCTGTGATATTAGTGAAGGGCAACTAAGCCGGAAAAGCTGGGAATAATCCCAAGGAATTGTGTTTTGGAACCTTGAGAGACTTGAAAGCTTGGGTAAGGGAACCCTCTTTTCCAACCAGGCGCTGGAAGAGCTCTGAACTTTTATTTGAAAATGTCTCATTTTGATGCTGACATCCCTACACATTATATACAAGTAGATGTGTCGGGAAATATTGGTGTAGGACACAGACAGACATTTGCTTTGGACTTCCTGACATAGACTCTCATTAGCTTCAGCTAGGCAAGGAAATCACCCCTTAGAATAGGGCAAGTTAGGCCTTTTCCCAACCCTCTTTTTGTTTTAAGAAAAATGTGTAAACCCAAACTTTACCCAGTTGTCTGTGGCTACTTCCTGATGCCTTCACACTCCTCAATATGGGCGATGTCAACCACACTCGAGGCTTATTTATCTGAACCTTAAAAACAGTTCAAGAGGTTCAACCTAATCCAACTGGGTCTAATTCAGTAGATTTGAGTTCAGCTCCCATGCGTTTTCCATGTTTTCAAGAAAATGCTGCACAGATTGCTTTCCAGACTTGAGGTCGGACTGGCACGTTTCTCCCAATGAATTCTGTCATTCTTATCCCAATGCATTCTTGTATTGGTGTCCCAATGAGTGCTTATGGTGGATGAGGGGCTGAATTTTTATTGAACCCTCGGAGGAATGTTGTCTTTTTCCAATGCACATGCAGTGGAGATGGGATATGAATTAATTTAAGGTTGCACAAAACAGGTGTCTTATTTTACTTTGACAAACAATTCACAAAACTAAAGAAATCCTACTCCCAAATGGTTTCCCACTGTGTTAACACCAAAGGTCATAGATTAGTCGTTTCTCGCCTGAGAAAACATTGCAATAGATCTCCAATTGAGATGAGTGGAGGAAGCGGCAGAAGATACTCATTTGATAGACCTCGATTGTGTTTTGTGTCGGCAACGCCAGGAGCCAGAGTTACTGCTTGATTAAAAGAGGAGACCTCAGTTTAGTGGAGCCCTGGCAACTGATGACGATCATCTATACCAGGGGAGGGCTGCACGGTGACAGAGAATCATCCCAGTCAGAGAGGGATAGCTCTAAGTTTCCGAAATACATAGAAAATGAAGACATTGGTGCCCTGTTCCCACAGTCCATCTTGCTCATCTAGGATTGAAGGAAGGAAAAATGGTATCCGGTAATATTATCCCCATATACATGGTTGCCATACATATGGTTGGCGGGAAAAGGCTGTGGTGACTTTATATATGGTGATCATATATAAGAGGTCAAGGGGAGCTGGGGTTGCGGGGGTGTCCCCCGCTCCCCTTGAAGGAAAAAAAAGGTTTTGGGGTTTGTTCAATGTGATACTGCCCCTGCAAACCATGGCCTTTTTTTTGCAACATTTTTGGCAAACAATATTTTTGCGGGGACATTATCACATGGCACCGGAAAAATCTCTATCCCCATGTGTTTTCACTCCCAGTGGACGTTCAACTGGTTAGCAGCATCTCTGAAAGAGGAAGCTGTCTACAGGGAAGACAGGATTGTGCCTCGGGCTCTGGTGAACATTGGAACTTCGGAATATTGATGAAGATTTCCAGGTTTGACGAGAGAGACGTACTTTGTAACGCTGTTGAACGTAAGCAGCAGTGAACACCGTTGGCCTGAGAGGTACCATCTTACTTGGGCAGCACCTGGCTGTAGTGACAGGTGAGGGAGGCGGCCATCTTGGAGTCAGTAGAACGGGCAGCAGACATAGTGGCATGTCTGGTGTAAGGATGAAAATCCTTGGACAGCATGGATTATTGCTGATCGGCAACAACTATCGATGTATTTCTGCTGCAATTAGTTTGCTTACAGGAAGATCAGGCATTGTTCAGGCTTATGGAGAGGGTTGGAGGGAAACCCAGGATCCAATTCCTTAAATTCTTTAGACAGTAATGCACGCCGTCCCACTCCTTGTACGGGGGTCGTCTCCTGTTGGAAAGGGGAGCTTAAGGTTGGATTTGTACATTGGTGTGAAGACTTTGAACAATGTATAAGGAAAAGACTGCAAGAGATGGCAGGAAATATGACTTTCATCCCCAGAAATAGATTCTCAAATCCGTGGCAGGTTTAAGGCAAAGGGCATGACCGGCAAGAATGACAAAAAGGGCCCCACGTGAGCAGATGTGGAGATGGGGCAGGTGCTGGGGGTCAAACAATAGTACATCTTAAGGATAAACATTTCAATCTTTTTGCTTTTTAAAATTCTTCCATGAAGTACTGTGAGCATGTAGTGTTCTCTAGACTCTCCTCAGCAAGTCCTGCTAAAATAAAAGGAAGCATGTCTGGGGCCGTCCGTCCGACCAGCCAACCAACCAATGATGGCAAGATATGTTTTAAATGTTCCTAATGTATGTGATTGAAATAAAAGTCTTATTCTGTTGTCCAGGACTAGCAAGAAAACAAAAACTCTAACTAAGGAACTTTTTGGGCACAGATTGCTAGTCGCTTAGTGATGTGAAGATGCATTTTTCATTGACCTCTGCCGCTCTTCCATCAATCACAGGGAACTGCAGCACGGCCCTTCTGAAGAACTAAAATGTCCGTGTTTAGCCACAGCATTCCCACGGTCACACAGTTCCTATGGTCGCATTTTTGTTTTGCTGGCAGGCACCGGGAAGTAGAGTCTGATGTTTATTTTCGTTAAAAAAAAGAATGCCTTTTAGAGCCTCACTTCAATGGTAGCTTTGCTTGTACTCATGGAGATGGCATTTTGTAGTTTTAAAAACAAACTAGAAAGGAAACTATTTGTGAAAAGAGCTGCAAGTGAATTCGAGAAAAGAAAAAGGCAACCAGCCCTGATGTTGTTCTTTAATGGGGTGTGTCTCTATACATCACTCATAGGGGTAGCACACACAAAGCTAGGGGGCACCAACGTCAAACGGTAATTTGTAATTATATATATATATATATATAATTACAAATTACCGTTTGACGATATATATATATATATTCAAAATGCATGTCCTATGATCATAATATATAATGCATTTCATTTCTCTGCGATGAGCGGACCATGTCTCACAAGTGATATGGCGTACAGTGCACTAAAAGACAATGGGCCTCATTACGAGCTTGGCAGTTACCCCGTAACTCCTCCGCCTGACTTCCTGGTGCCACCGGGACATTACAAGTCCCAGCGACGCAGGAAGGCAGGAAGCCTGATTCTGTAAGTCCCGAGAGACGGAAGTGCCCGCACTATTGCTAATGGTGCTGGTGCAAGATCTGCCTACCGGGGCCGCTGCGCCCGCCACTGACAGACCTGTCGGGCGCAGCGGCCCTGGCCGGCAGACTCGTAGTGTGGCGGTCCAGAAACAAGGGTGCCAGTGAGCTTACCAGCACCCTTGTTTCCGGACCACCACAATTGTAATAAGGCGCAATGAGTCTTTTTTTTCACAGAATGCACTGGGTCACTTCTAGGTGAGCCACAGAGAGCAAGTTAAGGAAAAGAATGCACAATGAGATAAAAGGGTGTGCCTAAGGTCACACAATGCAATCATGCACGGAATTGTCCCCAGGCTGCCTATTTCCACACTTCACAATTCACTCTCAAAGTGGTCGGGAGCAGTGCAGATTATATATATATATATATATATCTATATATATATTTATATATAGATATATATATATATAGATATAGATATATATATATATATATATATATATATATATATAGATATATATATATTATGTTTATAGCTTAAATGAGCTTCATCATAATATACAAAACAACATTTAATACACAAGCATTAAAATACAAATATTCAATTAATCAGTTAATCACAATTTCATACATAACATAAACACATCACAATTAATTCCATCCTAAATTACAGAATTACAAAAGAATGGATAGGTCGGTAAGCATTAACTTGCAGACCCAGTGGCTACTGCCCATAGTATACCGATACCCAAGACAAGAACGGCTGTCGGCATTAATTATTCGGTTTAGGCATTTTTCCCACCTTTGCCAGCTTTAATAGTTATTTCCAGATATTAAAGAAAGCCATATGTATTGATTTATGACCAGAATTCAGACAGTACCGGCAAAATGGCTCACTCTTGATACTATTATATTCTGAAACATAAGGACCCAGCATCTTCATATAAAGAGGGCCATGTTCCATGCACTCCGTCAGCACTTGCTGGACAGTCTCCAATTTACCCGCTGGACCACAAGAATGACAGCCCCTCTTCTCTTTTGGGATTCCCTGCTCTAGACCCATAGAAGCTAATACCGGCAGTCTGCTGATTTGCAGTAATAACATGAACCTGCGTAGTTCAGGGCAAGGACAAAATTGGGTATAACTTTGAGGTGCTTTATATTTGTGGGCGAGTTGGTCGAGAACGGTACGTAGCAAGATGTTCATAATTAGCACACCTGTCCCTTTGCTCCAGCTTACGGCTAGGAGTCTTAATTAATGCCTGCAAACTGTCCTCACAATCAGGTTTCTATCCCATATGTTCAAGACTTGCATGTGTAAGTGATACCAGCGAATCAGAGTGGGTGGTGGATACTTGCTGGCCCAGTAGATCTAACAATGGACACACTGGTGCATTACGAGACATCAAATATAGTAGGATTCTCCTCTTCATTGGCATCGCAGATAGTGATATAAGGTCCAACTTCAGGCCGATCATTTCCACAAACAATTGCAAAAGGGTAAAAAAAATACATGGGCGCCAGAGGGAAAGTTAAATTAGTGGAAGTGTCAGAGGAGAGCTCAGAGGCATGACGGACTCCCACACCGCAATAAATGCAAAGGGAGGGGGTGCTAGACAAAAGTGCAGAATTGAAATTACAATTAGTAGTAGAAACCTGCTTTAAAGTAAAAACATAGACCCTTAAAATAAATGTGTACTGTATTTCATAGCACAATGTCAAATGCAATGAAGGGAAAAATCTATGTTAGTGTTAAAATTAGTAAGTTCCATTAAAATGGTAAAATATAACTATGAATTTAACAGACTCGCTGAAATAAACCCTACTTCTACTTCTTTAGGTGAAGTAGTGTTAAATTAACAAAACACTGTGACACACAGGCTGAGTTACATGGTAAAGAGCAATGATGTTCCACTGGGCTTTCACATTGATGGTTTCATCGCTAAGGGTTATGTGCTTGCAGCTGAGCACCTTTGACAATCAGGCCAAGAATGAACTCGGAGGGGACCATCCAGCGTGCGGTGCATGTGGGTCCCATCCTTTTTTCCTCTGACATCCCAACACTTTAAGTCCTTCTTTTGCCTCATTTGAAAGTCATCCCAGCACTAGCTCTCCACACTCATCCTCATCTAACTCTGACAATGTGGAGCTTTTATGCAAACTTGGGAGAACAAATTCTAAAACCAACACAAAGTTGATCAAACTAAATGAGCCAGTTCTGAAATTAGAGACCAGGGTGTATGGAATCCAATGCTTTGACTCAACACATCCCATCCAATCCCCGGAAGATATGAAGGTCCTTGAAGAGATGATGACCCTCACTAGTGCCCTCACTCAAAAAACAGAATTTTATCTTAGCTTTCTGGACTGAGAGCCTGGAGAGTCACCAAAGAGCCCCTTTTGGGCGCGTGATGGTTTTCGCCAGTAGATCTGAGGGCTCAGACCTGAAGGGCCTTCAGCATACCTGGCTGTGGTAGCAGCTACCTTTGTGGTTCCACGTTCAATTTCTCACAGAGCACCTGTACATTCAACTGACTGATGGTCAAGAGTGGGGAAGGAGACAGCAGTTTAATAATCAGTCCTGCATTCTGGCTCTCAGATCTTGTGTACTCTTCCTAGATTTTGTAGGGCCTGCGAGGGTGGGCGTTCCTTCTCAGTTCTGGCTCCAAAGATGTGGAACACTCTACCTTCTCACCTTTGTGAGCGGTCTGATCATCTCTCCTTTCGGTAAAGCTCTAAAGACATTTCTTTTTGTTTAAGTTTGGGTAGGGGATCCTTTTTTAGCAGCCCTTATGGTCAGCACCACCCAGATGCCTTAGGGCCATGTTCTTGCGCTTCATAAATCATTATACAATACAATAGAATGATTTAACTGGAAAGCTGAATGGAAAGGGATCGGCTCTAGCAGAAACCTAGAATCAAGAAAGAGACATTACGTTTTTGAGGGGCGGAATATCGTTATTTTTCCTGATGTGGGTGAAGCAACCAAGAAATTCCTAGAACCCATATAATATTGTCACACCATAGATGAAAGTGTAAAAGGACCACAAAATCTACATCTTCTGAGAATCTGGAGAAGCGAAAACCTAGCACCTTGAAAATCAAGGAGAATGTGAACAATCGGCATTGAGGAAGCTTATGAGGCACTTTTCTTGAATATTCCGGAAGAATAACACCCACGAGGGATGTAGCCCTACTGTGTGGCTTGGAGCAGTGATTCCTTTATCCCGGTCTCGGGTAAAGTAAAAACCCTGGGTATATACCTGAAAGCATCTCTGGGTGCCGAAGCACATGTTGCTTACCTAAACAAAAAAAACTGCCAGTACTACTTGAGATTGCTTAAATTCATCAGACTTTATTTAAGTGAAAAGAACTGTGTAATGGTTGCCAGGGCCACTATCCTCTCCAGCTTGGATTACGGCAATGCCCTTTTGTTAGGACTATTAAGGGGTGTATAGCGCATTGTCAGACTATACAAAGAAACGGTGTGAGAATCATCAGACAGAAAGCCAGAAGGGAGCATATCTCAGCCGACAGGAAGTCCCTCCACTGGCTGGCCTTAGAGGACCAAATAACTTTCAAATCCATAACTACGGTACATTGTTGCATCTTTGGACTAGCCCCTGACTACTTTAAAGACCAAATAACCCTTTACGCCCTGGGCCTGACCTTGAGATCGGAGGCTCAAGGACTCATTGTACACACAGTAGCCAAAAGAGCAAACGGGTGGGGACACTCTTTCCCGACAAGTGCGGATCAGACATGCAACTGTTTACCCTGTTCATTAAGACTAGAGGAAAACTACACGACCTTTAGAAAGAAATTAAAAACAGCTTATTCAAGTAGAAAGCTTAGACCTACTTCCCTAAACAATCTGAATGTCCCGTTCTCTATCCGTTGTCCTTGTCTTCATGTACCTGTGGGCTTCGGTGCGAAATAAGTAAGTAAATACACAAATAAATAAATACAATATATAAAGGCATTGGCATTCAGGAAGGTGCACTGAGTTGGAGAGTCCCAGGGAAGAATACAGCATAGAACCTCCTTGTGGGTTATCCCATGTTTCGCTTTGGACACAATGACTCACAGTGATTCTTGTACCTCTTTAAAGATATTTTTGTGTGATCGGTAGGCTGCTGGTTGCTATTTTTGTGTCGCCCCCAAAATGTAGTAAAAATATATTCTTTTAATAGAAATAAATAGATCAGTCCTGCAGAGGCAGCCCAGCAGCGGGATTTGCCTCACAAAAAGGTTTCCGCCAGGCTGAACACCTCTGCTGACAGATGACACCAAGGATAATGTTTCGCCAGTGCAGCACTGATTTGTGAAGCCCACCAAATTTCCCACTTCTCATCCCTGGGAAACCTACCAGAATGCGCCCTCTTGCCTGACGGGACATGCAATGCCTTGTGGAGGGATCCCGGAGCAGTTCTTAGGGCCAGGGTCTGCTGCTGCCTCCTAGTTGATGTTGGGTCTAGTGAGGTTGAAATGTTCCATCACCGGGTCACTCTGCCAAACCTAAGTGCGAGAAGTGATTTACACTGCTTGGTTCAGGAAAGGTGGTGTCAAGGCAGGGGCATGTACACTGGAGAGAGAATGCATGGACCATCTTCCTCCAAGGTTTAAATTGAGTTCAGTTTTGCTAAACTTATGATCACAGGCTAAGAGAACTGATTGGGTACTGTATTAATTCAGCTTTTATATGGCACAGTGTAGCATAAGACAGGTATGAGCAAGCTTCAGGTACCCATGAAGTGTGAGGAAAGTGGAAGGCCAGGAGCATATGGATTCTTCTTCTGAACAGATTGAAATCACAACTTAAAACAGACACAGCATGTACTAGGACAATTCTCCAGTAATGAGACTCTGAGTAAGAGGCAGGGGATAAAGCTGGAATTGACATTTTTCACCTTTATTCCAAACAATGTATCTTTGACGTAAAGGGGCTAGGAAGTGACTGAATGAAAGGTTTCCCAATAGAAATTGTCAGGATAAGAATGATTAAAAGAGGAAAAATAAATTTGTGTTCATTTCATATTGTCCTAGTGTTAGCAACATTTTATTTATTTATTTAATATTTATAAGCGCAAAAATTGTTTCCAGGCACCTGTGAGAAACCTGAGGGGATTCTCCCGAGTAGATCCTGGGAATGCCTTATTCAGGTGGCCAGGGACGAACTGGCCCTTGCTTTTTCCAACCCTTGGGGTAGACGAGTGGCGAAGGATCACTTAAGTAGGGGAACACGGGTTTGTGCTCAGGTAAATGCCCCAGGTGAGACACAGTACTATACAGAGGAAGAAGGAGAGGAGAGTGAGATCCCTGAGATCTTTGTAGGCCGTACTACATCTGCCTCCCTTCCCCCCACCTAATCTCTCCTGCCCAGACCCAGCGACCGTGCCATATATATATACAATCCCCTAAGATCCCAAATCTGGTTGCACCCAAAAATCATATCTCCCAAAATCCCTGTTTTCCTGCATCCTACCCAAACACTCCCTGACATTCTTTTCCACATCCCTCTGGTTCATATTTTCCAAACTCCCAGTTAGCATTAACAAAACACTACTGTTCCCATAATCCCTCCTATTAATTTCACAAGCCCTACGAAATGTACTCTTCCGAAATCACCTACCCACCTAGGACGAATAATATATTTGCCCTTCTTATAATTACATCCCCCCATCCTATCACGCAGAAACTCTACCTCTCCCTTTGTCTGACACGAACACACCACAACGGACTAACACTAACGCTGCTTCTCTGACATGTACCAACACTGGGGTCAGGCAAGGTCAGGCAATTACCTGAATCACACACACACCTGACGGCCCTTTCCCTTCCCCACATGGATGAAAGGACGGAGCACGAGAGCACAAAACGAGCAAGGAAGACCGCACGACGAGAGATCTAACTAAGTACGGTGGTATAAAAGGAGGAGAAAGACAGCGCAAATCAAGAGGATACCTAGGAGAGAAGTGTCCTTGCCCTTATCGACAGAGGCCAGTGAAACCTCCAGAGAAGGAATCGTAAGACTGCAAACAATAACCTGTGTGTGTTGCAGTAGATGTCAACGGTACATGGGCGCCTCCTCTGCTGACAGCTAAGCCGGGGAGAGACCATGGCCCAGGGGTACCGATCTTGACTTCACAGACAAGAAAGCCAAGCAGTTCATCACAGCCGGTGAGTCGAGGGGAGAGCCGATACGAAACCAAACTGTGTTGAACGAAAGTAGCAAGCTGCTTATTAATGAAAGAACAAATAACTATTGATACGTAAGGGGATAGCCAGCATAGCATATTCAAGCTCCATGTGGGTGCGCACTTGAGAAACTTTGGGCGATTACCCTGTTGTTGAACTACCGTAACCAGAAAGCCTTGGGAGGAAGGCGAGAAGGGGGTCAAAGTGGTCATACAAGGTCACAGATGATTGTAAAAACTAAGGGAAGCGAATCCTGCATCGTAAAAGTTGGCAAGAGTGATCACAACATAGGGATGCCAACCAGGGGCGAAGTCTGAAGTCCCGATTAACAGTGTGTTGACGAGCATGAACCCGACCGAGGGATGTCCCCAGTGAACTGTTTAAAAAGACATTAAGATTTGTGAATGGTACAGATGAAGATTGTGTTGAAAGCCATAGTGAACCCGGCTGAGGGAGGCTAACAATCAAGAGGGATCTGAGCCCGAATGAGGGGGAACCTAGGGGTGAAGAACTATCATCCAAACACAAGTAAAGACAATCAAAGAGGAATTTTGGAACCAGAGAGGGATCTGAGCCCGAATGAGGGGGAACACAGGGGTGAAGAACTATCACCCAAACGCAAGTAAAGACAATCAAAGAGGAACTTTGGAACCAGTGTTGACTTTTTCTATAAATATTTTGAGAGCTCATCAGACCCTCAGAAGGGAGAAGCTTGATGACTGAGGGGCCTGATACCGATTGAAAGTTTCTTGTGGATCTGAGCCCAAACGAGGGGGATCCAAGGGTGAAAAGGCCTCACCCAACGTGCAAGCTGAATGGACCTTCTGTTTGTTATTTTATTGAAGACATCAGGTCCTCGGAGGCAAGAGATTTGTTTTGTGTAGAAAAGAGACTTAACCACTGAATGCCCTGACAAGCTGAGAACGTAATTATTAGCTCCTGCGGGGATCGCTCGTTCGAATGCTTTGCTCCAGAGCCCTACCTTGTCCCGTGCTCAAAACGTGGGGAAGGGAGACCCAACTGCCGCATCCTGACTTATTATTTGTGAACACTTCTTTCTTTCCTATGAACCCTATCCCACACTCTTTGTATTTAGCGTAAGGATTAGTAAAATGTTTTTTCTTAGTATAGGCCCTTTTATTTGATAAGACACCGCTAGGACTGCCTTATTGTTATTTGATGGTCGTAGCTTGCTCCCATCTTAGATTTAGGCTTAGATTATTTCCAACCCGCATAAACAGTTTAACAAACTCCCTTGAATTGTGATCACGTGTGTCTGTCTTTACTATTGCCATGAGTTCCTTACACACAAGGTAAAAAAGGGGGAGGAGCAGTGGGTATAAAAAACAATAACGGTCCTACTAGGACTTGTGACATTCGGATTGTGCAAGTGCAGTAATATGAAGTGCGGGGGGAGTGGTGGAGGGGAGCCAGGGAGGGGGAGAGATGGTCAGGGTTGGGGGATAAAAGCGGGTGCTTAAAATAAGGGGAGGGGAAGAAGGAGGAAAGGCCCAGGAGAGGCAAGTGCTGGGGGGCCCTGGGGAGGGGTAAGTGCCAGGCGATCCCTGGAGTGGACCGCTATCTAAGTGTGAGGATGGGGCTGGACCATGCTCAGGAAGGATGTCTGTCCCACCAGGCTAGTTAGGGAGGGGGGCCAGAAGGGCAGTGAGGGTTAGGGGTGTGCTTGTAAGACTGGTCAGGGAGAGTCTGGTGCTCTGTTTGACTCATAAGTGACCAGGCCACCAGTCGCAGCAGCAGATGTGGTGTTAGCAGGGGAGAGGGAAGGAGGTAGAGAAGAGCGGGGTCTTGAGAAGTTTGTGGAACTTAAGGAGATGCGGCTCAAGTCTGAGAGAGACAAGGAGGCCATTCCACAGGGAGGCACCAGCCGAAGAGAGAGATCGACCCCACACTCTCTGCTTGGAAAAACGACTAGTCTGCCAAGAGTTAGAGCTAGAGAACCCAAAGGCTCAAGCAGGGAGGTGCTTAGGGAGAGAGAGTTGGCTATATCGGGGTACAAGGCCCCAGAAGGCCTTGTGGATGATGCAGATGGTCTTGAATTTGATCCTTGCAGCCGCAGGGAAACAATGGACAGATTTAAGGGCTGAGAGATGCAGTCCCTGGGCTTAAGGTCAAGGATAACTCTTGCAGTCCTATTCTGAATTAGTTGAAGGGGACGAAGAGATGACAGAGGCAGATTGAGGAAGAGGCTATTGCAGTAGTCAAGCATAGAGAGGACCAGAGTGAGACTTCTAAGCACTAAAATTCTAACAAAATAGAACATCTGACACAGAGTTTCAAGATTGCAAGGCAAAACTTTAATACACACATATAATGCACTCAAGCAGACTTCAGGTTCATCCACGACCACTATTTCATGGACAGTGGAGAAGTGAAGTGCCTGAATGGTTCACCACATCGCATTTTATACAAAAATGAGCCTGCATCAACATAGGTCATTTGTTATTCATTTGTAAAAGATAATAAGGCAAATATGTTTAAACTACTAGACAATAATTCACCTAATCCCAAGAGGGCAGGACAATATTGCATATTCGCCAGATGTTCTTGCTATGTCAAGAGTCTTTACTTTGCTTATGGCTCATTCACATACTATCCACCAGTTCATGGTCAGTGACATATGTTATGTTAAACACAGAACCCGCCCGCCCTTCATTCCAACAATGGTCACCCTATTTGCACAACCTTTAAAAGATACCTTTCGTGATTTTAATAAGAATGGAAGGGCTGATCATTATGACTCAGTGTGTAACTAGTCTGTACTTAGTGCGGTCAGCATTTACATAACATTTAGCTAAGAGAATGAAACTATATTGAAACAGCTTTTCTCACGTTGCTGAATGTGAAGGCCTTATTTTAATAATATTCCACCTGAGTTTATCAGTGATGGCCAGGCGGCTAAAGCATGCCCTACATGGACCCAGTCTTTTTCTGTCAAAACACATTCTTATAATGACTGACAGAAAAAGCCACAAACACATTTCCATTTTGATTTACTCAGTGAAGCTGACAAATGCAACTCCTTTTTTTAACATTGCTAAAAGAACAGGGTTTTGATTGCAAAAAGGGATTAGCTTAGGGCTAAGAAAAATGCATATTAATATTATATCCTAACAAGAGCTTTGGGGACATTGAGTTTCTGGGTGAAGGTGAGGAAAGAGAGAATGCCTCTGAGGAGGTGAAGCTGAAAGTGGGACTTCTTGGCAAGGTCCGTGATGTGAGGAGTGAAGGAGAGAGAGGAGTCAAAGATGACACAAAGGTTTTTTGCCTCACAGGAGGGCAGCCAGAGAGTGGGAGGGGAGTGGGGGAGCAGGGGTCTCAATGAGAGGGATCTCGGTCTAACTGGCATTAAGACAGAGATCATTAGCTGTGCACCATGCCTGAATAGCAGTCAGGCATTCAGGAATTTGAGAGGAGGAAGAGGAGCTAGAAGAGGGAAGCTTGATGGAGAACTGAGTGACACCATCATTACACTGGAAATGAGGAGAGAAGGAGGAGATCAGGTGGGCCAGAGGGGCAAGGTAGATGTTCAAGAGCCACAGCGATAGGATAGAGCCATGAGGTACACCACTGGTAGAGAGTGAGATGGAGGAGAGGAAAGAACCCAGTTGCACCTGGGAGGGATGATTAGACAGGAAGCATCATGATACCAAGGATGTCATGAAGCCGCTTTATGAGGGTGACATGATTGACCGTGTGAAAGGCAGATGACAAATCCAGGAGGATGAGAACAGAAGGAGAGTTGGAGTATGCGGGCAACATGCACATTAGGTATAATCGTTTTGTCATTGAACCCTTTTGGCAAAATGCAAATAAGTCACGTTCATTGGTGATGGGCAGTGCCACATCAAAACAGATAAAAGGGGAGATTATATCATGAAAAAGTTAAAGAAATAGTGCTTTGTCAGCCAGTGTCATGAAGAGCACTCACACTGATGGCTGGTGTTGGTTTTGTCAAACACCAAGGGATCATTTATTCAAGGTTGCCTTTTTGCCAAAGTTGTTGAGTCAATTAGCATTTACGCAATGTCTGTCAAAATACAAATGATGAGTAACTCAAATGCAATCAACAGGTTTACACCTATTAGTTAATAACCTTGTTTCACCTTTGTATAAAACAGGCTCCGTGTGTTGAACAGACCCCTCGGGTCCAAAAGTTGCTGGGCCAGCCACCTGTTGATAAACTGACCTGTGCTCTCTCACTCAGATGAAGACGATAAGAAGCTGTCCGCGGAGGAGGAGGAGGCCAAGAGAATCGCAGAGATGGGCAAGCCGATTCTTGGGGAGCACTCAAAGATGGAGGTTGTCATCGAGGAGTCCTACGAGTTTAAGGTGATTTCTCTCTTACGCTACCCGTACACCTAGTGGCTGTTTTATCTCATCACACAATGAGCCTACTGTTCTATTTTAATTTGACTCTTAGTTCCTATTACTATGGGTCATCCTGCTGCTACCTTCCTGTTCCTAACATGTTCCCAGCATATCACAGGGTCTAACCATGTCTGTCGCCCTCATCCTGCATATCTATCAAGTGGCCTGCAGGTTGGCCTGACTGCTCTGTTCTTCGTTAGCAGAGATAGGCACCACGAGACTGCTGTTTGAAAGATTCGACCTGCTGGCTCGCTGTAGGACGCTTAGACCCCAACTGAGATTGGTTATGACTCAAGAGGCTGCCACTGCTGCTCTGGTTTGGTTCTTTATTCTTGCCTCGGGAAGATAGCTGAGGGGCA
This sequence comes from Ambystoma mexicanum, assembly GCF_040938575.1. NCBI lineage: Eukaryota > Metazoa > Chordata > Amphibia > Caudata > Ambystomatidae > Ambystoma > Ambystoma mexicanum. Next base: position 732,644,473 of record NC_090923.1, read on the forward strand.
ACACGCTCGCCTTAGAAGAAAAACGACATGAAGAAACACAGGTTCGATCCCCAGATCTGTGCTTAGAAGCCTGTGGGTATTAAGCGCGTTATAAATAACCAACTACAATTACAAAATTTCAACATAGCATTTTTTTGCTTGTGCGTAAAAACAACAATTTCTTTGCTGATTCTGTTCTATTCTATGTATTTCTTATTTAGCGCCTTATACCCAAAGGCCTCGGGCACTGACTTAACTAACAACAATAAACAAAATAGATGGAAGCTGATACAAATATCATGCAAATTAGTCTCTGTCTTCATCCAAAAGGAAGGTCTTCATTGATTTCTTGATCTGGGCCAGAGAAAGATTTGTTTTTACTGCTAAATTCAGTAGGGTACCTCGCACGCTGGTAAAATGCAGGTAAAACCGGCACGGCTGCCGCCTGAGACATTTTTTTTGCCGGCGCCCGGGAATGGGCAATTACTGGAGCATTACAGCCCCGTCGGACCATTCCTAGGCGCCGGAAAAAAATCCTCCCCATTCGAGCCCCATATTGCTCAATGGGAATGGGGAGGCCGGATGTACCGGCACCATTCGTGCATGGTGCCAGTGCATTCGACATGGTCTGCTCGTGGGTGCGGGTCAGCCTGCCAGGTCAGACCTGGCGGGTGAAAAGGCACCCGCGAGCATACCTCGTAGTTTGTCGGTCCGGTAACAACCGTACCGACAAGCTTACCGGTACCGTTGTTACCGGACTGGCAACCTTGTAATGAGGCCCTATTTGTGGTTCTCTACATCGCTTACATCAGCCCATGGGCCTCTGTTCTGTGACTTGTTATGATATGAAGCTTTTATACTGTGCCAAATCACTCCCATGGTGGTATCAGAGCACCTGGCTCGTTAAAGTAGGTGTATTGTGCCCCCAGGGATGACCAGACATTACGCTGAGGAGTGCAGAGGTGTGGGGATAATAAAAGGGGCCTGGAAAGCGATCAGGATTGGGTTACTCAGATGACAGCGAGATATGTCATGGCAGCCAGTCCTGGGCATAAGGGAGCCCCTCCCAGGGTACAGATGGATACAATCTAATAATGATTAAGAAATGAAGGTAAGTATTGTAAAGGAGTGCCCAATGGTATGATATCCAGAGCCCTATGGCAGTACAAATACCACCCGCCTGCCCATAACTATGCAGCTACAGTATGTGCATTAGGGTATAGGACACAAAAGCATTGAACCCTACAAACACCCCACAATCACCCCTCACTGTGAAGCTATTGTATAGTGCCCTGAAGCACAGCACAAGGCAGTTCTAATACCCCACAGTCACCCATAACTGCACAGCTTCGATATGTGCCCTGTGGGATAGCCCAAACTGGGCTACTGTGTAAGGTAGGGCCAGAGCAGCGCGCGGCTGCCTGTAATAAGCTCCTTTCCTTGGGTGTACTCTGCCTAGACTATGTCTGTGTGTGTGTATATATATATATATATATATTGTCACAGATACACAGAGGCTTATTCCAAGATGATGAAAGGGGCTCATGAAATATACCCACCAATAACTAAAGCAACTGTGGGGCTATTTAACGGCATTCCTCATACATTTGCGCAATCTTGCGTTGTCGGGCCGTTCAGGGCATGCATGTGGTGAATCCAGAGGATCTACGTTATAAAACCGAGCCCCAAAACTCGAATTACAAAATTACAAAGCCCATATGTTCGCATTCGATTTCTGGGGATTTTATTTGTTTCCCCCCATTGGCCATTTAATGTATGCAGCAGACACCCCATGTTAGGTATTATGGGCTTGGATTTTGATACCAGATCGAATGCACACCCTTTCTTCGAAATGTTGGGGTAAACCCAATCCAGACGCGTCGCTTTTGTATGCACTGCAACACCCCATGCCATTCAGTTCTGTGGATTGTGTTTGCTGCAACAGCAACACCTGCGAAAGCTGCTGAAACTATTTCTGTGCATGTTGGCATGCGCGTGTGCGCTCAGGTGCTGTGTACCAGCATGGTGGTGATGCCTGGAGTGCGCAGTAGATGTCTGCGCAAGGCCGTGGTGCCTGCATACTTGCCACAACCGCATGAAAGCCTGAGGACATTTGCTCTGCAAGGCTAGTCCCCTGATCCTTTCCTTGCCCGCTATGTATCACTCTGTGAATCCCTGGCGCAGTAACGGCCCGCAGGCCGGTGAGGGCTGCACGCGCGTTCTCATTCCCCTATCACAGTGCCTATGCTGAAGGCGAAGCTCCTACCCGCCAGGTGTTCGTTGATATTCCCGCGACTTGTAGGTGGAACGAATTACCCATTGCCGAAGGAAACTAACTCTGTAAAGAAAAATTCCCTTTCAAGGACCTAAACGCTGCACGTGTAGCCGTGCCCCGGAAGTGAAAGGACCCCTCCTCTCTGGTGAAGTGTTTTGTATGCCCGGTTGTTGTAAATGTCATGAATGGTTGAAAGGCAGGGCCATCAAGGCACGTACAATTCTACTCCACCCGCCAATGAATCGCATGGTATATAGTGACCCTATTTTTGGCTGGAAAATGGACCCAACCATGGATATTGTGGGGGAGCCACTGGAATGGGGGAGATCTGTACTCCAGTCATGAGACCAACCCGGCTGGAAAGATGTGCGGGGATTGTTGTCCACTGCAGGCACCGGTCTCTGTGTAGTAGGGAGGTGCATGCTGTGGCTGCCTGGTAGTACACATTGTCAGTAGGTTGCCAGTACACATGCATGTTAGCGAGATACGGTTAGAGGTTGTGATGTGCCAGCCGTGACTATGCTCGATGTTGGGAGTTATTTTGAATGACACCCCCTCGTTTGGCCATGCTCAAATCTAACCTGGGCTCCATCCCCAGACATCACACGTGACATTACATAAACCCTGGCTCCTTCCCTCCGCCCCGGGTTATTTGGTCCCGGGCCCCTGGGCATTATGCATTACCCTTAAACAGTCATTCCCTCCTCGCCTTTAGGTCTCGGCATGGGTCAGCCATTGGCATGGCATGTTCTCTTTGCCACATCATTTTTCTTTCCAGTTTCTCATTTCACTCCATTGAAATCTGGGAATACATATAAGACCACCCCCCATTTGCCTCCTTTGTTGCTCTGATGCCAACATATGAAAGGTCCAGCCTTTCACTTTAGAAGTAGCCGCCTGGGTGTCAGTATTGGGCAGTGCAAAGGATGAAATACATTTCAAAGACACCCTCTGCTAGACATTAGATTTATTTGGAGGAGATTGAATCATGCAGGTGATAGGTGCACCTCTGTCCAGGGCCCAAGATAAGATTTTGATGCTGGAATAGTTTACTCTCAAAAAAGAGTTACTATTGCGAATGGGGATTGAGTAAAAATATACCTTAACTCTAAAAACAGATATCATTTTGTACCGCTGTAATTGTATCTCCTTGGGTTTTCCTTTCATGCTGTTGTAATGTAATTACACGTGGTATATTTTTGGCACGTTTCTGGGTGTCTTTTACAATTCTCCTTGGAGAATTGGGAAAACCCAAGGAGATACAATTACAGCGGTATTAAGTTATTCCCCTATCTTCAACAGTCTCAAGAGAGAGATACAAAAACTGTGGCCGATTTTGAATACGGGTGCAACTGAATTGGATTATCCTTTGTTTGCTATTAAACGGAGAATGAATATTCGGGATAAATTACTGCACACACTGGTAGAGCTGAAGGACAATATAGATCATACCACTCTCTGGGATACCACTAGCCGGGGCATTTGTAATGTGTAAGCAGACTACAAGAAGTAAATCTATCGATATCGGGTGGAAGACACCGTGGATACAGAGACACCTGACAAACTGTAACAGCAAAGGGGTTATATACCTCATTACTTGCCCGTGTAACCTGAGATACATTGGGATGACAGCACGTCCAGTAAAAACGCGATTGATTGAACATAAGTCCTGTTTGAGGACTAGAAAAATGACAGCACCATTAGTCAGCCACTTTGTATCACAACAACATACAGGGGAAGACTTTAAGTGGACTATACTGGAAAAGGTATGCCTACCCCGGAGGGGCGGCAATTTTCATGATATTCTCTTGAAGAAAGAACAACAATGGATCTTCCGCTTAAATACAGTAGAGCAGGGCCTCAATGAAGAGATCCAATGGAACAGTTTGGCATTAATTAAATAACTGGAAATAAGCCTCAGTTGCTTGTTTCTCTGGCAATGGGTTGGGGAGGAACACCCAGCGGTAGTAAATTGGGTGGCCCTATCCATATATGCGGACAAAGAACACGAGACCCGTGATACCATCATAGCCACAGATTTATAATCATGACAGGCATAATCAAAAAATGGATCCACGCAATCCAATTGATTTAGGACAATATTACAATATACATCGGTATTCTGATGTAATATATAGCGTTATTAATACAATCATTTATAAACATCAAGTCGTTATAAAGAAGTGGACAAAATGGAGGTGGTACTTATTTACGTAGATAGTATACTGTTTGGGTCATCTCCATAGATTACACTGTTTTTCTTGCTCAAACATGGCAGCATGCAGAGGATCATTCAACCGATCTCTAAATGGCCGCAATTTACCAGCACAGACGCCTAGAGTACATTAGACTCCGCCACGTTGCCCACTTAAACATGGCGGCTTGTAGAGGATGTTTCAATCCATCCCAAAATGGCTACTAGCCTAACAGCGTACAGCACATATGGCCGCTAGGAAGCCGAAGCCGAAGAATACTACACGCGCATAACACACGCGCTCGTTAGAACAAACAGCACGCTGCGAGAAAACTTTGAACCTGCGTGGGATGTGTGGCGGATACCGGGAGATGAAACAAGTAAATCTGGCTCTCGGGAGGGGTTCCGGCAACACGACCGCATTTGGCTTGGGAGAATATTGACCCGATGTCACGGGCGATATTGTACGAACTAAGATACATATCTAGTACATTAGGTTACTAGCAAATTAGCAAAAAAGATAATTGGCAAAATAAAAATATGTTTTGCCGTGATATGAGTAGGCAGCTTAAACAACTGAACAATGGTAATTAACAGGGTTTTCCTGTTCTTTTCCTTCTTTAACAGACCTGTCCCAGATAAGAAATTCAACACGGGATCTACATGGCTGATCCAATCAGCCCCCAAGCGTGGTAACCAGATTCCATCTAGGTAACCATGAGAATATGTTGATTTATTTTAGGCAATGGTTGCTAATACGATCAACTAAAAGTGAACAGAACAAATGTAGGGAGTAAAATGTACAACTGTTTGTCGTTACAGGATAAGCATCAGTAATGGTGCATAAGACCAGGCTAATAGAACAGGCCAAATGTTGAAGTTGGATGTACAACAGCAAAATATAAACAGGAAAAAAGACAGGTACGATCAATTGAATTACAAATGTCATATGTCCTATATAGGCGGGGAGAGAGGGGTAGTAGCCTGTTCACACTGTCATTGAGATGACCCCCATTAATTGAATACTACTAAAGCAATGGTGCTATATACAGTGAGAGTATGTAAATGCTGTACACTCTGTTTATTGCATGGGAGAAGTCACTCTGACTATTTCTTTGTCTGCCTCACAGAAGGTCCTGATGTTACCGTTCTGATGGGTGCACAAATTGAATCTTATCAAAAGAAATAACTGGTCCTGAGGAAGATGATGTACGAAAGAGAATATCATTGAAACCGGTCGACCTGACTTTTGGATGTCTCCTGACTAAGGGCGAAACATAATAGACTCGAGCTGTTGGACATTTTAATCAATTATCTTGATAATTTTAGGCAATCTCTCAAAGAAACTTACTGTAGTGTGTGTTCCAAAGTAGAGAAGTAACGTGCAGGAGTAGAACAAAAAATTGAGAGTGTTATTTATATTCTTAAGTGTTTTATCATATTACACTTGGGACAGTAAGGCATACTTCGCGGAGGGCAAATAAATTGTCCAGTCTGTGACGTCTAGTCCCACGCGAACTGCCTGGCTGACCACAGTTTGCGGTTTTGGCGTACTAATTCCAAATATTGCTATATATACAATTGTTTTTAGTTTTTCTATCCACGTTGGGGTTTGAAAAGAGAGAACTATTTTTAGATACTCTGTCTTAAAACCGTTCCATTGACTGTAGGGATAGGGCACGTTTTTCATCTATCCCCTTTCTCAGTCGGTGCTACAGCGCTCTCTAGGGGCAGCAGCACCATTAAGGGAAAGAATATTTCGTCTGAGTAGGGAGAGTGTTAGGGCTCTGCATTTATGGCTGCCTAATTGATGAGCTCAAGAGAAGCTCCCATTCTGTTTTCTGCTTTGTGTGATAATGCAATTTGTGATAACAGAAAGGATTAAGTACCCTAGAATATAGAGGTATCTTTGTACAGATTCCCCTATTGTGTTTATATACAGAGTGTGGGTAGCCAGAATTTGAGCTGCCATCCTTTAGCAGTAGCAACAGCACTATGGGGTTTGTGAGGTCTGTGCATCAGTAAGTGCATCCATTGTAATTAGTCATTGGTCAGGTGTTGAAAGAGCCATGGGACTCAAGCCGATTGGTCAATTTGCTGCATGAGGAGCATGTGCCAGCTATGTGTAGCTTTGCCCCCTGGTACGCTGGTGTGCTACCCGTGACTGCTTTGTAGATGATACATCCATTCTTGCACAGTGTCCTGGCCTGGTATGGAAGCCAATGGAGTTTGCTTAGGATAGGGCAAACTCGGCCAAATTTCCATGCTCCTGTAATAAGTCATGCTGCAGTGTGGTGGACTGATTTTAGGGGACTCAAGTGCACAGCTAGGAGCCCTGTGAGGAGAGCATTTCCCCCATCAATGTGCAAGACCACAAGGGCCTGTACTATGGTCCTTGTACTATGTACTATGAGCGGGATGAAGGGTTTGATTTTTTCAAAGAGTACATATTCTGAGCAAGGTTATTCGGGCTTTCGAGGCAATGTGTGTGGAAGGACAGGCTACTGTCAATGGTGAAGCCTAAGGATTTTGTGAGTCTGAGAGTGGTGGATTAAATCCTTCAGATCAGTGCCAGAGAATTCCATCCTGTCAGCAAGGATGGAGGGAAGGATGCAGTGAACAATGGTGTTCAGTGCAGCCAAGACGTCACAGAGGAGGAGGAGGCATGAGTCACCCTTATCCTTGATTTGGAGAGCATCATCCATCACCTGGATGGTGGCTGTCCCGATGCTACACTTGAGGCAGAACCCTGACTGATAGTCATTTAGGAGGTGGAGTTGTTAGATTCTGTTAAGTAGTTGTGTAGCAACTACCTTTTCCAAGATTTTGTTAATAAACCAAGTTTCATAATGGGCCAGTAGTTGGCTCGGTCGTCTGAATCTAGGGTTGTTTTTTTCAAAAGAGATCAAATGAGATCAGTTTTGAGGGTGTCCAGGAATGATCCTTCAGGAAGGGAGGCATTGATGATGCTGAGGAGAGCATTGAGCACCGGGCCCATCAATTGTTTAATGATGGAGGCCGGAAAGATATTGTCAGAGTAAGAAGTAGGTTTGAGGGAGGCAATCATTTTTAGGAGATCTGGGGTAAAGGGAGGAGATAATTCGGTCCAGTGTGGCAGTGCGTGTGCTGGGGTGCAGAGGATGCTAATGCTGAGAGAGGTTGATTTTATGGTCTCTTGGATTTTGTCTATTTTTTCTTTTTAAATGTGTTGATTCCATTATATTGTTCCTGAGTTGCTGGTACCTCGGGTCAGGTGAGGGTTTGGTACAATGCTTTATTACTCAAAGAGGGCTTTGCTCCTGTTGGCGGCTGCTGCAATGGTGGTGTAGTCGTCAGCAGCTTTGGACTCGGTAATCAGAATCCTAAGTTTTAGGTTGATGAGTTAACCAGAGTTCTGGTTTTTGTGCCACATTTTCTCTTGGGTTCTGACTGAACGTTTGTTGGAGGCTAGCTTGGGGGTGTACCAAGGGGAGGATGGTTTGGTCTTTGGCTGGCTGGATTTTATGGGGTATGAGTGTCCACCAGTTTCATATCAGAGTTGCTGAATAATTCCAGGAGGCCTGAGGCATTCCTTCTGGTGAAGTCTTCAAAGTTTGCTTCCAGGTAATTGACAGGGAAGGTCTTGAATGCGCGGTAATAAGTGAGGGGACGTTTCGCCTGACCTTTGTGAGCCGTAGTCGAGTGGATGACTGATAATGGGATGCCAACGTGGTCCATTGGCGCAACACCATTGAGCTTATCGTGCTCTAGCCCCCCCCTGAAGTTTTGGGCTATGGTGACTTTACCTGGCTGACCTACAGAGACATGGCCCGACAGAACTGGACATAGGCATTAAACGCGCCTGTGCTTCGCTGTTAACAAAGGGCCTGCAATGAAAGAATTTAATTGTTAGCACCTGTATTCACATGCATCGATTTCTTTTTTTTTTTTTCTTTTTTTTTTAGGCAATTGAAATCATGATGTGTGATTAGTACTTGCATGCCACGGGAGTGATTGAAATCGGGGTTGGGGGAGCAGGAGAAAGCTCATTCTTACAAAGTGCATGCTTTCAGGTGTGAAGGAGAGAATTAACCGCTTGGAACATTGATGCTGCACTAGACTAGTCTCATTAAAATACGTGAAGTAGTTAGATGCCCGCACACAAGTATGTTTGCCCCTCCCCCACAGTCTCTGAATTGAGTGCCTCTCGCGACATTTGCCCCCCAGAAATTTTGCCTATGTGCTGCCCGGGATGAGGCTCATGTGTGCACTTACTTTTTGTTAAGTGGAGAGGTGAGGGAAGCCTTTCCTGAATCTTGCAGTGTGAAAGTTTGACTGTGTTCGTGAAGAAGAATTCACTTGCACAAATGCAGCTAAACTTTAAAGCTGCTAGTTTCAGGAAAGGCTTCCCTTACCTCTGTGCCTAACAGAAATCAAATGCACACATCAGCCAAGCCCTTCCCTACGAATGCAAGCCAACATATAACATATATGCTCTTTCACATCCGAGGTAGGGGGCTGATGTGCACACTTGCTTTTTGTTAGCAGAGAGGTGAGGGAAGCATTGTTGCATGTTAGCTCATTATGTATGTGTGTGTGCAAGGAGTGTATATATGCATTATGTAGGGTGTGTGAAGGAGTGCATGATGAATGGGGGACTGGGAGCGCATGTGAATGAGTGAGTATGATGATTGGGAGTGAACAGAGGGGGTGGAGCCTCTAAGTTTTTCTAAGTTTTTCTCACTCAGTTTCTGAAGTGGCCCCTCCCATCACCAGTTAGCCCCCCTGAAATTTAGGTTTTGTTGCGCCCCTGGCGTGGTAAGACCATTTAAGTGGGATAGGGTCTACACAGGTGATGGAGGGGGACGATGTGAAGACTAAGTCTAGGGTGTTGCCTTTGTTGTGCACGGGGGAGCTCACAATTTGCTTAAGGTTCGAGTGTGGTTGTCAGCCTGTGACTCGGGGACATTAAAATCCTCAACCTTGCTGTCCGTACACTCTTCAACGTTCCCCGTTTCACCTCCACCTCCCCAGCCCATCGCTAGTTAGGCTGGTTTTCTATGAGACAGAAGCAAAGTATAAACTCATTCTCATCATCTTCCAAACTATACACTGGCTTGCACCCCCCTACCTATAGCCCCGTCCCATCCCACTCTCCCTCTCACTCCCTATGATCCTCCCCGGCTCATCCTCCTTGCCACCTCTCGTGCCCATTTCACTCACTCAGGTTTCCGCCCTCTTCCCCTCCTCTCTCCCTTACTGTGGAATGATCTTCCTCTCCCTCTCTGCACTACTCCGACTTTATCTCTTTATCTAACCTCCTAGATCTCCTCCTTTCTGACGAATCACTTCCATAGCATGCCACGCCACCACACCTCCCTTTTCTGCTCTCCCCCGACCTCTCATTGCCAGCCCCACAGCACTTATCCCTCACCCCATCATCCTAAACCTAGCACTCCCTGCACTGTCCTCGTCCCTGGTTCATGTTTCTGCCTCCCTTGCATCACCAGGCCTAGTACCTGCCTCCTCTTGCCCAATGTAAGGACACTGATCCTCCGCTCTGTAAATGAATGTTAAACGTGCTGTAACCATTTCTGTGCTAAGCACGCATTGCTTTCACCGTAATTCCCATAAATAAAATAAATGATGTTTAAAAAGGCCATGTTTAAAGAGTTCCATCAGGTAGATGGGAAGGGGTTTGGGGTGTCTTTTCAGCGTGCTCAATGTATGGAAGGGCGGCACTAGGCCCATTAGTCCTGACGAAGGTGCGTGCGATGTCTCGCGCTGTGACGGCCAGCTCATTAATGCCTGCCATCCTAGCCTCGAGGGAGATGTGGTAGACTTGGCTAAAGGTGTTTGGGGCCTATAGAAATGCGCGGTGTTTGTAGAAGAGGCGATAAGGAACTGCCTGGCACATGGTATCTTTTCAGTGACATCGATTTACTGCATTTTAGAAGAACCTTAATGTGCTTCAGACTGTTCCTCTTCGAAACTGTTGGGGATTGCTGCCACCTAGTGGTATTCATTGAAACGACAGTATGAGCTGTTGAAAACAAAATGGTGCACATCCCATACGAAAACATACTTCAAGTGGCCATCCACTTCTCTCGAGTGTAAAACCTGCCAATCGGCATGATTTTCCTCTTTTTACCTGACGTACGCAGCGTTGAACCTGCTTCACTCTCTTCGCCCTTTCTCCTCTTCTGACCCCTTTGGGCCACACAGCTTCATGCTCGGAGTGACTGGCTTGCAATGCACATTTTTTAGTAGCTGACACAGAGCCTACATTGGCCCACTAAGGATTCCTCTAGACTAGCTGATTGCACATCAGCCCCTTTGAAGTCACCTTCAGCAGATGAGAGATACTATAATAGCATTGTTGGGATAGAGGAAAACCATTCCTCCTCCTAACTTGGTGGCCTGGGATATAATGGCGGTTTGGGCCTTTGACCACATTATCGCGTGTTTCTGGCAAATACATATCTTTAGTCCCGCCCTGGCACTTTGCAAGCTCGAATCCGAGTCCGACAATAAGTGCCATATAAAAACTGGATATTAATATTATTATTGTAACCACCATATTCTATTACGCATTACCTTCGATTTTAAATGACCCTGCGAAAACACATTTTGTCTGTAAGGCCGCCTGCTATTTTATGTGGCTAGGTCCTTCTTATTATCTAAATTCCGTCCCCTTAATCGACCACCCCCACAAAGAAAATGGCCATGTAGAAAATATGGTTAACAGGAACCGGTATCACTCCCTCAAAGGCCTATGTTTGTATTAAGTTAAGTGCATTTCTGGATATAAGGCTCAGGTAGGAGTAGTGTAGCTGGGGGACATTTTGTAGGCATGCCAAGCCAGAGATGGGCATAGGAGTGCACCAAGGACCTCCAAGGGGTTGCACCACAAAGGTGGGTAGAGTTGGAAATCAGGGTAGCAGGATTGTGAGGTACAGGAGGGAAAGGGTCCCACCACCGCTACGTATAAGCAAATACTGTATTACAGGCATTGAACAGGCAGCGCGTGATATGTACACAGGAAACCACGCAAATTTAACATGGACCACTTATACCTGGTGCACTGTTCCTTTTGTTACCTTTTTTGTATATGGTCACCAGCTTTGCCCTGGATGGAAAATGGGCAAAACCTCTCTCCCTACACCACCTTTTAAAAGAAAGGGTTTTGTGTAAGAGGGGTTTAACACACAAGCACTCACACCAGTCGGATCAAACCTAGCTGTATGCAACATACCCTATGCAGCTGAATTACACTGTATATGTAAAATGGAAAGTCCCCACTTGAATAAATAAAGATGAGGCTTTAAAAATTGTGACAAGGCCCATTATATGGTCAATACAGCCCCATATCTTTTGGCACTTGCATAATATGCTAAGCGTAATCTCCTGTATGCCTATGCTGCCATCTTGTGCTTGCTGTAGCCTCACATGACAAGTTTATTCCTAATATGTAAGGTGGAGCGTGACATATCCAGGTGCTGCAATCATCGGCAGTTGAATTGTCTTTCTGCTCTCTGTCCTGTCTCCCGCTCTCTGTCCTCATATTAAAAAAATCACAAAAAGGTCTGGGAGCCCCTCAACCGAGAGCGTACACAGCCAAATAACCTGTTCTACGGGAAAGTGTGACAGTTTAAGTGTCTGGTCTCCCTTTTCTCCCCCTTCTGTCGAACTCTCCTCACCTAAACCGCCGGAATCGCTGTCGGGGTCCTGCAGACGCCGTCGGAATAGATAATCCTTCTCCTTTTTCCGATGAGCTTGCTTGTCACGGAGGGAGGCCACCGTGACCGCTGGAGAGAACAGCTGTCCGAGGACCTCCCTTCCGGAACCAAGCCGAAATAGGGGAAAAAACCCCGAATGGGGAAAAAACCCTTGGACTCCTCTGGTCTGTAGCCCGGAAGACGTAGTTCCAGCCGAAAAGTAGAACAGTAGACTGGATCCGTAAGAGTAACTGAAGGTAACACAGCACCAAGGCCTGCAAGGGGGTTCAGGACCGTAGGAGAGGAGAGAGATAAATAAAGAAAAGAAAAGCGCAGGGAAAAGGGGCGGCGCCTATCCGCGGGGATGGGGCCGCCAGAATAGAGAAAACAGAAACCGCCGAGGCACGGCGGCAGCAGAGAAAACTGGAGGGAAGGGAAGTAAGAAGAACACTTGCTGTAGGGCGCGAGTGGCTAGAGCCTGGACAGAGCGAGGCAGGAGCGAAGAAACCCGGAAGAGCGAGAGCTTCCAAAGGAAAGTTGCAACGCAGGGACCGCTGGGCCGGGAGAGTAGATATACTCCCAGCGGCCCCGCGCTACAAGGAGGAAAAAGTAACGGACACAAAGGAGGGACTAGTACCTCCCGTACCTCTGTCCCAAAACCCAGCGCGGAAGAAACCGCCAGTCGGAACGCCTGCGGGTGACAGTATGCCCCCTTCCAGTCCGCACCACCCCAGGTTTCCCCGGATGCAGGCGGTGGAACCTGGCAAGCAAGCGAGGAGCATGCACCTGAGAAGCAGGTTCCCAAGAGTCCTCCGACTCCGGGTAACCCTTCCAGGACAAAAGGTATTCCAACCTTCCTCGGTAGAACCTAGAGTCTCTAATGTTGGAGACCTCAAATTCTGCTTGATTGGGTGTCTGTGAGGGAATGTGTCTGAGCACTGGTCTGTGATGAGAATCAGGATAGAAAGGTTTTAAGAGAGACGAATGAAATACAGGGTGAATGCGATTTAGAGAAGGAGGCAGTCGAAGACGGTAAGCCACAGGATTGATCCTGAGAAGAATGGGAAAGGGACCCAGAAAGCGAGGGGAGAGTTTAGAGGGCCTTGTCCATCTGGGTAAAAACCGAGTGGACAACCACACCTTGTCGCCTGGCTTCCAGTCTGGACATTCTTTGCGGTGTTTATCTGCTCCGATCTTTGATCGTCTCCTGCTGTTCTCTAGGCTCCGCAATGCCGTGGCATGGGCATCTTTGATCTGACCCAATACTTCTTCGGCCGCTGGGGAGTTGGTGAAATTTGGAACCTCAGGAAGAATGGACTTAGGGTGGACCCCATAAGTACAAAAGAATGGCGAGAGACCAATGGCAGTGTGCCTGGTATTGTTATACGAGAATTCTGCAGTAGGCAGTAGAGAAACCCAATTGTCTTGATGCTGAGTGACGTAACATCTCAGATATAGTTCGAGAGTAGCGTTCAGACGTTCCGTCATACCGTTGGATTGGGGATGGAATCCTGAAGAGAGTGCTCTCTCGATCCCCAATCGGGTACACAGGGCTGTCCAGAATCTCGAGGTGTACTGACTACCCCGATCAGAGATGATCTTGTCAGGTAAACCATGAAGTCTGAAAATATCTCGTACAAACACCTCAGCCATCCTGGTGGCTGTAGGAACACCAGAAAGAGGAGAGAAGTGTGCCATCCTGGCGAACGCATCCACTGTGACCATGATGCAGGTACAGGATTCGGATACCGGTAGGTCTACAATGAAATCCGTAGAAACCAACCCCCAGGGGCGAGTAGGCATCTCAACTTGGTTGAGTAATCCCAACGGTTTCCCTGTAGGATATTTAGACCGAGCACAAGTAGGACAGGTCTTCACAAAGTTCAGGGTATCTCTTCTCACAGTGGGCCAGGAAAAATTCCTCGAGATGAGCTCCAGGGTGTTGATTCCCCCACGGTGACCTGCAAGGCGAGAAGTGTGACACCAATCCAGTATCTTCTTTTGCAGCATTCCTTCCGGAACATATAGCCGTTTCTTGAAGAATAGCCAGCCGTCCTTCTCCTGGTAATGAGAGTCGGAGTGTAGCGGTAATTGGGGAAGTTCCTGAACCACAGCGGCTTTAACCTCTTGTAGAAAAGAGCTAACGAGGGCCAATATCGGTTTGCGAGGAAACATAGGTTCAGTGGATAACAAAGCCCTTTCCTTGCTGGAGTCCTTGCGGGATAGGGCGTCTGCTAGACAGTTTAGTGACCCAGGAATGTAAGAAATCTGGTAATCATACTGCGAAAAAAGATATGCGCAACGTGCTTGCCTGGAATTAGAACACTCCATTTCCTGGAGGGCTTTCAGGTTCTTGTGGTCTGTCCTGATAAGGAAGGGATGTCGGGCCCCCATGAGCAAATGGCGCCATTCATCGCAAGCCAATTTCATTGCCAACAGCTCCTTCTCTAGGACAGAATAATTCAATTGACTGGGTGAGAGTGTCTTAGATAAGTAAGCTACCGGATGTTCCACTCCACCGACAGCCTGAAGTAGTACCGCTCCGATGGCAATTGCAGAGGCATCGGTCTCCAAGATGAAGGGCTGAGTTTGGTCCGGGTGTCGGAGTATCGGAGCTGAGCAGAAGAGATGTTTGAGCAACTTGAAACTGTTCTCGGTATCGGTTGACCAGCGGAACGGCAAGGCCTCCTTCTTGAGAAGGCGAGTGATGGGGTACACCACTTCCGAGAAGTTGGGGATGAACCTTCGGTAATAGTTTGAGAGTCCCAGGAACCTCTGCACCTCTCGGACAGAAGTGGGCGCGGGCCATTCAAGAATGGCCTGCACCTTTCTTTGATCCATGTCTATTCCCTCTTCTGATAACTTGTAACCCAGATACTGCACAGAAGTTACCGCAAATTTGCACTTCTCGGCTTTAACCAATAGCTCGTTTTTCTGTAGACGTTCAAGAACTTGAGTGACATGAACGATGTGTTCCTGTAAGTTTGAGGAGTAGACCAAGATATCATCCAAATAGACGATGACAGAAGTGGAAAGCATGTCGGAAAACATTCTGTCCATAAATCTTTGGAACACTGCAGGAGCGTTAACCAGTCCAAATGGCATCACCTTATACTCGTACAGGCCGAATGGAGTGCGGAATGCCGTCTTCCATTCGTCACCCTTGGAGATTCTGAGCAGATGGTATGCGTTTCTGAGGTCGAGTTTGGTAAAAATTCTGGCTCCTTGTACAGCCTCGATGATATCGGAGACCAATGGCATGGGATAGCGATCTCGGATAGTTACCTTATTTAGGGCTCTGTAGTCTATACAGGGTCTAAGTTCAGTGGAATCCCTTTTCTTGATGAAAAATAAGGGAGCCCCCGCAGGGGATTTCGAAGGCTGAATCAGCCCATTCGCCATATTTGTGTCCAAATAGTTACGTAACACAAGCTTCTCCGTAAGTGTTAGAGAGAACATTCTGCCGAAGGGAACTAGTGCATTGGGTTCCAGATCTATGGTACAGTCCTCGGCCCGGTGGGGTGGTAGTTTGGAGTGAAGGCTTTCTTGGAATACTTCGGAGTATTTCAAACAAAAACTGGGTAGTGCAAAAACCCCCACACAGTTGGAGGTGTGAGCCGTAATAGATTGAGGGGCCTTCTGACTCTTCAGTGGAAGACAGTGTTCGGTGCAGTATGTAGAACAGAAACTCAGCTGGTTATTAGTCCAATTGATTTGAGGATTGTGTCTGCGAAGCCATGTGATCCCCAAAATAATTGGAAAATGTGCAGCCCGAATGATGTCGAACCTTATCACTTCCGAGTGCTGAAAAACTGTTAAGGGTAGCTCTTCAGTGGTATGGGTGATGAGTCCGGATGATAGTGGAGAGCCGTCAACTCCTTCTATCTTCTGACCTTCCTTCCGGGGTATCCTGCGTAGACCGACCTTATCGGCCCATAGGGTATCAACGAAGTTTCCTGCTGCTCCGCAGTCCAATAACGCGAGAGTCTCCACCTTCTCGCCTTCTATCATGATGATAGCTGAAACTACCATGAGTCTGGAGTCTTCATTTGAGTTGGAAGAAGAAACAGTTAGAGAAACATAGGGACGAGTAGACAGAACTGGAAACCCCCGGACACTAGTCCCTATTGATGCCGAGGGTGCTCGTTTCCCTGCCTTTTGTTAGGCAGTTCTGTGCAGTCCTTTAGAAGGTGTTGATCCGACCCACAGTAAGCGCAAAGTCCTTTTTCTCTTCTTCGCCGTCTTTCGGCAGTAGTCAGAGGTGCTCTTGTGAAACCAATCTGCATCGGTTCCTCTGAAGCGGCAGCGGGAGAGCGACTGGGGGGAGAGAATGTCCGAGAATCCGGAAAGAATCCTGAGTCTCGTTGTTTGCGTCTTTCCATCTTCCTTTCCTGTAGGTGATACTCGATATGTAGTGCCGCAGTTAGCAGGTCCGAGAAAGTAGGTGAGCGAGTAGATCTGGCTAACTCATCCTTAATCTCCTCTTTTAGACCCCTCCTGAAAATGGCATACTGTGCTGGTTCTGGCCAGCCTGCGCCAGAGGCTACTGTTTTGAAAGCAGAAACATACGACAGGACGTCCAAAGAACCTTGCTTTATATCCAACAACTCTTCAGAAGCGGTAAATGACAACTCTGGGCGTTCGAAAGTCTGTCTCAGAGAACTTTGGAATGCAGCGTAATCTTGGAGAATGGCATTGTTGCTTGTGACTAGGGGAGTGGCCCAGGTCAGAGCGTTGCCTGTCATGTTTGAGATTAGGAAGCCGACCTTCGTTTGGTCTGTAGAGAAAGTGCGAGGTCGGAAAGTAAAGTAGACGGTACACGCCTCTAAGAATTCCTTCGCCTTCTTGGGGGCACCATCAAATTTTCCCGAGGATAGTGTTGTAGGCGGTAATTCTGGAGGAGGAGGTTCCCGGGCGGATACCATTTGTCTAAGGAGGGCGTTCTCAGCTTTGACTCCCTGAAGTTCCTGAGACATAGCTTGAATTGCCTTCCAAAGCTCTTGCACTTGCCCTTCGGCTGACATGATGTCTTTCTTTGGCGTTGCAAACTGTGACAGTTTAAGTGTCTGGTCTCCCTTTTCTCCCCCTTCTGTCGAACTCTCCTCACCTAAACCGCCGGAATCGCTGTCGGGGTCCTGCAGACGCCGTCGGAATAGATAATCCTTCTCCTTTTTCCGATGAGCTTGCTTGTCACGGAGGGAGGCCACCGTGACCGCTGGAGAGAACAGCTGTCCGAGGACCTCCCTTCCGGAACCAAGCCGAAATAGGGGAAAAAACCCCGAATGGGGAAAAAACCCTTGGACTCCTCTGGTCTGTAGCCCGGAAGACGTAGTTCCAGCCGAAAAGTAGAACAGTAGACTGGATCCGTAAGAGTAACTGAAGGTAACACAGCACCAAGGCCTGCAAGGGGGTTCAGGACCGTAGGAGAGGAGAGAGATAAATAAAGAAAAGAAAAGCGCAGGGAAAAGGGGCGGCGCCTATCCGCGGGGATGGGGCCACCAGAATAGAGAAAACAGAAACCGCCGAGGCACGGCGGCAGCAGAGAAAACTGGAGGGAAGGGAAGTAAGAAGAACACTCGCTGTAGGGCGCGAGTGGCCAGAGCCTGGACAGAGCGAGGCAGGAGCGAAGAAACCCGGAAGAGCGAGAGCTTCCAAAGGAAAGTTGCAACGCAGGGACCGCTGGGCCGGGAGAGTAGATATACTCCCAGCGGCCCCGCGCTACAAGGAGGAAAAAGTAACGGACACAAAGGAGGGACTAGTACCTCCCGTACCTCTGTCCCAAAACCCAGCGCGGAAGAAACCGCCAGTCGGAACGCCTGCGGGTGACAGAAAGTGCCCACTCGGGAGGGGCTGCAACCACGTTTTAGCTCACTGTACCTTTCACAGAGGAGAAATATCCATTTGCATATCAAACTGGTCCCACCCGCTTGGGTAGTCCAGCGCCAAAATGCTAGTCAATTCTCCTCTGATCAAGAGTACCAACAGCAACCCCAGACACGGGTTTCAGCCTAGTTAGGCCTCATCAGGTGAAGCTGAGCCTCTCTAAGGCACAGCGAGCAAGGGATCCACATCTGGATTACTCTGGGTAACTTGGGGGTTGCTGCTGGTACTCTTGTTTAGCCTTGAGAAGGTGAATACCTTCCTCCCCTAAGATCGGTGACACTCACATCAGTTGGCTTGAATACGTAGACAATATTGTGTTATTAAATCACATTTGGATAGGGCGAAAAAGATCTTTGAATGACCTCCTGGCTTATTTAGAGCAACATGATTTATGTATTAACATTGTTAAAACCAAAATTATGTATTTTGGAAGGAATAAATGTGTCCCTGTTCCTGTTATCCTTTTAATAATTCAATTTTAGAACATGTTGATACGTATGTATACCTATGTACGTTCTTCAGATCCCTGTGACAAATCAACTTCCAGGGCACCAGTGGTCCAGGGATGACTATTGGTTTCTCAACCATCAATCAGCCCACACCTCTAGTACACCAGAAGGGACCCGAACAGATTGGAAACACAAGCACATGATAAACCTCCTTGTCCAATGTTGGTAACATGTACGGAACGGCAGGCTTATCTCCGCAAGGTCGCGGACTGTTGGTTAGTTGCAACACAGCAAAAATACAATTATTACCCAATGATAAAAGTGACTGTCCAGTCAAGGTTGTATACACATATCTGCTTTATTATTTTCACAACAGACAGTTCTAGCACACTACAAGATACAAGCCACACTGTAAAGGAACACAGAGGACAGACAGTTTCATAGAAGGAAAAGGGATGCACTGTGGATACTGCCAAGAGGGTAATTAGTAATTAATCGCAATAGTTCAAAGAAACTTGGATTCCACACAAAGGGAGCAATGGGTCATAACATGTCACTAGGGGCCTTCGAAGAAGGACCAGGGGGAAAGAACCACAATGTACCTTGTGCTGTAGAAATTCTTGGTGCTTGACAGAGTAGAGTCTGTTTCAGGGTGTTTCAGTTTGACAATTCGGGGACTTTGGTATCAAAGGCACAATACAAGTAGATAGAACTAGTCTTGTACTGTCTTTGCTGTATGGTATGAAAGCTGGTTTCGAGCAGCTGATGATTTTGGTTAAAAAAAAAAAGACTGGTAGATGGGATACTCTTAACAACCATGGCTTGCTCTTAAATACACAATCCACTCAGGATCATGTTGTTCTCATGTAACTTTCGGCGCAAGCGCAGGCGTATCTTTTGACAATTCCCAGCCCATCTTTATGACGTTTGCTCCAATTGCTCCTCCTGAGCAAATGACCTTGCCTGGCCATCTTCTGCACGAGGCTGGGTGTTCCTTTGGAAGAAAGACCTTTCAGACTCTGTGGTCCAGAGGGAGTACAGGAAACATCTAGACGCCCCCTGATGCAATGTGAGGGTTTGATGAATGTAGGATCTCTTTATCTTAACAGATTTGTGCATTGCCCTTTGGTACTAAGCACCAATGGATTTTGGGTATACGGCCTCGCTGGCTAACAAGTTTCACTTACTCGAGCCATGACGAAGCTATAAACTATATTTGAAGAAGCACTTTATAGAAAAGATGTGTTTTATAATTTTAGATACTGATAAAATGAATCATCTTAATATATACTGAGTTTTGTAGACTGATTAGTAATTTATTATTTGTATGATAACATGTAATGATATTTGAATGTGTGGTGTGTAAAATGTAACTTTAAACTTTTGTCACACTTTACAATAAAACAATAGTGCGGGAGTTAGAATAACACATGCACACTTCCAAGTCCCTGTCACGTGCTCCTTTCTTTGAAGGGACCAGGTATACGCTGCGAGAATGAGGTTCCATCTCATGACTTGGACTTTCAGTCTGGAGTGTCCACAAAGGTTTCTTTTCCTAGACTGAAGTGAGACCATTAACATTTGTTCCATAGAAAAATACTCAAATCTCTACATGGTGTTGATTTCTGACCTCCATAGTCAGCGAAAAGCTTTATGGCCCTCTGCTGAGCTGGGCCACTGAGGCCATCCTCGTTTGAGCTCCTCCCATACCCCCCCCCCACACCCCCACCCCCAACTGTAGCATGGGTGTAGTGTGTGCAAGACTCTGGAGCAGAGTGAGTTCATCTTGCATCTGATATGATACGGGGTCTTTGTTATTCTATGTAAATGTCTCTTAAGGTCTTTCTTATATGTAACCATTGAGCTTGTTATTGTTATTTGCATCCTGTGGCCTCATGGCTGATCTCTCATTTTCAGAGCACAGTGGATAAGCTCATAAAGAAGACCAACCTGGCCCTGGTGATTGGCACGCATTCCTGGCGCGAGCAGTTCATGGAGGCCATCACCGTCAGCGCAGGTGAGTCAATGGCTGTCATCTTTGCCTGCCAGATGGGCAATTTCTGCCAGATTGTGACAAATCAGTTTTGGTGAAATGGAAGCCTTCTGTTGGTCACTGGTGTGGCACCAGGATCAGAGATTAGAAGCTCTTGCCAGCTTCTCCTGGTGAGGATTACATAGAGAAGGATAATTGTCGGAAGATTGCTTCTTCAATTTTTGGTTAAAAGTGCAAAGTTTTAAATGTGGTACAAAGTATTTGAAATGCTGCTACAAAGACGCAAGATGTATGGCCCTCATTGCAACATTGCTGGTATCCTGGTGGCAAGTTCGCCAGGATACTGGCAAAGGGTAATACTGTTACCGGCACTTTGTCGGTGTTATTACTGCCAGATTATGAGTGCCGGTGATGGTGGTAAATCCCCATTTCTTGGAGTCCCATTGGACTCCATGGGGGATTTTTCTGGTATTACCGGCACCGGTAACACTGGCGCCGGTAATACCAGTGATTTTTGCCAGTAGGGTGGTGGAATTACCTCTAGCTGCAGGTAATTCCTCCACCCCACGGGCAAACCTGCAGTTGGCCGGTGTGGTAATGTGCAGGTATACATTAATGCTGGCACGTTCATACTGCAGCAGCTATCTTACAAAGAGCCCCAAAGTATTTTTCCCATCTGCCACTTATTATAATTAGTGTGATTGACAAATCCATGTCAGTTCCGTATACACAGTGCCTCATGTACCAAGAGGGCCCGATGCCCAAAACATCACCCATAGGAAGGAACTCCCTCTGGGAGAGATTGCTTTCAATCCAGAGACACAATAAGAGTCTTGGAAATGCAATTCTCTGTGTCTACTTGCCACCTGTAACTGGTTAACTGAAGCATAAATGCCGCTAAATGTACATATTTGTGCCACAATCTTTCCTTTTTCTTGCTGCAACATTTGGAAATGAACATTGCTATAGCCTGAGGGGTGGGGTTTCTTTAAAAAATGGAATCAAACCTATCTATAATGGATCGCTTTGGTGAGTTTTGGCAACTTCATCCTCTGCCCTTACTTAAATAATGTGAACTTGCGTGTGCGCATGATCATACGTATTCACCCAATGAAGAGTCTCCCTTGGGGTGTATGAAGCATACGTGCCGGCGCTATTTTGATTCGCCCGCCATTTGCCGGCGGAACGTGTTGGGGCTAAAGCCTTATCCCCATTCGTCCTCAGCCACACGCCACAGGCCGCCGCCATCTCTCAGCGATCCACTGTAAAAATAAGGCTTTTTGTCCGCATTGTTTTTTTTAGGCAACATATTTTCCAAGCGCTGAAGTGCAGTGGGTTCTCTGCTGGAGCTCTCCCTCAAGCTAAATTTGGAGAGTGCTCGAGAAGGCTGCCAAAATCTCGCTGTTCTTTTTTTATCATCGCCTCATCGAGTCCCATTTATTTTGGCTGCAGCGCACTTTCACTATTTTGGGCATTATTTTTAACTCAGTGGAATGTTCCTTCGTATGTTTTGTCTTCGCATCAGGTTTGCCATCCTGTCCGGCATATAGAATTATTATTATTTGGGTATTTATTGAGCAGAGACCTAGTCACGAGAAGCAAAGGAGCGCTTTACAATCATTGGGGGAACAAAATGATGAGGGAGCAGAGAAACAAGGGGGTGGGGAGCTAACAACAGGGGAGCGGGAAGGTGCTCAATCGTCAACCAGGGGTCCCCAAGTAACCAGGGGAGGGCACAGTGGGGATCAGATCTCCCAGTCTCGGGTAGGGTAGGGAGTGGAGGCAAGGGCGGAGCCAGCCTGAACATTTTGGGGGGGGGGCTTGATGGCAGTTTTGAAAACTGTTAGTGAGACAGGAAATTAAACCTATTGCACTCCTGATTAACCAATCCCGCTGTCCTCCCCCTCACCCCCAATCCCAGGAGGCAGAGTAGATATTACGCTTTCCTTTGGCCCATTAGGTCCACCTTTCACTCCAACGCACCAGAGGCATAGCCGTGATTCTGTAACAAGTGGGGCCTGGAGCTAATGTAGCAGGGCCCACACTAAGAAGAGCCAGCAGAAGGAAGGTCACTTGTTCTGCCCCAAGTCATATACCCAGGAGTGACAGAGAATAGTGAGGGAGGGCGAACCAATCAAGCGGGTGCGGTGGGTTGTCCCCTTACGAAATGTTTTCAAATAATGGGTTAAAATTGAGAATTTTTCAGTACACTTTTTGTGATAAATTAGGTAAAAAGCCACACAGTTTACAATCGGTTTTGTCGGGTAAGACATAAAAGGTCCACTAGATGCCAAGCCACCAACAATGCACAGGAGCATTTTCAAACACATTTTCATAATGCCTTTGCCCACTATATGCCAGTACTCTACAAGTGTAAGGAAGCATGTTCATATTGATTGTGCTCACATATGTCCATTCTGGTGCAACGTTATATGCCACTATTTCGGCATAGAAAAACACTCAGGTTTGCTTTGTCCATAACGCCAGTAAGGATACTATAACAAAGCATGTTAATGCTGGCTCTGCCAATACATGCCAGTATCCCCATGTAAGAACATACTCCTGTTGGCTTTGCCTTAATGCCAGTGAAAAAAAGCCATGCCACAGTAAGAAAACATATGGTGGCTTGCTACACAAATCTCCCACTCCCCATATAAGAACTCTCATCATGTTGTATGTTCTCCTTAACAGCAGTAAAACATGTCATGCCACAGTAAAGAATCATTGCATTGCAGGCTGCACGAATGCCCCCAACCCAATGTAATGCTCTTGCTGGCTAGCCGGTAAGATAGCTCAGCAGGCTGAGCACATGCTGTTGAAATCTGAGTGTGATTCGCAGGTTTCATTCCTGGCAAAGCCAGTTCAGCCTTTCATACTTCAAAGTGACCTTCCTAATCCCTACCCTCCTCTATGGACCTTGTACTCTTATGTTGCTTTTGCACCTTTTTACCTCTCTCTTGATCTGTACGGACTGTGTTTTCCCTGGTCACCAAGTTGTACCAGCACTGTGATACTCACAGGTTTGGGTCCAAAAATGAAATAAATAAATAAAGCTCATTAAATGAGTGCAAATGTCGGTTGGGTGATACATTTTATGTAAATATGTTCTTTGTACAGCTCTTTGGCGAAAGCGCTATATAAATGACATATTACACAAATCCCCCCATATAAGAACACTTATGTTGCACTCATCATGTTATATCCCCCCATGTACGAATATTTGTGTTGCCTTTGACCTTAACACCAGTAAAATAAAAAGCCAAGTCAAAATAAGCATAAATGCCCTCCGAATGTAAGAACACTCACGTTGGCTTTGCCCTTCATTCAAGTACCCATTCCAAGCCACAGTAAGATCCAGCCAGGCCAGCCCCAATGTAGTATTTCCCCCAACCCCTTCCAACCCCTTCATCACATAAAAACACTCAAGTTGGCTTTCCTTTGCCCAAAAACGGCAGTAAAACATGCCATGCTCTTGTCAAAAAATGTTCATCTCCAATGCCCCTCCCCAGGTCCCAGCGTGCATACACACAGAGATATAGATACATTTAGACACATTCACCCACCAGTCACGCACCCACACAGCTGATCTGTCATTCACAGGAGCACCCATAACATTTAGACTGTGCGTTCATTAACACGCACAGTGTACACCATTCACACTGCATTCATTCATAGGTGTGCACTTGCAGACACCTCCTAGCATACAAACATACCCCACGTACACACTCCCTCACATGCATGCATGCATACCTACAATCCCTGCATGCACACAAAAACACTTTTTTTTAGCATGGTCCATGCAAAAGCTGTGCCAGTAAAGACTTTAGATGCAACATGGGGTGAGGGGGTGATCTACTGATATCCCAATGGCAGGTTTTTGTCCTCTGCCTCTACCTTCACTTAAATGCCTGTTTTCTCACCTTGGAGAGCTGTGTATTTGCTTAAAAATGCGGTCTGAGCCCCGGGCTGGTTTAACATCAGAGTGATGCCTGGTGAGTCCAAGTGGGGGGGCTTTAGCCCTCCCATGCCTGACCACACCACTGAGTGGAAGATGTGTGGGCCTAGGTGTTAGAGAGGAGCCATTTCTTGGTGCAGAGCGTCTTGAGCCCCTTCCTGAGCTGTATAAGTGAGGGGGCGAGTCTGATACTGACAGGGAGGAGGTTCCAGAGTCTTGGGGTGTAGACAGAGAAGGCCTGTCTTTTGGTTCTTTCCTTCCTTCACCGGAGGAGTTCAGGTCGGCACATGTCCTTACTTCTGGTGGAACGCAGGCCTCCGGAGAAGCTGGGTTTGTCAGCAAGGTAGCTTGGTGGCTTCAGAGTGACAGCCTTGTAGATGATACAGCTGGATTTGAAGATGAAACATTCTTAAACCTCTTTTATATATATTATATATGTTATATGTG
This sequence comes from Ambystoma mexicanum, assembly GCF_040938575.1. Lineage (NCBI taxonomy): Eukaryota > Metazoa > Chordata > Amphibia > Caudata > Ambystomatidae > Ambystoma > Ambystoma mexicanum. The sequence continues at coordinate 732,669,345 of NC_090923.1, forward strand.
GCATGAAAGTTAACCAGAGACTGCCATCATCTAATGTAGCTTTGGGTCTGAGGACTGTGAAACAGACTGAGGTGTGTTCTTGCTGTCAGTAGAGTGGGCCTGAAACATGGCAGACGAAGCAGCCCATGCACTCCTTCGGTGGGGAAAAACCCAAGGAGAGGAGGTGGTCCTTTCTGTAGAACCTGGAATTTCCAACAGTTCTAGAAAATATGGTAAAGGAGCTGGGGTTCTGTGACTTATCAACTTCAGGGGCGCCAGTGGTCCAGGGATGAATATCGTTTTTTAAAACATCAATCAGCCCCACACCTCTAGTGCACCGGAAGGGATCCGAACAGATTGGAAACACAAGCAAATTATAAACCTCCTTGTCCAATTTTAGTAACGTGGACAGAACAGAAGGTTTATCGCTGCATGGTCATGGATCTTTGGTTAGTTGCAACACAGCGAAAATACAATTATTATCCAATGATAAAAGGGACTGTCCAGCCAAGGTTGTATAAACATTTCTATTTTATTATTATCACAACAGACAGTTCTAGGCTAGCACATTTCAAAATACAACACACGCTGTAAATAAATGCAGAGGTCAGACAGTTTCGAAGAAGGAAAAGGGATGCACTCTAGATACTGACATGAGGGTAGTCAGTAAAGTAATTAATCGCCATAGTTCAAGGATACTTGGTTTCAACACAAAGGGAGCAATGGGTTGTAAAATGTCACTAGGGGATGGATCAGGTGGACAGAACAACAATGCACCTGGTGCTTGTAGACATTCTTGCTGCTCAACAGTGTAGAGTCGGTTTCAGGGTGCTTTGTAGCTTCTGCGACAGAGTTCAAGACAGGAGACAGGTCCGGGTGTCAGGTGGCAGGCATTTCAGCGAGTGAGGCTGGACGGATGGCCGCAGACTGGCTTACACAGCGGCTCAGGGGCAGGAATTGTTTTCTCAGTGCTGGTTGGCCGGTCTGTAGCACTGGCCGAGGCCTCTTGAACAGTGTTAGCGACTGCGGCGTAACAACAGTCATTGGCGCAGTGGGTTACAGCTCGAGGGTCTTGACCGGCTTGAACATTTCCTTTAAGGCGGACACCGGTAAATGCTTTTTGATGCACTCCTCTTCACTAGGCTTGTGTCGTTCTATAAGGAATACGGCCCAAAGCTCAGGAGAGTGTTGCAGGCAGCTGCCTTGTCCTTAGTTTGGTTCATAGACTCTCTGGTAATTCCCACCTAGGAAGCTTGCTTCTTAGCCTAGAAGGGCACATTGTGTGCTGACTGGGTACAAGTTCTGGAGCTTCTGGAGGGTCCTCTGGATTCGGTATCACCCTCTGGGATATCTTTAGTGGAGGAATCTGGCTTCCCTCTTGGAGGTCCTGGCCTTCCTTCACTGGTGGAAGATGTAAGGCAGACTGTACCTTCAGCCAGGGTCCAATGCTGAGTTCTTCTTGCTACTCCTTGCAAAGTCTTCAGATGATCTGCCCAAAAGAGGTGCTCAGCCCTCTTTTAAAGCCAAATGGACCAAAGTGATTGGTGTAGGCTAATCCTATCTTAATGAACCAATCCTGGGTCCGCACCGACAATCTCCTGTATGCATGAGGTCATAACCAGAGTGCTTGGCAACAGAAAAGTTAAAGGGATGAAATCATGTAATCCTAAGTCCCACCCATCTTCCTGTCTGTGGTGGATCAAAGGGTCTCTCTGGATAATTGAGCTTTCTGTGGTTCCTGAGTAAAGGAACCACAGAAAGGAACCGGGTTCCTGATGGTCAAGTGGCACAGCGAGTAGAGCGCTCACTTTGACATCTGTGCAGAGCTTGCTAACGCAGGTTCAAATCCCGGCAGGGCCCATCTCAGCCTTTCATCCTTCCGAGGTCGATAAATGAGCACCAGACCCCGTGGGTAATAATAAGCAGCGCTCAGATACCCGAGGGTTCGTAGCGCTATATAAATGCAAAATTATTATTATTAAAGCACCATGTCTCCCTTGAAGCTGCGGCGAGAACAGACTTTCCGTTTCTATCAATCGAGCGCACACCCACCATGCGGATGGTCGAATTCCGCACAGGTCCAAATTAAGAAAACAATTTCAGTACACTTGGAGTCCGCATTTGAGCTGTTAAATGTTCAGTGTTAAAACTGCCCAGCGAGATACACATTAAAATAGATCCTGACCTGGTCTTTTAGTTCTGCATGCCAGCATCATGCTTAGGTTTCTAGCGGAATGCACACAAAACAGCCACAGCCCTTGCATCTATTGCCCCCAAAAAACCGGTGTGGTTCTGATGACACTGAGAAGTGGCGAAGGCCTGTACATACCAGTTGTCACTTCCTGGGCTACAGAGGGCAAGTAACCTACTAGGGTGGAAACCTGTCCTTTAGATGGGCCATTGTGTATTCCTTGAATTCTACAAGGTGCCAATGTTGGAAAAGCTCTACAAGACAATGGATCTCCTGTCAGAAAATGACAAATGTACTCAGCAACGAGTCACTTAGTGGGTCCTTGCTGTCGTTGTCAAAAGCCTCACTCTGCACTGGTCTTGGACTAAATTATTTATGATCCCGCAGGAAGCACAGAGAAAGGTCAATGATATCTCATCCATAGGATGAACCAGTTCCATTCAACTGCATAGGATAGCTACACCTCTCGCTGTCACAGCCATAAGTCCTCGCTCTGCACCAGGCCACAGAGCCTACAGTCTGTGCAGCCTTCAGATATTCCATCTACTTGCATCCTGCCAGAGAAGGCTCAAGCCATCTTGACCATTCTGATTGTCTCGAATTTCATTTTAAACTCATTTTGTTTTGCCAAATCCTACTATTGCAAAGCATCCTGATAAACATCGGAGGGTCCTGCCACAAAAACAAATCTCAATTGGGCCTGCAACACCGAGGACTCTGCCTCCATCCTGCCAGGAAAGGCTGGACGCCACCCGAGCTTTCTGACCAGCTCCCAGAGAGTCATGTGGTCACACCATGTGACTTAAATGTAATTTTAAAGTCAATTTTACTGCCATATCCGGCAATTTAAAAGGATTCTGATCGACACATGCGGGTCCTGATTCAAAACCCAAGCTACACCAGGGACTCTGCCTGCTTCCTGCCTTGGAAGGCTGGAAGCCATCTTGAGCATTCTGCTTGGCTCTCTGAGGGTTCTGTGGAAAAGGGGAACTCCCGCACATGAGCATCATGCTCAAGAGGGTCACATGGAACCAATGCTCCATATGTAATACTACCTATGTAAGTTAGGTACTCTGTAACAGCGCCACGATGCCCCAGGGCCGTTTGTGTGCTTTATAAATGCAAATAAATAAAAAAATAACAATAAATGCACAATACTCCTGCTAGGCCATGGCAGCGGTTGTGCCAGGTCAGTCTCCTCCAAGGAATTACCTGTGCGCCATGCAAGGGCCAAAACTTATTGCCTCAATTTGGCGGTCTGTTTCCTTCAAGGCTAGTATTTGAAGGCGTTTTTCCTCTCGGGGGCTGCTTATTTATGATTCAATCAAATAGACACTCTCATTAAATAGAGATACTCATCCTTTTGGACGGAGAGGTCAATTCACTAAAATGACAGGGTTCAAAGAGGTGGCATCACTCTCCCAATGACTTCACAGGAACATAACATTAAATGACCTTTGACCCTGATGAAATCACAGATACTGGCATTGCAGATGAAAAAACAAAGTCAAAATTAAGCCTGGACATTATAAAATAGCTATACTGCCTTATGAAATTGCTAACCAGCTCTGAAAGCACACAACTATATTCAAAACAGGTTTTTACTAGAGAGCTGTCTTGACATACTCTCAGTGGAGTCCGGAAATTCCAGTCATTCACACAGCAAGAAGATTACATGTGCCCACATATATCACATACAGCCTTACATGCCCTGTTACTGTCATCTTATGCCAGTTATGGCCTCACAAACCAGGTAGAGTCACCATATGATATGATATGATAGTTTATTTATATAGCGCCTATACACAGTGTGTTTCAAAGCGCTTCAAGGCAAGGGAGGGAACAAGGGAAAAAACAATGACATTCTTACAGCCATGAACAGTAAGGATGTGAAATTAACTATCATACTCGGCCTGACGACATTTCAGATAGCGCAAGAGCTAAAACATAGATAAGGAAGGGAGGGGGAGAGTCGGAAGGAAATGGAAACAGACAGGCGACTATCGTACTAGGCCTGATGACATTTCTGGTAGAGCCGGAAAAAAAACAAGAGGTGAGGGAGAGGGGTGCAGAAAGGTAGGGGAGGAACAAAACAAGCGACTATCATATTAGGCCTGACGACATTTCAGATAGTGCTGGGGGGGGGGGGTTGGGGAGGAAAAAACCAGTAAGGGGAGGGAGGAGGAGACAGACGAGGTTGCTATCATACTAGGCCCAGGGACAATTCTTTTTTTTTTTTAAACTTCTGTTTGTTAGGTTTACAATACAGCAGTTTTACATAGGATCAAACTAACATTGCAGTATTCATTTTCAAATGAAAGTCATGAGCAAACCATTTAAACCAAATCCAATAATAAAATCAACCATGCAAAACGTATCTAAATGAACCCCGCTAAATATTATACCTAATACACATAAAATACCACAAAGACAAAACCAAACATCACAAAGAGGAAAAAAAAAACAAAAGAAAACCACCCCCTTATCCTACCCTCTAATTATCCACATAATATAAAGTCAATCATAGAGGGCATCAAACGATCCCCACAGCAACACATATTCATCTTCCTTGCCTCTATTTTTCAACGGAACCTTATCATACCTAGATAAAACCCTCAAATCCATCAACCAATCCTCAATGCTGGGTTTCTTCCTAGTTTTCCAGATCCTGAGAATCAATCTAATCGCAATCATCAGAGCTCTATCAATCCAAAAGTTATGCTTTCTAATCTGAACACCCCTTTCAACATGTGAGAGCAAGATTATATTAGCTGCAGATATGATTAAACTTTTCCCAAAAATGAAATCAATTCTATCACCTAACTCCAAAATGACAGTACCCTGGGGCATCCCCACAGTAGATGTAAAAGATTACCTCTATCCGCACTACAGCTCCAACACAAGTCATCTAAACTCAATTGTAACTTAAACATTTTCACAGGAGTCCAATACAATCTTCCAACAATCTTCTGCCGAATCAGACGCAAGTTCATATCTTTCCTTAAATTCACACCCACTTTTGAAATATCACTCCAATCAGTATCAGAGATGACCCTACTGACATCATTCGATCAAGTGACTCTCAACCCATCCCATGCCAACAAATGTTTTGCATTCATGGGCATGAAATTCATGCAAGTTTGTGCACCATACTCTTGACCATCCAGTAATTTACTAACCTCAGGCTTCTTCCCAAGTGAGCCTCCCACCATAGCGATCCTCTTATTAATCCCAGTTGCCAAACTCAAATACCTAGTCATTTCTCTTAGACTCAAATTAAATCTATCTACTAACTCCTCAAAACTCAACATCCGAGTCCCATCCAAAACATCCCCCAGTTTCAAAATCCCTCTTGAAACCCAACTTTTTCAATTAAGACATCTATTATCAATCTTTAAAGCTTCATTATGCCATATAGAGGCATCTGTACTGAAACCATAAGTGTGTCCATTCTCACCAAACCAAGAGCCCAAAACTGTCGAGTAACCATAATTGGTTTCAAAACCAGTATCTTGTTTGATAATTTTTCCATGCAGTAGAGATTATCCAAATGAAACGGCGCACACATCCCTCTCTCCATTTGCAACCACAACGGCTCATTAACAGTCTCCGCTCTAAAGTAATAGGAACTCTTCTTAAGTAAAAAGGACCTATAGTATTTTATCAGATCTGGGTAGCCAAAACCACCTTCTTCCACTTTCTGCATCAGTATGAATTTCGGAACACAAGGTCTTTTCCCAACTCCCCACAAAAAGGTCTGAAAGAGCTTCTCAATATTCAATAATTGTTTTTTATAAATCAACAAAGGAATGGATTGAATAATATTCAATATTTTGGGCAACAGAACCATCTTAATGGCATTTATTTTAGCCCATAGGGTTAATAATTAAGGTCATTTTAGCTAACACTTTATCCAGATTACATTGTATTATTTTGTTCAAATCACCAACCAGATAAATCCCCAAATAAGTGACGCCCCTAGGCGACCAGCCACAATTCCATTATCACATGTTCCAGACAATGGAAAAATCTCAATTAACTTTGTGGCCTGACAGTTTACCGACCTCCTCAAACATGTCTCTCACCACAGTGCCACATGCTCCTGGATTGGACAACAAAATTAACATATCATCAGCGTAAGACAAGAGCTTAACCTCAACTTTCCCCACACAAATCCCCTTTATCAGCTCACATTGCCTAATATATGCCGCAAGCGGTTCCAATGCTAAATTGAACAAAAATGGCGACAGTGGGCAGCCCTGGCGCGTACCTCTGGATAGGTGAAATAATTTTGAGATAACTCCATTAGTCAATAACCTAGCACTAACACCATTATGAATACATTTTATCATCATCATAAACACAGGTCCAAAACCCATCTGCAACAATGTATATTCCATGAATTTCCAGTTGACTCTGTCAAAGGCTTTTTCCGCATCGAAAAAACCAATAATTTTATCTGAGTCCTTTCCATAATGTGCCCCAATCACATCCAACACAGTCCTAATATTATCATATCCAAAACGCCGTGGCACAAAACCTACTTGAGACTCATCGATTAAATCACCTATACACGACTTCAATCTATTAGCCCATATTTTAGTGAAAATTTTCAAGTCCACATTCAGCAGTGAAATCGGCCTATAATTTTCACATCGCTTAGTATCCTTATTTGGCTTCGGTATCACAATGAGCAATGCTTCTTTCATTGAATCACACATCTCACCCGACATCATGAGTACATTATAGACCTCACACAGGATAGGAGCCAAGTCAGCTTCAAATTTCTTATAAAATTCAGAAACTATACCATCCGGTCCAGGGGATTTACCTTCCTTCATTTGCGAGATCGCCAAGCTAACTTCAGACACATCAATCATATCCTCCAGCTGATTTCTCTTCTCCAAAGACAACTTGGTAAGCGTGATTTTATTAAAAAATGCTGTTAAACTGTCAGCATCAGGCTGCCCATCTTCTCTATACAAATTCTCATAAAAACTTCTGAAGTGGTCACAAATTTCGTCGGATCTATTTAAAGTAACTCCAGTATCCGTCAGAATGGATGAAACATTTGTATCCATCATAATTCCTTTAAGCTTATTAGCCAACAACATTCCATTCCTATCTCCAAACTCCCAAAACCGTTGTTTTGAATAAAACATGCCCTTATCTGCCAAAATCTGAACATAGTCATTTACTTCAGACTCCAACTTCCTTAAACGTATCCTGTTTGTTTCAGAGTCATTATCAGCACAAGTCTTTTGCATAGACCTCACCCCCTCTTCTAACTTCTTAAGTTCCTCCTGACCTTTCTTCCTAGCATGAGCCGTTCTGCTTATCAGTTCACCTCTAAGGACCGCCTTAAAACAATCCCAAACAGATTTAACCCCAGCCGAACCTCTATTATCCTCAAAGAAACAACGAATGAAATCCTCCAAACCCGATGTAACAATATTGTCTTTAAGTAAAGCAGCCTGCATTCTCCATCTCCTAGATCCCTTATCCACCCTTCCAAAATTCACCTGCATATCAACCAAAGCATGATCCGAAATACTCCTTTCCCTAATATTTGAGCTCTCCACCTGATTAATTAACGTCTTACTCACGAAAACATTATCTATCCTTGAGTAAGAATTATGGACTGGAGAATAAAATGTATATTCTCTTTCATTCGGATGAAGCTCTCTCCACACATCTGTAAGTCCATACTTAAACATTAATTCACACACTTCAGCACTTATCTTTTCCCCAGAATATCTACAATCAGATTTCCGATCTAGACTACTATTTATAACTACATTAAAGTCCCCACCTAAAATAATCACCTGACCCTACATCTTATCCAGCAACAAATCCAACCTGGTGAGAAAATCAATAGTCGGCGAACACGGAGCATAAACTGTCCCAAATGTTATCATTTTCCCATTATAAACGATATCAAGTAGTAAAATTCGTCCCTCATCATCTGTTAGTTTTTTTTTTTACCGTCACTTGAAGACCTTTCCTAAACAATATACTTACTCCCCGTGATCTAGAATCATAATAATTAGAAATCACCTGCAAGTATTTTGGACTGATCAAGTACCCTCCACTTTGCTCAGTTAAATGAGTTTCTTGAAGCATAACCACATCTGCTCCACTCCTCCAAGCCCTCGCCAAAACCTTGCGTCTCTTGATGTAACGCTCACCTGATTCCCACGGAGGCGCTGGTCCTGGCTGAACTGTTACAGTCTCTTCAATTGAGAAGCATAGAGCTCGGATGACTCTCTGGACTGGACTTCCTCTTATTGACCGTCTGGCTTGCAGGGTAAGGTTTCTGCAGGCGGGAGAAAAAAGGGTTAATGACCGTTTGGCTGGACTTCCTCCTCACTAATCGCCAACTCTCCGAAAGTCTTCATCCTGCCAGCATTTGCAAAGGTGAGTATGCAGCATGGTCTGCTACAGGTAGGTCCACCCAAGCACCTTTGCAAGAATTATGAGCCCGGCGCCCCTGGCGCCGGGACTGAGGTTCCTTATGAGCCTGGCACCAGAGGCGCCAGGACATGGTCCAAAGGGCCCCAATAAGGGTTTGCTGGAGCCGGGGACGAGGGTCGTGAGCCTGCTTCCGGGGATGCTGGGCTTGACTTGGCTTCTCGGGAGCAGTGCTCATGACAGCACCCCCCTAAAGGCCCCCTCCCAAACTTGTCTTCCCCGGAGGTTTTGGCCTATTGGGAAAAGTTCGATGGAATTTTCTGACTAGACGAGGAGCATGGAGGTGGTCAGAGGGTTCCCATGATCGTTCTTGAGGTCCGTAACCCTTCCAGTCGATCAGATAGTATAATTTTGACTTGATGATCTTGGAGTCCAGGATGTTTTTAACCTCAAATTCAGGTTCTCCATTTACTTGAATAGGCTCTGGAGGTTTCTTCAGTCTGGTTCCAGGTTGCATAGGTTTTAGTAGAGATACGTGAAACACTGGATGTATTTTCATGTGGGATGGCAAACCCAATTTGACAGCCACTGGGTTTATTATGGCTGTAATTGGATATGGTCCCAGATATTTTGGGTTGAAGGTGTGAGGTCCTTTAAGTGATAAATGTTTGGTGGATAACCAAACTTGATCTCCAACCTGGTATTGAGGGGCGTCTCTTCGGTGTTGGTCTGCTCCCCTTTTGTACCGTTCTTTAGCCTGTTGTAGGTGGATTGTCGCTTCTTTGAAAGCTTGAGTGATAGCATTGTGAAGTTGATCCACGGCAGGCGTTCCAAGATCTTGGGGCGGGTCGAGATTGGAGGTCCGAGGATGAATCCCATATAAAATGTAAAAGGGACTTTTTCCGGTTCCTGAATGGATCGAGTTGTTGTAAGCATATTCGGCTATCCAAAGGATATCTTTCTAATTACTTTCCGACTGCTGTAGCATACAACGTAAATATTGTTCCAGAGTTTGGTTTGTCCTCTCAGTTTGTCCGTCGGTCTGGGGATGATGGCTGGTTGAAAGTCCCACATCGATTTGAGCTAAACGACAGCAACTTCGCCAAAAGTGAGAGATAAACTGGCTCCCCCTATCTGAGATCAAAACCGAAGGGAAGTCGTGCAATATTTTCAAGGAATTCCCATGCTAGAACTGAAGCTGAAGGTAAGCCCTTTAGTGGAACGAAGTGGACCATTTTAGAAAACAAATCTACAATTACTAGAATAGTGTTGTATCCGGAACAGGAGGGTAAATCGGTGATGAAGTCCATGGAGAGGGTATGCCAGGGATGTGGCGGGATGTCTAGCGGATGCAGGAGACCCGCTGGTCTTTCCTTCTGACCTTTGTTTTGGGCACACACACCACAGGACATCACAAACTCCTTTATGTCTTTTCTCCATGACGGCCACCAGAAGTGTCTCTTGACTTTTTCCGAGGTTTTGGCAATGCCTGGGTGGCCCTTCATCAAGGAATCATGGTAGCAAGAGATTACCTGTTTTGTAAATCGGCATGTGGTAGGAATAGTCGACCCTGAAAATAAGGCAGGTCTTTTTTTATGAAGTCCTTTCCCTTCAGTTGCCAGTTTTGTAAGTCCGAAAGGGTCACAAGTTGTTTAACTTTTGCTTCGATATCTTCGATGGATTGTGAAGAAATCAGGCCCAGGATTCTCTGTTCTGGGATTATTGGCACAGGTTCAGGATTGACAATATTATCTCCCATTCCAATCCGGGAAAGGGCATCCGCTTTGCCATTTTTGTTGCCGGGGCAATAAGTAATTACAAAGTCAAATTCGGCAAAGAAAAGTGCCCAGCGAAGCTGTCTGGAGGACTGAGCTTTGGCGGTTTTCAGGTATTGTAGGTTTCGATGATCGGTGATTACCGTGACAGTGTGTTTGGCTCCAAGGAGATAGTGCCGCCAGGCCTTGAAAGCGGACTTAATTGCTAAAAGCTCTTTATCTGTGATGGTGTAGTTAATTTCAGGCGCCGAGAACTTGCGAGACCAGAATGCCACGGGGTGCAATTGGTTAGTTTCCGGATCTCTCTGTGATAGAACCGCCCCCATTGCTAAGCCGGAGGCGTCAGTCTCAACGATGTAAGGGAGGTCTGGGCGTGGGTGTTTCAGTATGGGTGCTGAGGTGAACCTGGCTTTTAGCTCTTGAAAGGCCTGTTCTGCTTCTGTTGACCACTCGTAACATTTGTTTTTTCTTAAGAGGGCGGTGATGGGCTGCACCACTCGTGAAAACTCTGGAATAAACCTGCGGTAAAAGTTGGCGAAACCTAACATGCTTTGGACACCTTTCACGGAAGTAGGTGATGGCCACTTGATGATAGCGTCCACCTTTCTCGAGTCCATGTGGACTCCTTTGGGTGTCAGAATAAAGCCTAGAAATTCGACCTCCGTGACGCGAAAAACACATTTTTCGAGCTTAGCAAAAAGCTTATGTTGGCAGAGTTTTTCAAGGACGGCTCTTAACATGTTTCCGATGATCTGCTTCTGAAGATGAGTACACAAGGATGTCATCTATGTAGACGACTACGCAAACATCTATGAGTTCTCTGAGGACATCATTCATAAAATACTGAAAAGCGGCTGGTGCATTGCATAGTCCGAAGGGCATCACTTGGTATTCAAATAGTCCATACTTGGTGCGAAATGCCGTCTTCCATTCCTCGCCTTCTTTAATCCGTACCAAGTGGTAGGCTCCCCAGAGTTCTAGCTTTGTATAAATGCAGGCGTTCTTAACTTGGTCAAGGAGTTCCGGGATCAGAGGTAGGGGGTATCTGTTCTTTACCGTTATCTGGTTCAGGGCACGATAATCAATACAGGTTCTAAGGTCACCTTCTTTTTTAGGTACGAAGAACAGAGCCGAGGATGCAGGAGACTTTGATGGGCGGATAAATCCATTGGCCAGGTACTGGTCCAGATACTGTCGCAAATGAAGATTTTCAGGCTCGGTAAGGGTGTAAATTCTACTACAAGGGGGAGTGGCTCCAGGTATCAGGTCTATTTGACAGTCGTAAGATCTGTGGGGAGGCAGGGTATTAGCCTGTTCCTTCTGAAAGACATCTTGGAATTCTTGATACTCTGGAGGCAATTGCGGTCCTTCGGATGTTGCTACCGCCAAGCCAATACTGGGTCGAGGATAACAAGTAGGTGCACACTCTGGGAACTGTATCGTCTTTGCTCGCCAATCAATTTGAGGATTGTGTTTCTCCAACCAAGTGATCCCCAGAATTATTTGGAACTGAGGGGCCTTGATCACATCGAACACGATTACCTCCCGATGCCCATCTTGGCCTAATAACGTCACTTCTGTGGTGGTATGGGTTACCGGTCCGGAGGCTATTTCCGTACCATCCACTGTGGTAATGACGTCTTTAATTACCTTAGGACAAAGGGGTAGGTTCATCCTGGAAGCCATCTCGCGGTCTACATAATTTCCAATCGCTCCGCTATCAATGTATGCTTTAATGGCATGCAAACGATCCGGTCGTTCTGGATTTATGAGGACCATTGACATTATGAAGTGCGAGGTCAAAAAACTGGTTTTTACGCTCGGCAAGCGGACCTCTACACTTGTCGGGCGAGGTCGTTTCCCGGCTCGGGCTTTTCGGAATTCTTAACAGAAGCTCCCACTGTCTTCTTCGGAGGTTTCAATCTCAGAGGAAATGTCCTGAATTTCCACAATAGAGACATAGCTGCAATTGTCGTCTCCTGTCGCGTTCTTTCTGGGTTAGGGGACCCTTTACGACCCCTATTTGCGTTGGTTCTACGGCTTCAACTCCTTTGGTGTGAGTTAGTGGCTTAGAGAATACTCGAGTTTCGAACCTGGAGTGGTCTGCCTTTCTGTTTTGCAGTCTGTGATCCAATTGGACCACTAAATCAATGTACTCTGAACAATCTTGTGGGGGATTCACGACCTGGGCTAGGACGTCTTTGAGTTCGCCACGCAAACCCCTGTGGAAAACCGTGATCCTCTTGTCCTCGGGCCATCTGGTTTCTACGATTAGTCTGTTAAAATAAGCCAGAAGATCCTGATTGCCCTGCCGTAGGGAAAAGAGTTCGTTGTCCAGGGCCTGCCCCTGGGAATGTCTTGCGTAAAGTCTTTCCATATTGGCCTGGAAGGCCTGGAAATTGCGAAGAATCGGGTCATCCTGTGTAACCAGAGGGATCGACCAATCAGCGGCGCTGCCGCTAAGATACGAAAGCACAAAGGCTACTTTAGTCTGATCAGTCGGAAAAGCAGCTGGTCTACAAAGAAAGTGCAATCGGCACTGATTTATGAACACCGCAAACCTCTTAGGGTCACCAGAGAAGCGTTCGGGCGGAGCCAAAGGCACATTTCCGGGCAGATTGATTTGAACAGGATTGGCTGAAGCCGCCGGGGTATAGGTCCCTCCTGAATTAGGTAGAGGGGTTTGCCCCGCTTGTGTTTGTAATAACTGTCTGGCGAGGTCATCAGTTCGTTCTTTGGACATAATCAATTCCCTCCTCAGGGAATTCGTTTCCTGGCGGGCAGCATGTACTTCAGCTCTTAATTCCCCTAGCAACTGGGCCAGTTGATCAGTGTTGGAAGTTTCCATAGCGCCTGGGTAGGAGGTTATTGGAGGGCTTTGCATTCTGTAACGCTCACCTGATTCCCACGGAGGCGCTGGTCCCGGCTGAACTGTTACAGTCTCTTCAATTGAGAAGCGTAGAGCTCGGATGACTCTCTGGACTGGGCTTCTTCTTATTGACCGTCTGGCTTGCAGGGTAAGGTTTCTGCAGGCGGGAGAAAAAAGGGTTAATGACCGTTTGGCTGGACTTCCTCCTCACTAATCGCCAACTCTCCCAAAGTCCAATGTCCTGGTGAGCTCTCACCTTAGGCGTATAAATGCTGGGCTCTCCATCCTGCGATTTATGCAGGGGTGCGTGGGTTCCAGTTACGTCATTGGAGGTCCTCAAAGTCTTTTGTGGCCTTAGAAGTGGCACAGGTGCTGAGATGCCAAAAGGTGATGCCGCCATTACTGCACGAGCGGATGCCAGTAGGTATAAAGAGTTTATAGTCTTGAAGAGATGGGCACCTTTAATGAAGTCTTTGCATTGTCTTTTTCAGGTGCCTGGTGCCTGGATGCTGAGGGCGTGGTCACTGAGAGCGCGACACGTGCGGTTGTACGTAGGTATGGGAATTTCAATGACACCTCAATAAAGTCCCTTGTTTTCTGTTTTCAGGTCTTGAGATGTTGCGGGCGTTGTTCGTCCGTTGCCGTTGCACGTGCGAAGTACTTGAGTATAATGATCTGTGACCTTATTATAGCACCTCTAACAATGTTCTTTTCTTATTTGCAGGTGTCGGGACCTTGCGGGCGTTTTCCCAGTCGCGGATGCACGTGGGGAAACACGTAAGTGTTAGGCTTTCTTGCAGTCTTTAATGGCACTTAAATAATGTCTTTTCTTGTTTTCAGGTGCCGGGCTGCTGCGGTTGAAGAGATCGTAATACGCGCACAAAAGCAGGTAAGAAAAGTAAATGCGGCCACCTTCACCCGATTCCTACTTAACAATGTTCTTTGTCTTTACAGGTGCCGTTAGGCTGCTGAAGAGAAGGCTGCGAAGAATCAGTGAAAGCACAGATGGATCAGGTAAGCGAGCGCGGCTGCGAACGTGTTGCAACTTGCTAACCTTATGTTTCTTTTGCTTGCAGGTTCTGCCGGTGTCTGGATTCCTGGATGGTAAGTATAGTTCTCGTGTCTTTCTTCCACAGGTTGCTGAGCTGAAGCTGGAGATGTCACTGGAATGCTGGAGCTGACTCGGTGAGCGTCCTGCTGCAGATGCACAATAACGCGAAGCACGTTTTCCCAATCGGGTGTGGTTTAAATAGTGTTGGAGTGATTGGGTGTCTTCTTCCTCAGCCTCGCCCAAGTAAAAGGGTTCCTGTGTTCCATAGCTAAGGAGTGGCACCAGCCCCACCCAGGTAAGAAAGTAGTCCCAGTTCAGGGAATAGTTCCTCCCAGCAGAAGGCTGGGGACTTCATCCTGCCAGCATTTGCAAAGGTGAGTATGCAGCATGGTCTGCTACAGGTAGGTCCACCCAAGCACCTTTGCAAGAATTATGAGCCCGGTGCCCCTGGCGCCGGGACTGAGGTTCCTTATGAGCCTGGCGCCAGAGGCGCCAGGACATGGTCCAAAGGGCCCGAATAGGGGTTTGCTGGAGCCGGGGACGAGGGTCGTGAGCCTGCTTCCGGGGATGCTGGGCTTGACTTGGCTTCTCGGGAGCAGTGCTCATGACACTTGATAGCACCACCAATCCCCTTAACATTCCACGTAGCAAAAGTCAACAAAGCCATACTATAGACTCAAAAGAGAGGTTGCGAAAAAAAAATGAAGATAAAAATGGTGGGGGGAGTACACACGACAACATAAGACAAACAAAAACATGAACAACTACAAACCTTGAATTTTGTACAACTCTCAAAGTCTGATGATCATCAGGCTTAAGATAAGCAAAAATATATACATCTAACACAGTATTCAGAACCATGCCTACCAGAAATCCTATGCCCTAATAAACTCAAACCACATACATCAGCATGTACCCTATTTTATTAATACTACCCCTAAGAACCCCCCCAATTTTCAGACACACCGTAAACTTAAGAGACCTTATTTAAATTTGATCCCACTTCTTATTTTAAGAGTCATAGTTTACTATCCCCTTAATCAATGCATTGTTTATCCATGACTCTTGCCACTATAAAAATGTGCACTCACTAACCAAAAGTAAACCCCATCATCAACATTGAATTTAATCATCTGCACCAGTCATCCCCAACTTTACATGAATTCAATAATCTTTACATCTTGAAAAATGACTGTTCAAGTATAAAATTGCACCCTCAGTACACCACTGTATATAGTATTCCCTTCTCTATTCATCACACATCTATGCATCTATAGATATTTATTTTGATTCAAACTAAAGTCCCGCAACTAACCGTTTTAATGTATTACACTACTTCCCGCTATTATCTAACTGCATATTCAAAAGGTTACGCCCCTCTTCGATAATACAGAAAATATTAACATCTCTCATATGGAATTCCCATACAGTTTTCTTTCCAATTCTATTTGCCCCAAAAAAAATGTCCACATGACATAACGAATTAACAAATTATTTTATGCAATTAGAGCTTCAATTTAAACAACGTATGCATCATCATCCCTACCTCTCCAGATTAACCCCAAACCACTTTGCACTGCAAGAATATTCTTAACATTTGCTGTAATTCAAGAAATTTGAAAACAATATTTTGTAGATGTAAGTAAATGCGAGCCAAGGTATTCTAAAACTTTTAAACATGTACCCCAAAGACCTGGAGTCCACAATATAGTGTCATATTAGCTTTGGTATTCTAGGTCTTTAAAACAAGTATCCCAAAAACCACATATATATAGTGTCACATTAATACTCACAACCCAAAGTGTGACATACCTACATATCATCAAATAACCTTCAACAAGATCATGTGTGTGTACTCGGTGAAGTAGAGCATTAAAATCCAGTCGCCTCCATATGCACCACCTTTGTAATGACCTCTAACAATGTCACGGGTTAACTATGCAACTTATAGTTTTCATTGATGACTCAATAGTAGTTATTCATTCATTTCCCCAACAACATATTCTCCTTCTTCGAATATCATAACCATCACAAACACAAACGACTCGCAGATATATTCCCGCACTTGGCTGCAGTACATAAAATGTAGGTTGAGAACACAACAGCCACAAAGTATTTTCCAACTCTATTCTCTTCTCAATATTTTCAAATAAATTCCAATAATATGTATTTGCCTCCATCACATTTCAATTGTCTCAATCCCAATACAACAGCTCCAATATCATTCCTTTGTTCCATGTTTAACCGTTTACTAGAGATTCACCATATTAGTAAGACATGAATTGAAATAGCATTTCCCCAAGAGAAAAGCTCCATAGTATTCCTCCAGAATCTGTTATCATTCATTCCTCATGTTCCCTTCAGACTAGTAAAACTAGGTCTCCATCATGTCTCAGAGTAATACCTTAAAACAAGATCCTTCCATAGTTTTGGTGTGTCATCCACACCTGTATAGACGTGTAGTTCCATATCAGACAACGACAACGCTGTATATAACTGCCAGCCACCTGTCAGATATAAGTAGCTTGCCACGTCAATCTGTCTTTTGGAAACTGACACTTCAAATAGCATACTCCATGTTATCCATGAAATTGTCTCAGTAGTTGCATCCTGCAGTCATGTAGGAGTTGAAATTCCAAAATATCATTCTCCTGTCAAACCTCCTCATTAGTACCACATTTAATGCTCCCATAAACTAAAACAATAAGTGTCCCAATCTGATGCAAGTAAGAACATGAAGCGAACTTCCCAATATCATTCAAAAGCATTTAACAGAGTGGAAGATCAGATAGCAGTTCCTTTTTTTCCATTACAGCTATTTATCATTCATGTGCGATTTGTTAGCATAGGCTGTCATTCATTACACATAAAAACCAACATCACTGCGTGCGAGAATGAAGCAGACTACTATAAATCTTTTTCCTGCATGTGTTCTAATAGCTGTCATGTTGCCTTCCCAGTACTGCCTTTCATTTAACTCCCAAAACGCTGACACTTCAAGGAGCTCTAGTCAAAGAATAGTTGGATTAAAGTGACACAAAGGCCTCCATAAAGAGCGCGCGCAATGATGAAAGACGGTTAATTATGTTCAAAGTAAGAGTAGCGAGGCCTGGAGAGTGCTTGGTAAACAGTAGTACTTTAGGAGAAAGAGAAGGCAGCAGGCTGTATTCATCCGTACTTCTCACAAAATGGTATCCATTATTGCAGTGAGCTGGGCAGAGAACACAGGCATTATAATTCACTTGCCGTCCATTTCCAGGGTCATTCTCTGCCACTGCACGCCATCTTCACTGGCTCCCCCATCGCTCCCTGCATCCCAGCAACCTACGAAGCTCTTTCATATAGACGCACACTTCCGTATTACGTGATGTCTATTATTAAACACCACCGGAGTAAACGTCATCACAGAGCACGTTCTTAGGTGCTTTATTCAGCTCAAAAGCAGAAGTCTTGTTAATGTTTACATCCAATACGAAGTACAACATTCCAAATGGTTAAAATAACGGTATTTCCTCAGCGGCCATTTTAAATGAACTTTTTTTTTCTTTCTTTTTCTTTTTTAAAAGAACATATTGATTAATATATAAATAATTTGGAGAAAATAAAGAAGAAAATAGTAGAGCCAGTCTCAGTTCCAAACATCACAGAGCAAATGCATATTATAATTGTTCAGATCTCCCTTTTTTTTCTTTGATATTTTTGTGAACTCAGCATCTGATGTGCCCTCTATGGGATCTGAATATAAATCAGTTAAAAAAGCCTCGGCAGATTTAGATTCATTAAAAGAGTGTAAATGGCCATCAACCACAACTCTAAAAATGGCAGGGTAAACCATATAATATTTTAGTCCTTTCTCCCGGGCTTTCATTTTAGCTTTGTCAAAAGTATGCCTCCTCTCCAGGACATCCCTGCTTAGATCCACAAATATCATTATCTTATTGCCACCCCATGCTAGATCTTTCAGTTCACGGGCTCTTTTCAAAATAAGTTCCTTCACTGGGAATCGTAAAAATGTTACAATAAGATGTCTTGGTTTTTCCCTTAATGAAGGCTTGGGCCCCAAGGAACGGTGGGCTCGCTCTATCTCCAATGATACCTTTGAGTCTAATTCAGTATCTTTGGTAAGTTCTTTTGTAAAAAGTCAATTGCATTACCTCTTTCAGCATTCTCTGGAAGTCCAGCAATTCGAAGATTATTTCTCCGGGAAAAGTTTTCCTGTTCAGACAGCTTCAGTGTAATTTTCTCATTCATCATTTTCAGCTCTCTCACTTGATCAGTCAGCCTTTGGGTCCTCTCATCCACTGTAGTCAGATGTGCACCTGTTGAGTCGACCCTCTTGACTACTTCTTCAAATTTTTCTTCAAATTTAAAGAGCGCTGCCTTTATCTCTGCAACATCCAATGTCACTTTGGTCAGCAATTCCAGCACTCTATCTTCTCTACTTTCATCATTTCCTTCTTTGTCTACTCCCTTTTGTCTTTTGGCTGGTTGAATCACCTCAGGGGTTTTTGGCACAGACATGTTACTTGTAATGAGGGAATCAGCCTAGGGCACAGGAGCACAGCTTTTACGCTGCCATCCCTGGAGCTGACAGTTCTAGAATCAGGGACAATTCTGATAGAGTAAGTGCATAGAAGAAAGTAAGGGGAGGAGAAAGGAAAAGGGAGAAAGGAAAGGAGGAGAGAACAGAGAGTTAGCAGTCAAAAGAGTGGAGAAGCAAGAGGGGAGAGTGAATACAATTGCAGAAGTCAGTAGTAACACATAATGTTGCAAGCGAGGATACAAGATGAAGATGGGAACAGCATGATTCAGGGCCACCATGAGTACAAGATGCAAAAGAAGTTCAGCATGAGAGTTGAGAAAGGGTGACGCACCATGAATGAATGAAGTCCATAAAAGTCAAATCCAGCATTGTCCACAAGACGGTGATGGTGAAACCAGAATGTATCAGGACAGACTCCTGCAGAAATAGGCTTGAGTGGGATGAGGGGGGAGCAGGGTAGAAGAATCAAGCAAAACAGGCAACACCTGTGTGCGAGAATGGGGGGCACAAGGGAACATCACGTGGGGACCAGAGGGAGTAACACATGTTGGTGCATGCCTACCTGCTGTCTGAGCAGGGGGGCACATTTCCATGGGCTGCCATAATGTGTGGAATGCTGTCGCGCATACGAAGCCGCTGCCATCTTAGGTCAGTTTTAGCCTTACCAGCCAGTGATAGTTGTAATATGCATGACACGGCCTAATGGCCTCACAGATTCGGAATGGAGCTGTTAGAGTGGTATCTGGTCTTGCATACAGGGTACATGTCTCGGAGGCACGTCGATCACTACACTGGCTGCCCGTTGAATCAAGAATCTCCTTCAGACTTATGGTCATCACTTTTAAATGCCTTCAGGGCAAGATGCCCTCCTACTTGCAAAGGTACATTGGAATAAAATCTTCTGCCAGAAACCTTCGGTCCAACAACCGGAACCTGCTGCAGCAGCCCAGAGTCAAAGGCAAAAGGGCCACAATGTGGTGCTTTTGCCTCAGCTGCACCGGCGCTTTGGAACACTCTGCCTCACCAACTGAGAAATTCCTTATCCCTGAATACATTCAGGAAGGGCCTTAAAACCTTCCTCTTCAAATAGTTGCCCCTGGTTTTCAGTTACTTCTTCCATTAGATCGTTCAGCCTCTCTATCTCCCCTTTCTTCTACGTTTTTGTCTGCGCCCTCACACCTATGGGTTTATGGTGCGCCATACAAATGCTATAAAGTAAAGTAAAGTAAAGATACATGTCATTCCATCACATGCAAGTGCGGTCTGAAATGCCCCTAGACTGCCTTTTAATTCAGCTAATGCCTCACCTACCTGCATTGGCTCCGCATCTAAGGTAACGCCTTGCAAGTCCAGGTGCTGCCATCATAAATCAAGTGCCACCCCAGATGCCAAGGAAATGACAACCTTTGCCAGATAGAGCATCCTGTGTCAGGTATAGCCATCATAAGTTAGTTATGGCCTAATATCCAGGCACTCTCATTACATACTAAGCGCAACCTCACACTCTCTACTACTTCTACTGAATGTCAGTTCTGCCCTCATATGTGATTTGTCCATTTTCGTTGATTTATGTTTACCGGCAGGCTGCCTTTCCCGAACGGTGGCATGTCGCAAAATACTGCATGTGGTATTTGCACATGCATGCGGGCATGGGTGGCAGAAGCAGCGGCGGCATGACGAGAGGCAAGGAGGGAGATGGAGAGGGGGCTCAGTTGGGCTGCAGAGAAGGGAGATTCAGGGGGAAGAGGTCGGAGTCATGGGAGGAAGCCAAGTGGTTATAGCGTTAATATCATTCAGCAATATTATATCATTGAGCAGTATTCCGGCAGAGTTACCACCGGAATACCGCCCAACCCGTGGAACGTGGAGTCTTTCCGTCCTGTTTATTTCCCTATATTCTTGGACTTGTAGCTTTTCCCATTGGACACGCAGGTCTACAAATACAAGAATGTCAAGAAAAAAACAAACTGGATAAGCATCCCCGAGTGACATGCCGCGTGCCGGCACGTGTGCAGCAGCAAACACTGACCAATGAAACAAACCTGCACGCATCCAATCAGATCACGGTGCCTCCGTCCGTCAGCAAAATATTTCCCCACTACAAGCCAAGCATTATCATGTTTAAAATAAAGTCTGGGAAGCTTTTTAAAGGTACATCTGAACACCTTGGTAAATTATGGTTTCAAAATAATGACAACAACAACTATTACTAGGAACAAAAATATCTGAATGTTCTACAAACTGGCCATTCCTTTTTACGGCTGCCGAAAGAGGCCGGGCCAGTGCGGCCTTTTTGACCTGCCCACACATGCAAACAGCTCTTACTTGTGGTTCCCGCCCTGTGCTGCTGAGGCTTCTACCCAATTTCCGAAAGAAAACAGCCCCCTAAAAATCTGAGAGTTGCTTTGTATCCATGCCACTGCAAGAAGGGGCAGAGATGGGGGGTAGCAGCTGCTCTCTCTGGAGGCCGTCACGTGACGTCCAGGTTTTTGGATGGGTGGAACGTTCCCGATCACGCTCTTGTGAATCTCTTCGTGGAGCAGCGGGGGCTCTTAACACAGTGTTGCTTAATTCCTCCGAGGTCAGGCCCACCCTTTCTGCAGCCAAGTACTTCTTTTTAGTTCATATTTATTTTGGTGGGAGAACTTCGGCCAGAAACATTTTACAGAATGGCCCATTTCAGCTTGAGCAATACCATTTCTGCAGGGTGTTACAGTCAAAGAGTGGTCTGGGTGAGGAGCAGGGCACACATTTTATGGACGTGCTATTTGTATTGGTTTAATAGTCTGGTGATTTATTAGGCAATATGCCCCCGATACTGCGGGCATAGCTCCCAACTCACACCCTTTTGGCTGGTGTCACCTGCCTTGTAAACATCTGACTCACCCGCCAAGCCTCCTGCACGCCCATTCGTTTCAATGGGCCTCTCAGCCGCCAAAAGTGTTTTCACATGCTTTTGCAACATAAATGGTTGAGAGCTATGATTGCGGGCCATTACTGCATAAGGTAATGCCCTCGGGGCCCATAGTTACAGGCACGAGCGTAGGGAGGGCCTTAACTAAGGCCCCAGGAGCAGTCCCTTATGCGGTAATGGACCGCAGTGTCGGGGCATATTGGCATTAGTACCCTGGGCCGTTAGACCGGGGTACTCGTGTTTTTTTTTTTTTCCCGGCTGTGAGACACGTTTCGCAGCCAAAAAAAAAAGTTTTAAAAGTTTTTAAAAATGGCTGCTGCTGACAGAAAACATAGTCCGTTTTCTCTTTCAGTGGTGGATAAAGTAAACAAAGAAAATTGCCACTATTGAAAATTGCCACTTGTGGATAACGTAAACAAAGAAAATTGCCACTACTTTCCATGGCGGCCCTTGAAGTAAATTGAAGAAAAAGTAAACAAGCCTGCCATGGAACAGGGAGAAGGGACTAAATGTAGTCCCTTCTCCCTTTCCCTGGTGGCCATTCTGGAATGAAAATGTTGTTGGGACCCTGGAGTGAGATGCACACTGTGGCATGCTCGGGATTACCATGCAGTAAGGCTCGGAATGCAGCTAATGAGAAGTAAGTCTTTTTCTTTTTTTTCCGTGCCGGATACTCAGATAGCATTTTCACCAAAGCACTGTACATAATGATGTTATACAAATTGTATGAAAGACAATGTAGGCCAGCCATTCGGATGCACAGGCATCAACTGACATACATGGAACACGGAACCCAACTTCGCTTCAAGCATTCCACGTTATGTCAGAGCACAATGTACAGACATTCCTCTTCCCATACATGCGTACGTGAGGGTCTTTCCAGGGCTGGCAGCTGCCTTTTCAGGGTCATCTTGAAGCCAGACAATGTGAAACTGCTCTTAGTTGCAGAGGGTAGGTGGTTTTCGGGAGCCAAGAGGATGAAGGGTTGGATTGGAAAAGGGCACAGGGTGTGCAGCAGATAGTGATGGTTAATTAGTGCTGGGGGAGCAGAGGGAGTCCACCAGGTAGGGTGCTCTAGACCACGGATGGACATTTCAAGAGGGGAGTGTTGTGCATGCACCGCCAGTCCGCTTAATGTTGATGCACAAAGGTGGGGGGTAGAAGGAGAGGTTGTCTATGTCTATGTGTTTATAACGCGCCGACAGCCCACGGGCTTCAGGGCATCAGGGGTTGAAGAGGATGTGGGGGAAAAATTCAGAACTTTGCAAAAGGGGCAAAGTATGGTGGCGATGATGCATAAGGAGGCAGAAGCAGTAATCCAGTCTGCGAAGGAGAAGAGTGGGGGTCCGGGTTTCGTAGAGTAGAAGGTGCAGTGAGGGCGAATCTTTCAGGTCTTAAGGGGGTTTGGGGCTGGTAGCCGCAGCAGTGGAGATGATACCTTTCTGTCAAAGAGCACATACAGGATTCCAGCCTTGGGGAGTGGGGGAAGAAGCCAAAGTAGGAAATGAGTTTGCTAGGTGAGCAGAAGCATCGCTAAGGGTGTCTGTGGGGGCGGGGGGCTATAGCCCGGGGTCTTTTGGTTTTACTCCTGGATAGAAGCTATGGGACTACAACCAAAAGGCTAGCTAGTCGCAAGTCCCGACAGTCCTGACATTCGCAAGCCGCTGATCTTTCCCAGGCCTGGCAACACCCCTGCAACTGAGCAGGTGTTGAGTGTCAGGGAGGCTGCTGGTGTTCCAGCAAGTGGGGAAGCAGTGGTCTACCAGCTCGGGCTTGACCCAATACAGATATGTATCCTTAGAGCCAAGTTCACAGGGAGCGGGGGCTGATAACCAGGAGAGGGGGCTGATAACCAGTGTCAAAGGCAGCAAGCAAGCGACGAGGATGAATTGTAGAAAAAGCCACTGGGAAAACCTCAATGCTTTAAGGGACTCTATCATAGTTTTAAAGGATTGATCCATCCCTCGTCTCCCAGTGCAGCTCCGGCACCTGCTTGGATTCTGAGTTTCCAGGGATATGTTCTCCACCCCTGTGGGAGCGAGAGCTGAATACCCGTCTTCCTTTTCCTCTTTTCTCATGTTTCACTGCTGCTCTGTCTTGTTACTGTGTCTCGTGCAGTGAGGCATGTGCCATCGCCAGGGCTTCTCGGCACTTGGGGATATGCAAGGGATATGGTGGGACTGGACCTCTGTTCCGAGCAGAGGGATGAGAGGCTGCGGCGCCGGTGCATTCGGGGTGGAAGGCTCTTGGCTTTGCGTGTGGGTGAGCGCCTCTGTGCTGGCGGGCACGGGGTCCATTGAGACTGGCCTGTGCAGACCCTGGAGTGGGAATGTGTGGGAGGAAATGGGAGTCGGGGCCATGCATTCATGTCACGTGCTCTGAGGGGTAGTCACGGATGTTTGGCATGCAGTGCGTTGATCTCTCCCCACCCCTCGCTCTCTCTCCCTTTCTGCCTCCCCCACTCTCTCTTCATCTCCCTCCCTCGCTGCTCCCTCCCTCTCTCCTTCCTTCCACTTCTCCCAGTACCGTCCGTTTTCTTCAGTCTTCCGCACCTCTGTAGTTCGACGTCTTGCCTGGCTTGTTGTTGGCCACTAAATAGTCTACATGCATCTTGCCCCTTGCCCACTCCTCCGCAGCTGCTCGCTATCTACATTTCTCGTCTGCCAACTACAGTCAAAGTGGCCATTATATCTTATTTATTTGTAACGCTTTATTTAGCACAGAGCCGCACAGTCAGATACAACAGCGTACAGTCTAGGGAACGAAACACGTCTGTAGCCCTTTTCAACACCTCCTCTAACAGCCCTGTAGCTTCTGGGCGCTAGAACGCGAGTAAAGTGCACAAAGCAACACGTGCCCTTCTCCCTGTTAGCGCCTTACCTGCAAAAAGGTGCGGACACCTAGTTTCCTAACAAATGGGACTGGCTTTCGTAATGGCATGACATGTATAGTGGGTGCCCAGTACGATGGGGGTGGGGGGGGTGGGGGGTGATTGCAGAGCTCCAGGTCCGCTTTTGAGTTGGGAGTATTTTACTCTTTATTTCTTTTAAGTTAGGAGTAAAGTTATTTTTCGACATTAAAACTTAACTCTCTTTCCCAGTGTTTATGTTTTATTTTAGGCAAATACAAAAGTATTTGAACTGTAAAAGAGATATTATTTAGTTCTCCATACTTCAGTCGTGTATTTTAAAAGATGCATTTTAGAGTTTCTCTGCAGAACGGGCAGTAATACAAGTAGAGCTGCTGGCTGTGGCCCTGGTCTGCCCATAACACTGAGACAAACATCTGAGTGTAGCGATGTGAACGGGTTGGGGACGGGGGTCCTCCCTACGTGTCTGTTTTCTCCTATTATTTCCGAACTATTTCACTCCCTATCTGTTTTTTTGGGAGAATGTGTGTATCTTAGAGAGTGAAAGTGGCGAGTATGTCTCTTACCTGCAGGGCTGGTTGTTAGGCGGAAACCTGTGCAGTTCCCTCTGGGACCACTGCAAAAGATTTAGGACTACAGGTGTTTGGCAGTAAACCCACTTGGTAGCAGTCTGTACCACACAGATTCACTTGGTAGCTGTGGCTGAGCAGTCAGACTTCCCTCAAGAAGAGTTAAGCAGTATGTGGAGTATACAAGATAGGGCAATTCTTCACAGTAAGACAAGCAAACACGCAACAAGGCTCAGTGTAAAGATATTAAGGTATTTATTTATAACGGAACATCTATGGAACACACTATGGCACTATCGCGGCAAACACTTCAATCACAATTACTCTACGAAGAAGAAACAATCAATCCCTCTAACAATATTTCGATAAGTCTAGGTTCTACCAGCATCACTTATTTGCAGACAGAGGTGTATGCCTCAACCTAGATGGCACTCTAATATTAGTTAGGACGGGAGAGAAAAATAAGCAGGTTACGAAATCAGCACAGTTCAATACTTCACAGGAAAAATGCAAGGCGAGAAGGCAAGAACCACAATAGATCATAAAGTTCAGAGGCCAGGCCCACTCGGAGAGAGGCAAGGCGATATGTCCCAAAAAGTCTCTTAGTGGAAATGCGTTCGAGTCTTTGTAGCGAATTGTTATCGGCAGATTGAACCAGTTCAGAACAATACATGAGAAAGCTTGGAGGCGACCCAACAGAAAGGAGAGGATTAAGACACCTCACTCGAACCGATCAAAGGGGAAGCCAGGCGGACACGGTACCTTGTTTGTGGAGAGACAGCTCCGGCGGGGGCAGTTGTTCCTGGTGGTGGATGCACGTCGGGTCTTTGCCAAGAGTAGAGATGATCTCGTCGTCGAAGAAAAGTGAAGTCCAGTGCACCACCAGGGAAGAGACCAGCCGCGGAGTGCTCCGTCACAAGACACCACCTTTTGGTCGCGGTACAGGGGTAGTGGCTATCCGGTTGCCGAGGTGCTCTGCACGGGCAATTCGACCACTGCGTCGTGAGGCGAAGAAAAAGCAAAGGGGACTGGTTGTTCCCACCAGTCAGGGGAAGAGACTCTCCGGCAAGGAGATCTCCTCTGTCGTCGGGAAGTGGTGAGTCAGTTCCGCAGGGCTCCACCGGAGGTGTCGTCGTGCAAGTCGGCTCAGCGTTACCCTCGTCGGATTCTTAGGTCCTGTGGCGACTTCTGAAGATCCAGTCCCAAAAGCCCTGCTTTTATGCAGAAAACCCCCATTCATTCAGCCTAGCTGTCAATCAACACATGCTAAGTGGTGAGCGGGGAGGCTCACCACTTGGGCCAATCACACCAGAGTGCGACCGGAGTTGGCAAGGCAACTCAGTCCAGGGTGCCTAAACCCCCTCCCACACCCCTGTGGTAACCCAGACAGAATGGCACCACTTTGGAGGGTCTCTGTATAGAGGCCCGCCAAAAGTGGAACAAAGGGCTCAACCTTTGGTTTAGGAGTCACAGAGACGAACACAGACGCCATTTTAAAAACCGAGTTCTGGCAGAAAATACCATCCGATAGACTTATTTAAGATAAGTAGACCGGTGGTATGTTAGAGATTAACGAGAAACAGTATCAATCTCTAAAATTGGGAAGAATCCCATAGGGTTATATTCGGGGCCGAATATGACAAGTAGTTTCCACTGCCACCAGCCAAAACTCGACGAGGGGGGACGGGACAGTGCCCCCTCGAATAACAGACCTAGGAGTAATCGAATTACCCCTACTAGTACGTCCACAATAGGATGGTTTGTACTAGTTCTGTTAGTAAATTTAGGTCTAGTAAAGCCAATGGTGACTTTACATGCCCGGGGAGACATTAGTCAGTCCCCGGATGTGGAGTCTATGACGGAGGTCCGCTAGGATGCCCCAGTTTTACGGCACGTAGGGTGCGGTGTAACACACATAGAAAAACATATGAGACCCTATGGAGTAAAAGACCCCATAGCCCATAGAACACATTGGCCCTCATTACGACCTTGGCGGTGGACCATGGTGCTATTAGCACCATGGTCCATGGCGCTAAGGTTGCAATTCCGCCATAGTGGTTGGCGGACTTACCGCCCCATTCCGACCTTGGCGGGGCGGTAAGTCCCCAATCCCCATTTTGCCCTTCCCCATTCCCATTTTTGCCCCATAGGGCATAATGGGAGTGGGGAAGGCGTTAATTACGCCACCGTAAATTACGGTGGCGTAATTAACATCAAGGTCCCTTAGCGCCATGGATTTTAACGCCTGCAAAAAGCAGGCGTTAAACTCACCATGGCGCAAAGGGACCTCGTACTCAGGCTGTAAGGGTCGGTGCTGTTTACGCTGGCGTAAACCCCTTACCGCCTGGGTCGTAATGAGGCCCATTGACATTCAAAGGACTTACACAGATTCATGTCCAAGAGTGGGAGAAAAAGAGTCTCACTCTTGGCAGGATGGAAAAAACAAACTCCAGAAATCCAGCAAAGCTGCTGGGGGACTCACTAGGTTAGGAAATTCAGCCTAAACAGAGAATTCTCCCTAACACTGGTTTCAAGGGTACAACGTCCTTTCATCGTGGGATGTTTTTTCACAGGGTATTTTACAGCACATTTTTTGCCAAAAAAACTCATATTAAAGGGGATGGGGGTTTTGGGGGAACCCCCAAAAATAAAAAAAATAAAAAATTCGATGAGTTTTTTCAAAAAGAATCAGCAGTAAAAAATCCTGCGAAAAAACATCCCGCGATGAAATGGCATGGAACCGTTTGAAGAATGAATGCAGGCCCTCCACCTGCCCCAGTCCTCTTCATAGCAATGGCACGCCAAGCTCCTACAGTTGGCAGTGCGCCACTTTGCTGTTTTCCGCAATAAATTGAACGCTGGACTACCCCCTCCCCCAATGCAGAGTATGATATCCACAAGAAAAGTATTTTATCTTTCTTGTTATACTTTTTTGAATATGACACAGATGCATGGGTTGAAGAACAGAATATAAAAGGCTCATATTATCAGACTGCTCAATAAGTGGTGCCACCTTGCCACCCAGTGGCCTGACATCGCAGGCGCAGGGCCATATTCATGCCCATCACCCAAACTCCGCATCAGCATCCCATCCCCGCGCCCAGCGGAGCCCTGAGATTTCATCTCAGCAAGAAGGTTGGGAAATTCTTTGGCTTTATAATTAAATGGCGGCTATCCTGGACAAAATCCAGAAAGGGAGACCATGCACTTAGCGTGACCTTGGCTCATGTTTGGAAGTTATGTCGGGTGATATGTGTTCCATCATCAAGTGGGGGGTTAAGTGCTAAAAGGGACACTCGATGGGGAAGTGCCAGACGTGCCTGTTGGGGAAGCAATGGGTAAGTGCATGGGCGGCGACATCACAAGCCAACGAGGGAGGTCTAACACCCATCAGGTACATGCAGGGCTGAGACAGACCACCCAACTGGCAGGTGTGGGCTCAGAAGGCAGTTCAGGGGGTGGCGGATGCTGGAGGCGATTGGGCACATGGCCAGAACCCTAATTAACTTTTGAGAAACCAGGCCGCCAATCTCAGCAGCTGTGGGGATGGTTAGTGTGATCCTGGAAATGCATTGGAGGGACCGGGCCTCCCTGTCCTTGTCCTGTAGTAATTTTTCATTTGTGTTCTGTATTATTTTCTGCCCAGAAGTCCATGTGGAACTCCTGGCAGTGCAGCTCTTCCTGTTTTTGGTTTGGTGTACAGACCCATGGGATACCCTTATGGCACCCATGGGTGGGGGTACAACCCTGTGCCCCTAGTGTATGTTTTTGGGCACCTGTGGGTGGCCCACAGAGCAGGGTATGGGCTGGTTGGAGCTCCATGCTGAATTTGACAGGTGCTCTGAGTATCCTCCATTTTTGGATACCTAGGCCCTGCTATTGGAATCAGTTGATTCCTGATGGAAAACTTGATGGCCCCTGTGGCCACTTGCTTTCTATTGCCTGTTACCTTGTTTTCCCAAAGTCCTGGGAAGCCCTGACTCTGTCCCTTCCCCCTGACCGGCTATTGGGTGGAAGTTCCATATATGGTGTTGTTGTGAAGTCCAGTCCAGACTGGCTGGAGCCTTCCCAGTGACTGTATGTTGTGGGTACACCCTGTGGGTGGGACCTGGGTGAATGGAGTGTGTGATCAATATGCACTTCTTGTTGTGGCTGTCTGGTTTCTGGTATGAGAGACAAAGACTGAGACAGCCCTGCCTGAAACTGGCCGGAATGCAGTGTGTAGTGTTGAATGGCTGGGTACCTGTCCCAATCCACATTCCTTGTGAGTGTCTGAGAGGGAGGAGGATGGCCTGAATGCACTGTATGCCTGATTTGCTGACTGACTGCATGAATGCCCTTCTGTATGATTGGCTGCTGAGTGTGACCCAGCAGTGTGGATGAGAGACAGGATAGTATATCTGGACCTCTCACCACTGGAAATTGTTCAGAAGCTGTGTCTACACGTGAAGAGTAACTGGAACTGCTGATCCTCGACGCCCAGCTGGAAGAAGAAGACTTGCTGTTGCATTTGCTTCGACCCAATCTGAAAGCTGCCGAATTAGTCGAAGACTGATCCGAGAGAGGACCTGGTAAGGCGCCCTCTTCCCGTGCTCCGAGGGAGCATCGAGCTCCGCTAACCTTCGCCGAAGCTCCCTGGAAGTCAGACCCTCGAAAGGCTGCCGACCGGAGACGGGGACCATTGAGGAGAACGAAGTGAAGCACCAGGACTTCGCCGCTGTCGAAGTCCATTGCCGTCGACCAGGGTTTGCAGGTTTGTGTAACCGCTGGAGGCCCGTTGAAGTCGTGTTGCCCAAGAAGAGGGGACCGCTTGACGCCGTACCGCTGACGACCGGACCCGCCGCTCCTTTGCCTAAGAACATTTGAATCAAAGGACTCCCTTGTCCGCAACATCGACCGCTTTGTCCTGCCGGAGAAAGTCAAGACCGCCGACGCGCCGAGGAGAATCCGCCGGTGGGTTTCCCACCACCTGAAGGCCACAAAGACTTTGACGACTCAACGCCCTTGCTGGGCCACAGTTCTTCAGAAACTCTTTGCGGTCCTGAACAATCAATCGCGAGGTGCCCCGCACACCTCATCCTCGCAGGACGTCGCCGACGAGCACCGCCTGGATCGACGCCGGGGTCTCGTCACCCTCAAACTTCTCATCGACGCCGTCGACGCCAAGTTCACCTTCTTCGACGCCTCTCGACGATCCGTGACTCCTGCTTTAAAGGGAGTCACTCCAGAAGGATCCGTCGACGCTTCTTCGAAGAACTCTACTCCACCAGGTACATTGGGGGGGGGGTAAAAACATAGGAGAGAATAAGACTATTGAGCAATGTATGGACTGGACTTGTGCTATATCTTTATTTTACAGGTTGCCCAGGTGGGGGGGATCTCCACACAGAACTGTGTACAGGGGTAGGGGCCAGAATCCTGCCAATTGTGTCAAACATGTTACTTTCCTTCCTATCTCTATTGCTGGTTGCCTTGTTATTTATCTGTGTGACATTCTAACAGTATAGTTGATGCACTTTAATGAGATCTGATAATATTGGTGGTACCACTTTAGAATTGATATATTTACCATTGTTGATTTCCGAGTACAATGTGTGTTATTGTGATAGTGTACATACCTTTGAATATTAATTATATAAAGACTGTGTTTTCAGTAATACAGTGTGTGGACATTCCTTTGTGGGGGCTTGGGGACTACACTGTACTTAAGAACCAGCCTGCATTACCTCCTAAGAAGCTAGGCCTTGATTGCTCGTCCATTGCTACCACAATAGAGAATCTTGGCTGGGGTCCTCTGTGCCTCTCCTCTACCATATAGAGAGCAGAGGTACAGGCAACCCCCTCCAGTCTTTACACTGGTGGCAGCGGTGGGATGCTTATGGTTTTTAGAATCAGTGTATAACCGTGCCACTTACAAAATACCCACACTTTATTAAATTAAGGTTTGGTTGTGTGCAAAATAACTGCATTACAAGCAATGGAGTCTATTGCAAATGGTAAATTGACTAGGATGAGCTTAGAGGCTCTCCAGAGTGCTTGTGAAGCCAGGGAGTTAGACTTTGTGGATAGGTCTAGGGCTGAGCTGATAGCTGCACTGGTGAACTACCAGACTGATGGTGAAACTCTTGATGAGGGGGGGAATGCAACCAATGAGGACTCTGCCCCTGGGGTTTCTGCTGAATCTGTTTCTGGGAATGCCACCATTCCTGCTGCCTCTGTTCCGAACCCCAGCAATTCCATAGAACTTGAGTTATTAAGGATGAAATGGGCCTTTGAATACCGTAAATTGGAGATAGAAGCTGAGCTTAAGAAAGAGGAGCTGGCACAGCAAGTGGAACTCAAGAATAGGGATCTTGAATTCAAAGACAAGGACACTGAATGTCAGAGAATCCAGCTAGAG
The DNA here is from genome assembly GCF_040938575.1 of Ambystoma mexicanum. Lineage (NCBI taxonomy): Eukaryota > Metazoa > Chordata > Amphibia > Caudata > Ambystomatidae > Ambystoma > Ambystoma mexicanum. Next base: position 732,700,916 of record NC_090923.1, read on the forward strand.
AAAGCTAGAGTGGAGACTTCATTGAAACTAGTTGAAATGGCAGGTCCCCAGCCACCCAGTTTATGAAACATTTGGTTGGTGTGTTTGTGGAGGGTTCTGATATCCTCCAATGGATTGAAGCATTTGAAATGGTTTGTGCAATTCATGATGTTGACAAAAGAGGTTGTGCTAAGTGTTTGTTAAGCAGAGTGCCTCAGACTGGGTATGACTGTATTCTGAAGCTGAGTGTGGAAGACAGGGGTCAGTATGAGTGTATGAAATCTGCTTTGATTGCCAAGTTTGGCAAGATACCTAGCCAATACCTTAAAAGGTTCAGGGATTTTAAGAAAAGAGAGAATGTGTCTTGGGTTGACTGGGTGAGTGCTGCGCACATGAACATGATGGGGTGGTTTGATGGTTACAAGGTGAAATATTTTGTTGAATTGTCCCACCTATTGTTTTTTGAGGACTTTTCTGAAGCCTGTTCACCAGAGCTGCGTCAGTATGTTGCTGACCAGAACATTTTGGATCCCTTTAAGCTGGCTAGGTTGGCTGACAAGTGGATCTCCCACCGGATGTCCCCTAAGGACTCCAGTGGGAACGACTAGGACAAAGAAAAGGAGACCTCCCAGAAAGCTGAGGAGGCCCAAAAGCAGTCACAGTCGGGTACACCTAAACCCTCCTCTCCTAAGACCCAAAAATCTAGTGGGGATAAGTCATCTCTGGGTGGGAATAAGAGTAGTGGTCCACCTGCTGCAAAGCAGGCTCCAAGTGTTTCCAGTACCGTACCCCGCACTCCCGGCACTTGTTGGGATTGTGGGGCTCTGGATCACAAGAGGGGTGACTCCAAGTGTAAAGGTAAGGCACTTGGAGTACAGGCTGTCAGCCTGACCTACCCTTACCCCATGTCCAAGGTGGAGGCCACTGTTCTCCCCTCCTCTACAGGCATCACATTTGGTGCTCCTGGAGAGATTGCCTTAGTGTCCCTTGGGGCCTGGGACCAGTACGCGGAAGTACTGGCGACTATTCCACAGAACACCCGTAGATTTTTGAGAAGTGTCCTCTTGAATGGCCAGCCTTCTACTGGTTTGAGAGACACTGGGGCAAGCATGACAGTGGTGGACAGGACCCTGCTCAAGCCAGAGGACTATGTAGGTGCTCCTCTGAGAACCACCAGGTTAGCTGATGGGCCTCCCAAATTATCACCTGTAGCCTTAGTCACACTCGTAATTGGAGACAAGACAGCAAAGCTTCCTTTCCTGGTTCAGGACAATGTCCCTGCTAACATTCTGTTAGGTAATGATATAGTAGAGTTGGGATTGATCTTGGATGGTCTTCCCATGACTGCTGCTGCGGTCAATAGGTCACAGGTGACACAGGGTTTGGCTGTGAGTCAGGTACCTGAGCCAACGGCGAGGCCTAAGGCAAGACGAAGGAAGACCAAGAAGGCAACCTCTCTTCCTGCTGTTCCTACAGCACCCATTGGGATCCATGCTCCAGATGGGCTGAGTCCAGTGGTAAACCCTGTCTCAACTCCTGTGGGAGAAGAGCCAGAAGACTCTCCTGTGGGAGAGGTTCTCAACCCGGAGGATCATTCAATGCTTATTAGCTGAAGGGGGACCCTCCCAGGCAGACCTCTGTAAGGGACAGAGAGAGTGCCACTCTCTCGAGGGTCTGAGGAAAAAGGCCCTGTCCCAGGCACAAGGAGAAGTGCCTAGGACATTCCGAATATATTGGGAGGGTGAGCTCCTTGTTAATGAGCCCACTAAGCCTGAACATGGTGCCCTCAAGAGGTTGGTGGTACCCCAGGTTTACAGGCCCTTCCTACTGCAGTTGGCGCATGAGGTGCCCTTGGCTGGTCATCTTGGTACCAAGAAGTCTAAGCAGAGGCTCTCTGCCCATTTCTACAGGCCTTGGATGGGAGTAGAAGTGGAGTCCCACTGCAGGACCTGCCCAACTTGTCAGTTGTCTGGCAAGACTGGAGGCAGTGTCATTGCCCCAATGCAGCCATTGGCAGTGGTTGGCACACCGTTTGAGAGGGTGGGCATCAACATTGCCGGTCCCCTGGACCCTCCCACATCAGGTGGCCATCGGTTCATCCTGGTCTTGGTAGATCATGCCACCAGGTACCCTGAGGCCATACCCCTTCGGCCTGTAACTGCCAAGGTGGTTGCCAGGGCTCTCCTGGGCATTTTCACCTTTGTTGGATTCCCTAAGGAGGTTGTCTCTGACAGAGGATCCAACTTAATGTCTAGTTACATGAAAACCATGTGGAAAGAGTGCGCGGTAACCTATAAGTTCTCCACCTCTTACAATCCCCAGACCAATGGTCTGGTTGAGAGATTTAATAAAACTCTCAAGGGCATGATGGGTGCTTTGGAAGAGCCCCTAAGCAGGAAATGGGATCTCCTCCTGCCATGCCTGCTGTTTGCTTACAGAGGGGTATCTCAAGAGGGTGTTGGTTTCGGCCCCTTTGAGTTACTCTTTGGACATCCTGTGAGGGGGCCCTTGCCTTGACCAGAGAAGGTTTGAAGCCACCCCTCCAGGTCCCGCGAAGTAAGTGGGGGACTATGTGTTAGGCCTCAGACGGAGGATGACACCGATGATGGGTCAGGCAACAGCGAATCTCAAGGCCAGCCAGGAATTGAATAAGTACGGGCATGACCTTAAAGCATCGCAAGTGGATTGGACTCTGGGACAGGAGGTCCTTGTGATGGAGCCTACCAAGCCTCGGGTGTTGGAAGATAAATGTACTGGACCCTTCAGGATAATCTTCAAGATGGGCGAGGTCAATTATCTGGTTGACATGGGAGCCTCTGGGGTAGCCCCTCAAGTATTCCATGTTAACAGGCTCAAGCCTTTCCACACGCGAGCAGAAGTCTCATGTCTCTTGCTAGCTTCAGAGCAAGAGGAGGATGAGAGTGAGCCCCTTCCTGATTTGCTATATAGCAACCCTCAGGATGGCTCAGTGGAGGGAGTACATCTCTCCCCAGATTTGTCAACAGAGCAGCAGAGGGCATGCAGGGCTTTGCTCCAGCAGTATGCCTCTCTGTTTTCACTGACACCAGGCCTTACACCGTGGTGTAAGCACACGATTGACACTGGTGACAGTGTGCCTGTCAAAAGCAGGAGCTACCGTATGTCAGATACCGTTAACAACCACATCTAGGCTGAGGTCGCCAAGATGTTGGATCTGGGTGTTATTGAACCTTCAACCAGTCCCTGGTCCAGTCCCGTGGTCCTTGTCCCCAAGGCAAGTTCCCAGGCAGGTACCAAGGATTGGTGGTTCTGTATGGAATACCGAGGAGTCAATGCCGTCACCAAAACTGACACGCACCCATTGCCCAGGGCTGATGAGCTTCAGGACACCATAGGTGCTGCCAAATTTGTGAGCACCTTTGACCTCACCTCAGGCTATTGGCAAATAGCTCTGATGGACCATGCCAAGGAAAAAACGGCGTTCTCAACACCAGAGGGACCCTACCAGTTTAGGGTCATGCCTTTTGGGTTGAAGAATGCCCCTGCCACTTCCAGAGATTGGTCAACCATGCGCTCAGTGGGCTGGAAGCCTTTTGTGTGGCTTACTTAGATGACATTGCCGTCTACAGTTCCACCTGGAAAGAGCATTTAACACAGCTGGATAAGGTGTTGCAGGCCTTGAAAAGGGCTAACCTCACTATCAAGGCCACCAAGTGCCAGATAGCTCAGGGGAAAGTCACATATCTTGGTCATGAGGTAGGAGGGGGTCAAATCCAACCTCTCCCCAGTAAGGTACAGGATGTACAGGACTGGGAGACTGCCACTACTCAAACCCAGATGAGAGCCTTTTTGCGCCTCACTTGGTATTATCACAATTTCATGGCAGACTATGGAACCATAGCTGCACCCCTGACAGCTCTGACTTCACCCAAACAACCTAGGAAGGTTAATTGGACTGAAGACTGTCAGAGGGCCTTTGATGGCTTGAAAGAAAGTCTGTGTAGGGCACCTGTGTTGTGTGCACCTGGCTACAGCTGACCCTTTATCGTCCAGATGGATGCCTGAAACACCGGAATTGGAGCTGTCTTGTCCCAGTTAGATGACAAAGGGAGGGAACATCCTATCATCTTCATCAGTAGACAACTCAAGGGTAGAGAACTTAGGTGGGCTACTGTGAGAAGGAATGTTTCAGTATAGTTTGGAGCCTTAGGCGTTTTAGGCCCTACCTTACGGGGTCTACCTTGAAGGTCCAAACAGATCATAAACCCATGAAGTGGCTTATGCAGATGAAGGGTGAAAACCCGAAACTGCTCAGGTGGTCCATTAGCCTGCAAGGGCTAGACTTCACCATAGAGCACAGACCAGGGAAGAGTCACGATAATGCAGATGGCCTTTCCAGAAGGTATGTTGACCGTCTGGATGAGGGTGTCTATCTCGTGGGACATTAGGCACCCTAACCACTGTCTGGGGGGGGCGAGACTGTGATGCTGGAAATGTATTGGAGGGACAGGGCCTCCCTGTCCTTGTCCTGTAGTCCTTTTTCATTTGTGTTCTGTATTATTTTCTGCCCAGGAGTCCATGTGGGACTTCTGGCAGTGCAGCTCTTCCTATTTTGGTTTGGTGTACAGACCCATGGGATACCCTTATGGCACCCATGGGTGGGGGTACAACCCTGTGCCCCTAGTGTATGTTTTTGGGCACCTGTGGGTGGCCCACAGAGCAGGGTATGGGCTGGTTGGAGCTCCATGCTGAATTTGACAGGTGCTCTGAGTATCCTCCATTTTTGGATACCTAGGCCCTGCTATTGGAATCAGTTGATTCCTGATGGAAAACACGATGGCCCCTGTGGCCTCTTGCTTTCTATTGCCTGTTACCTTGTTTTCCCAAAGTCCTGGGAAGCCCTGACTCTGTCCCTTCCCCCTGACTGGCTATTGGGTGGAAGTTCCATATATGGTGTTGTTGTGAAGTCCAGTCCAGACTGGCTGGAGCCTTCCCAGTGACTGTATGTTGTGGGTACACCCTGTGGGTGGGACCTGGGTGAATGGAGTGTGTGATCAATATGCACTTCTTGTTGTGGCTGTCTGGTTTCTGGTATGAGAGACAAAGACTGAGACAGCCCTGCCCGAAACTGGCCGGAATGCAGTGTGTAGTGTTGAATGGCTGGGTACCTGTCCCAATCCACATTCCTTGTGAGTGTCTGAGAGGGAGGAGGATGGCCTGAATGCACTGTATGCCTGATTTGCTGACTGACTGCATGAATGCCCTTCTGTATGATTGGCTGCTGAGTGTGACCCAGCAGTGTGGATGAGAGACAGGATAGTATATCTGGACCTCTCACCACTGGAAATTGTTCAGAAGCTGTGTCTACACGTGAAGAGTAACTGGAACTGCTGATCCTCGACGCCCAGCTGGAAGAAGAAGACTTGCTGTTGCATTTGCTTCGACCCAATCTGAAAGCTGCCGAATTAGTCGAAGACTGATCCGAGAGAGGACCTGGTAAGGCGCCCTCTTCCCGTGCTCCGAGGGAGCATCGAGCTCCGCTAACCTTCGCCGAAGCTCCCTGGAAGTCAGACCCTCGAAAGGCTGCCGACCGGAGACGGGGACCGTTGAGGAGAACGAAGTGAAGCACCAGGACTTCGCCGCTTTCGAAGTCCATTGCCATCGACCAGGGTTCGCAGGTTTGTGTAACCGCTGGAGGCCCGTCGAAGTCGTGTTGCCCCAGAAGAGGGGACCGCTTGATGCCGTGCCGCCGACGACCGGAACTGCCCGCTCCTTTGCCTAAGAACATTTGAATCGAAGGACTCCCTTGTCCGCACGTCAACCGCTTTGCCCTGCTGGAGAAAGTCAAGGCCGCCGACGCGCCGAGGAGAATCCGGCCGGTGGGTTTCCCACCACCTGAAGGCCACAAAGACTTTGACGACTCGACGCCCTTGCTGGGCCACAGTTCTTCAGAAACTATTTGCGGTCCTGAACAATCAATCGCCGAGGTGCCCCGCACACCTCATCCTCGCAGGATGTCGCGACAAGCACCGCCTGGATCGACGCCATGGTCTCGGCACCCTTGAACTTCTCATTGACGCCATCAACGCCATGTTCACCTTCTTCGACGCCTCTCGACAATCTGTGACTCCTGCTTTAAAGGGAGTCACTCCAGAAGGATCTGTCTACGCTTCTTCGAAGAACTCTACTCCACCAGGTACATGGGGGGGTAAAAACATTATAGGAGAGAATAAGACTATTGAGCAATATATGGACTGGGTTTGTGCTATATCTTTATTTTACAGGTTGCCCAGGTGGGGGGGACCTCCACACAGAACTGTGTCCAGGGGTAGGGGCCAGTATTCTGCCAATTGTGTCAACCATCTTTCTTTCCTTCCTATCTCTATTGTGGTTTCCTTGTTATTGATCTGTGTGACATTCTAACAGTATAGTTGATGCACTTTAATGAGATATGATAATATTGGTGGTACCACTTTAGAATTGTATACATTTACCATTGTTGATTTCCGAGTACAAAGTGCATTATTGTGATAGTGTACATACCTTTGAATATTAATTATATAAAGACTGTGTTTTCAGTAATACAGTGTGTGGACATTCCTTTGTGGGGGCTTGGGGACTACACTTTATTTAAGAACCAGCCTGCATCACCTCCTGAGAAGCTAGGCCTTGATTGCTCGTCCATTGCTACCACAATAGAGAATCTTGGCTGGGGTCCTCTGTGCCTCTCCTCTACCATATAGAGAGCAGAAGTACCGACACCCCCCTCCAGTCTTTACAGTTAGCACGGGAGGGAGAAAGGGCAGGAGGAGGAGAAGAGAAAAGTCTTGAGTTGTTTACAGAACTTGAGGGGAACTGGTGCAAGACGGAGAGAAAGAGGGAGACTGTTCCCGAGGAGGGAGCCAGCCAGGAAGAGAGATCTGCCCCAGCTCTCTGTCTGCAGAAGCGTTTTAACCATCGGAGAGTTGGAGCAAGAAGATCGAAGGGATCTTGAGGGAGGGCATTTCGTGAGAGAGAGTTGCAGGTAGGATGGTCCCAGGCCCCAGACAGCCTTATGGATGATGCAAATGGTCTTGAATTTGATCCTTGCAGCAACGGGGAGCCAGTGGAGAGATTTTAGGGCTGGAGAGATAGTTCCCTAGGCTTGAGACCAAGGATAAGTCTTGCAGCCCTATTCTGGATTAGTTCGAGAGGGCAGAGGGAAGAAAGAGGTAGGTTGAGAAAGAGGCTGTTGTAGTAGTCCAATCTGGAGAGGACTAGGGCTCTAGAGGAAAGGGAAAGTGTCTCTAAGGAGGAGAAGTTGAAAATGGGCCTTCTTGGCAAGGTCCAAGATGTGAGGCATGAAGGAGAGAGAGGGGTCGTAGATGACCCCAAGGTTTCTGGCTTCAGTGGGAGGAGAAGGAGGAGAGCCAGTAGAGGGTGGCCAGAGTGCAGGAGGGAAATGGGGAACAGGTGTCTCGATAGGAAGAATTAGTCCTTGGTCAGGTGTTGTTGAAAGAGCCATGTTTTGAGAGATTTGCAAAATTGGAGAATTGTGGGGACATTCCGAGCCAAACTTTGTTGACTCGCCCCGGATGCTGCCAAAGCTAAGACCGGCCCTGAATTTTACATCACATTAGCTCAGAAGCAAGGTAGAACTACAACTTCCTACTGACTTACAGCAATGATCAGGAATCTAGCTAGCCAATCACGATACTCATATGCACGTGGTCTGGCATGTGTTCCCTGATGGAAGTTGCAGTCTCTCTGACAGGCTGTGACCGGATCAGAGGAATTTTGTTTTAATTTATTTATTTGTTCTCTTGCATTTTTATGTTGCACAGCTTTGCTCTTTGCTCTGACTAAGCCCAACACCAGCAGAAATATTCATTGTTTATGGCAGCTAGGTAGATGAGAAAAACAGGGACAGTTTACCTTAAAAAAAAAGAGGGGCCTTCCACTTGGACGACCCCCTTCAGGGATGGGTGATTAGGCCAACTCCCCTCACTCTCGAGACTGTAGCATGAAATAAAGTGCTTTGTGGCAAAGAGAGAATTGGACAAGTCCTGCATTCTTTGTACCCCTTGAGAGCCCCTAGAGAACTCACACCTGAAAGACCAAGGCCATCCCTACCATTGAAATTTCTGCTTAGGTCATATAAGTAGTGCTGAAAATAGAAAACATTTACTCTTGGAACAAGTTTCCTGGTTTCAAGGGGGAGTGTCTGATCTGGTTTTGGGGGGAGGGGGCGGGTGGAATCATGTGATAGGCTTTTAAAAAGTCTAACAAAGAGATACAATAACAGTTTGTTAAATTAAGATTGCTTGAAAGGTGCACAAGTCACACAATAAATCAACATACATTGAAAATGTATGTGCTTGAGCAGAAAGAGCATGAGTGTGTGGTTCAGGATTTGGGCCAAGGGAGAGCCTTTAGTTTTTAAGGTTCATTTTGCAGAGATAAGTGTTTTGTCAGAGTCTGACCCCTTGCTCTGGCTGATCTCTGTGATTTCCCAGACTGTAACCAGCAAGAAAATTGTAGGGATATCCTGGGGGCCTTTATGGAGCTAACCCAATGTGAGGTCTGAGCACTGGCACTTTGCAACCCCATTCTGACTTTGCACTACTCTTATAAATTAATTATAGGGCCAGAGAGTTATCCAGATTGGATGGTAAGATCTGCGCCAGGGGCCCCTTATTTCAAACTAAGACTTGGGATCCTGCCATGTAATTCCTTTACGTGCCACCGGCGGGGTGGAGAGTCCCCAAACTTGTCTTTTAGGCGCGTTGGAACCTCATTGGATATCAAAACAGAAGTGATGTCCAATGGATATGAAGTAAAAGCTAGGAGAAGAGACGGAAACTGCAAACTAAATTAAATATTATACCATTTTATTGTTGTTTCAAAAAATATCTTTACAATTATAGTTCTCTAAACAATTATTCACTCGTCATTTCATTCATTACTTCATACTCAATTCATACAAAAACTGTTCATACAAAGAAGGAACTTCAAACAGGGAAACTCTGTCTTTTCTAAATTAATTCATCCGTGGAAATTAGTTTTTATATCCACAGAAAGAGGTTGTTCCAACTTTTTACTAATAGTGATAATCCTATTACTATTGGTCCACACAATAAACTTTCATCGACTATAGGTGTCCTAGATTGTACGCAATCATTTCATATAGGACTTCCAATATATGATAGTTTTGACAATAACAGCCATCTAGTGGTTCCTTCCAGATGGTTTGTATGCATCTTCTTCAGGATATGTGAACGACATAGATCAATTTCTCATTTTCATTTTTTTAAAACAAGCAAAAACACAATGGGCCTCATTACACGGTAGGTGGTAAGGGTTTACCGGTACCGGTATTTTACCGGTACCGGTAAATCCTTACCGCCTTACTACGAGGTCCCTTTGCGGGTTGGAGATTTTAACGCCTGCTTTTTGCAGGCGTTAAAAACCAACCCGCAAAGGGACCCAGGGAGCTAATTACGGTACCGCAATTTGCAGAGCCGTAATTAGCGCCTTTCCCATTCCCATTATGCCCTATGGGGCAAAAATGGGAATGGGGAAGGGCAATGGTGGAAGGGGGAATTATCACCCCTCCAACCTTGGAATGGGGCGGTAATTCCCCTTTCCACCAAGGCGGTGCCGGTATTTTACCGGCATGAACCATGGCGCTAATTGCGCCATGGTTCACCGCCTACCGTGTAATGAGGCCCAATATGTTAAAAACATGCTAAAAAAGATGTGTACAGCTTGCATCTCTTAATCCTATAGTTCTTAAAATTGTCTAATTTCTTTACTTCATGGGTAAATAAACCTCCATCTAATTGCTCATACCCAGCTTTATCAAATTCTTTACATGTGGGGAGTAGTTAATTGTCCTATTGCTTCAAACTCATTTTAGGTGTTTCTAACAACCTATTATACTTTTATGAATAGGTCTGATTTGATACTCATAGGCTGCATACAAGATTCCAACAATTGTGTTTGCCCCGAGGAAATCCAAACAAGCACCTCAAATTTGCCCAGACAATAAGGCTACAGCATATCATAAAAAGCCCCTCTGACATATGGACTTATAGTTTGCTCCCATGCAGTTACTTAATTAATTACCTTGGAGATCATGGTTACATTTTCTTCATTTAGCAAATGTATTCTTTCAAATCTTCCTGATTCAAATAACTCTCTTCTTAATTCGTATCTATAACTGAATATAATGAATGTTACTACTATATTCGTATATACATTCAAATAGTCTAGGCTTGGACACAGAATATCTCGGTATTTACCTTTTAGCAGTTTCTTTATGGTATTACTCAAAAACTTTGATGTTTAATGGAAAAAGGCTTTCCCATTCTACAGATTCTTCCTGCGAAATCCAATACGCCATTTGAATCTCCACTCTATCTAAAAGGCGATGGAAATATGTTTAAGAGTTAGTAAAGTGGGCACTTGTTTTCAAATTGTGAGTGTACTTAAACAGAAATGTGTTTGAGGGTTAATACAGTCGGCATCTGTGGTAAAAAACACTCATTTTCAATATTTGTGCTCATGACAACAATTGTTCATTAGGCCATGTCCAAAAAAAAGCGTTCCAAAGTCGTTTCTTACCTTTTCTAGCTCTCTATGGTGATATCTCTTTGCATTTCTTATATTCCAAAGCGTGGCGCCAGCGGTACATTTTTTCTCTGCACTCTGTATAGAAAAACAAACAGAGCTTGTTTTAGAGCATGTGCAGCACTTTTGTCTCTAACTCTCGCAGTATCTATGTATTTAAAAGTTAAATATTGCATCCTACAGTGCTCATGTACCTTATCAGAGGAGAAGTGCCATCTTCAGATCGACTAATCCCGTCTCTCGTTTGGATAGGTTTGAATCAGATCAGCCAATGAACAGAGAAGGCGGACTCTTAAATTGCAGTGAACACCCGGGAGGCGCACGTTTTCAAAGAAAACAATCCGTCGAAATAGAAAGAGGACAATTGTTGCCTCAACATCCATATATATGGTTTTTCATATGTGCTAGTTTTTATTAAATATTTTATTAAATATTATCCTATCGCATGCGGACATACATACTTGGAAAAAAGGAGAAGAGGGAGAATTAAGTATCCCATATCTGAAAGGCAGATATCTAATAAGATACCCACATCCTACACGATTGTTATGTAGATCCTCTGGGCTTGTATAATTAAAGCCAAATCCATGATGACAGGTGTCAAAGAGCAAAAAAAGAGATATTGAAATGCATTAATAACTAAATGCTCATATCGCTTCAGTAGAAGGTATATGTAAAGCTTATACTAATAATTAGAGAGTCTTCTAATTAGTGAAAAACCTTTATAATAACCCCATTATGTGTATTTTAATGGTTTAATCTGGAGCAATGTTGCATGAACTGTCAGTTGCTTAACAGATGCCTATGTTAATCTGTAGAGAAATTTCATTGGAAAGGAATCCAAATACTATGATGTTATCTAACGCGTTGGTTCCATTCCTCCTGTAAATTAAGACCCTTCTGATAGCTCTGTGTGTGGTATAACTACCACAGTTCTCTTTGGCTTAATCTATTGGCTGTATTAGCTGCTTCTGTTCCTGTCACTTTTTCTACGACCCACCAGCGTAAATTATTACAACTATGATTCATTTCAGAGAAATGTGCTGCAAGTGGCTCATTCAGTTGTTTGCTCCTAATTTTTGATTTATGTTCACTTATTCTTAGCTTGATTGCTCGGGAAGTCTTACCAATGTATGTTTTAACACAAGGGCATGTTATTGCATAGATTGCATTGCTACGTTGACAGGTGGAATGACTCCTTAATGTCCAAACTCTCTCGTGTATAATGATATTCTAAGTAGCTGTGGTAGATGCACAATTACAACATTTAACGCGTGGGTAATGTCCTAGGATCGGTGGCATCCCCCAGGTAGTAGTTATTTTATCCTGTTTATCATGTGCAATGTTCCTATTGGCTTTGCAGACCCAGTCTTTAATATTCTTGCCCTTCTTAAAAGCATATATGGGTTTTAGTAAAACGGAATGTTCAATTAAATTAGGTGCCAATTATTGGCTATGATTTTCTTTATTTTGCTATGCTGAGTGTTGTATGTGTATGTGTACATACTAATTGATCATTTATAGATCTTTTTTATTTTCATTTTTCAATAATTCTCTGTGCTGATGTCTGGCTTGTTTTTTTAGATGATTTTAATAATTTATTTGGGTATCCCCTGTCTTTTAATCTTTCCTCTATGATCCCTGATTGTTTAGTAAAATCCTCTAATTTGGAACAGTTGCAGCGCACTCCTAAAAACTGCCCATAGGGAATGTTGGATCTGAGGGCTTGGGAGTGAAAGCTTTTGTGATATAGAATGGTATTTCTATCGGATTCTTTCCTAAATAGATCCACAAATAATGCATCTTCTTCAGTTTTAATGAGTAGATCTAAAATTGGAATCTCCTTTTTGCTTGTCTGCATAGTAATCTCAAATTAGGATTAAGCTGGTTTAGCCAATTGAAAAAGGCAAGATAGTCTCCTCTAGTGCTATCCCAAATTATCAAGATCATCAATGTATCTTTTGTATAGTTTGAGTGCTCCTCTAAATGGTTTGGTTTCTGTCATTAAGTTGCATTCCTCAAAATCCCACATGTACAGTGTGGCGTAATCAGGGGCAAATGCTGCCCCCATCGCCGTGCCTTTAATCTGTATATAGTAGGAGTTTTTTAACCTAAAAAAGTTTTTTGTCAAAGCGATTTCCAACAGCTCTGCTAGAAAGTTACTCAGGACTTTTTCTTTGTCTGTTTGTTTTTCTAGGAATTTTTTTATAACTCGAATAGGGTCAGCCTGAGGAATATTAGAGTATAGGGACTCTACGTCCAGTGTTATTAAAATGTCATGGTCTGCATTGAACAGAACATTTTCTATTACTCTAATGACGTCCGAGGTGTCAGCCAGATAGGTAGGGGTTTCTCTTGCTAAGTGTTTCAAAAATAAATCTAAATACTGTCCAATAGGTTCCAGAATAGATCCACATAGCGAAACTATTGGTCTACCTGGTGGTTCATTGATGTTTTTATGCACTTTAGGCAATACATAGATAAGGGGGGTTCTTGTTTTAGTTGGTGTAAGAAACATTAGTTCGAGTTCGATTGGGTCCTCCGACGTATTCCATATCTATGACAGTAATCACCACAGCTGTGCTGCTTCGGAAAATCTTTCGATGTCTGCGTCAATGACGTCGATACGGCATCCTCGAGGGCCTCCATCGAGCCGACGTCACCGTATGTTATAAGTAGGATGCACGACGCCCGTAGCCTCAGTTCCGTTTTTTCCGAGAACTTGTTCGCTTCGGAGATCTCAGCGCGCCTCGATTCCACTGAATCCTGCTCTTTCGGTTCTTCTAACCTGTTGCTATCATTGCTATCGAATAATGATGTCTTCGGCTTCTTCCACCCCGCGGTCCGGGTTTAAGAAGTGTCGGGTATGAGGGTGCAAGATGTCCCTGATGGATACGCACAACGCTTGCTTCTGGTGCCTCAGGGAGGACCATGATATGGACGACTGTGTCGACTGCCAATCGCTCACTTCGAAGGCATTGCGGGAGCGTAAGAAGAAGCTGTCGGTCGGTAAGGTGGCCAAGCTCCGGAAGTCGCGTTCCACTGGTCTTTCGACGGATGATTCGAGGGGCGACTCTCCGCATCGTCATCGTGAGTCCGGGGGTTCTCGGTCTGGGAGTCAGTCCCGCCATTCCTCTGCCTCTTTGAGGCACTCCAGGAAGCGCCGTCACAGGCCGCCTTCCCCGTCCTCTTCCGAGGACTCCGCCCGTCGGCGGGTAGCTTGTCCCAACAAGCATAATGGGATTCGTTCTGAAAGGAGATGTTGGCGATTTTTCAATTGCAGGGCTCTGGTCCAGCTGCGCCGTCTGAGGACGCCGGTCGAGGCCGCGCTAGAGAAACCGCTCATCTGCCTTCGGGCTCAAGCAGTCGTCGCGACCACTGGGCGCCTTCGAGGTCCCGGTCGGACAAGGATGCTCGCTCTAGACATGCCCATTCCAGGTCCCGGTCCTCAACGCCATCGAGACCGCGAAACTCTGTGAAGTCTTCGAAGAAGACATCGACGCCGGCGGCGCCGAGATCGTTGACGGACTCTCTCGAGGCCCCACCTCCGAGGAAGTCGTCGACATCATGGGTGCCCAGGCTGTCGAGAGACACGCTCGAGGCTCCGCTCTCGAGGCCTGTGTCGACGCCGCTCTTGACGTCGATGCCCATTCCGTCGACACCCTTGACGCCTTTCGAGGCAGCCTTGTCGAAGGTACCCCGTGGCATGGTGGCACCCCCCAGAAAGGCGATGGCTAAGGCTAAACATGTCTTTGTGCCTTTTTCTGTACCCTATTTACAGCCTCTGGATTATATTTCTGAGGTGGATGAGGGGTCTGAGGAAGGTGAGGTTCCTGCATTGGTTCCTGATGACATTGTTTCTGGTCACAGTCAGCTTGACGACCTGCATCAGTCACTGCACGACGCCAGTGGTCTTGACACCTCTCCAGAGGTGTAGTTTGGTAGGCCGGAGCCTGGCATGCATGCCGAATCTTCATATCGGCGCCTCATGCCGAGAGTCATTGAATACCTGGGTTGGTCTGCCCCCCCTGGGGATTTTCAGCAGGATGACCTGACTGATATCTTGGACCAAGGTCCTCCAACTTCCATATGGCCTTGCAGAGAAGGGTGGCTGCACCTTGGACTTCTCCGGAGAGTCTCCCGGCAGTGAGCAAGTCCTTGCCGAAGAAATATCGCCCAGCCAGTGGCGACCCCTGCTACTTGACAACTCATCCTACTCCGGAGAGTTTGGTGGTGCAGGCGGCTACAGCCCCCGCAAAGCAGGCGTCGTATCCTACCATCCCTCCTGATAGGGACGACAAACGTTTTGACGGCTGGGCGAAGAGGTATTTTCTTCTGGGGGTATGGCGCTTCAGGCTGCCAACTCCGTTTGTGCCCTGTCTCATTTCACGCACTCTCTGTGGAACTGCATTTCCTTAGTGGCTGATCATATCCCCGAAGGGGAGGAACAGGATGGTTTCCTTGCTATCATGCAGGATGGCAAGGACGCCATGTGTGAATCCGTTCAGTCCGGTCTGGACATGGTTGATTGCGTCAGCCGGTTCATGGCGGCAAGCACCGTAATGCGCAGGTTCGCGTGGTTGCGGAAGTTGGGGTTTGCTCCGGATGTGCAAAGCCGGCTCCTCAACATGCCCTTTGATGGTGAAAATCGTTTTGGCAGCAAGGCTGACGAGAGTCTTGAGAGGTTGCAGACCTCGAAAGCTGCAGCGAAGTCGTTGGGCGCTGCAGTCCGCCAACCTACGCCTTTTCTTCCTAGGGGACAGCAATGGAGGGGAGGTTCCTTTCGTTATTACTCATCCTTTAGTAGAGCGAGAGGAGCTGCAAGTCAAAGGGGCAACCGTAGGAGTGCCAGAGGTGGAAAACAAGGTCCTTGAGGTGCCAAGGCTGCGCAAGCAGTTGCCTCTTTGCCCTCAGGCAGTGCCACAGCCGCTTCAGCTCAGTCATGCGGCCCATGCTTCACCGGTTGGGGGAAGGCTGGCGCAGCATCTTGTAGAATGGCGTGCCATTACTTCAGATGTGTGGGTTCTGGAGATCATAACCCACGGCTACTGTCTTCCTTTCCGGCAGAGCCTCACGACAATCCACCAGGGAAAATCTCTTTGAAGAGTCCGGATCCGCTCCTTGCGCAGGAAATTCAATCCCTGCTGGTGGAAAAAGGCGCCATAGAACTGGTGCCTGTAGCGGAGAGGAACAAGGGATGGTATTCCCCTTATTTTTTGATTTTGAAGAAAGACGGGGGATTGAGACCCATCATGGACTTGCGCGGTTTGAACAAGCTCCTTCGGAAGGACAAGTTCAAGATGGTTACTCTTTCTCAAGTCCTCCAGGCCCTTCAACTTCAGGACTGGTTGGTGTCTCTAGATCTCAAGGACGCTTATTTTCATGTGCCGATCCATCCCAAGCACAAGAAGTACCTGAGGTTCGCGGTTGGCGACTCGCACTTTCAGTTTCGGGTCCTGCCATTCGGATTGACCTCCGCCCAAGGTTCTTCACCAAGCTCATGGTGGTGGTGTCAGAGTATCTCAGGAAAGGGGGATTCACGTCTACCCCTACCTGGATGATTGGCTGATCAGGGCGTGCTCTCCCGGATCATCCTGGATCATCTGTCCGTCACCTGCCACTCCCTTCACAAGCTGGGCTTCTCCCTCAACTTAAAGAAGTCCCACTTGACGCCAACTCAGAGTAGATATCGGAGCAGTGCTCGACACGTCCCTGGGGCAGTGTTTTCCTCCCCAGGTGAGGGCTCATCACATTCATTCAGCAGATGGTGCACAAGTTTCAACATGCCCAGAGTCTCCCTGCGCTCGAGTTCTTGAGATTGCTCGGCCTCCTGGCATCCTGCATTCTTCTGGTGCCAGAGGCCAGGTTGCGGATGAGATCTTTGCAATGGGCACTCAAGTTCCAGTGGTCTCAGTCCTCCGGCAGGATGTCGGACCCCGTTCAGGTGCCGCCCTCGGTCGCCCAGGACCTTCTGTGGTGGGCCGTCGAAAGCAATCTGATGAAGGGGGCTTCGTTTTGGCTGCCCTGGCCGGAGGTGATGATCGTGACGGACGCGTCCCTCACGGGATGGGGACTCATGCCAACGAGTTGACAGTCAGCGGTCGTTGGTCTCCATCAGAGTCCAGACTACATATCAATCTGTTGGAGCTGAGGGCCGTCAGGCTTGCCCTGAAGGCTTTTCTGCTGACTGAGCGAGGAAAGAATGTCCTGATTCTGACGGACAACACAGTGGCCATGCACTACCTCAACAAAAAGGGGGGGGCAGGGTCACTTCCTCTGTGCAGGGAGGCGATGCAGCTCTAGTTCTGGGCAATCCAGCAGGACATTTCGATCTCTGCAGTTCATCTGGCCAGAGACGAAAACGAGACGGCAGACGCTCTGAGCAGGCAGAGCGTGATCTCTCACAAGTGGGAGCTGGCTCAGGAGATTCTCCTGGAGATCTTCGCCCTTTGGGGGACCACTCAAGTGGATCTCTTCACCTCCAGTGTCAACCAGAAGTGCAAAAGGTTCTGCTTGCGGGAATTTCCTCCAAGAGGAGTCTTAGGAGACACATTCGTGGTGGAGTGGTCATTCCCACTGCTGTACGCGTTTACTCCAGTCCCCGTCATCCCGCAAGTGCTGCTGAGGTTACAGAGGTTCGGTTCCTGGATGATCCTCCTTGCTCCAGCATGGGCCAGGAGGATGTAGTACCCGGACCTTCTCGACTTGTCCATCTGCCCTCCACATCATCTTCCCAACCGAGACGATCTGCTCTCACGGGAGGGGGTCAGGTTCTCCATCCAGAGGTCAGATCCCTCAACCTTCACACTTGGCTTCTGAAAGGTTGAGGTATAAGGATTGGGACCTCCCTGAAGATGTGATGGAGGTGTTGCTTTCAGCCAGACGGCCGGCAACAAAGTCCCTGTACTGTTGCCGTTGGAGAAAGTTCTGCGACTGGTCCAGGGTTAAAAATGTGGATCCTTTTCCATGTGACATTCCTGTGGTTCTGTCTTTTTTGCTTTCTTTATCCCACAGGGGCATGCAAGTGAGTACCATTTAAAGGTTACCTGGTGGCGCTATCAATATTTAAGCGCTCGTCTGAGGAGTGTTCTTATTTTAAAATTCCTTTAATTTCTCAGTTTCTAAAAGGGCTCACTAATGTGTTCCCTCCGTCACCTTTCCAGGTGCCCAGTTGGGATTTGAACCTGGTTCTCAAGTTTCTAATGGGTGCTCCATTTGAGCCTTTACATTCTTGCCCTTTGAGACTGTTAACTCTTAAAACTGTATTTTTAGTTGCGGTCACTTCCGCTCGCAGAGTGAGTGAGTTACAGGCACTTTCAGTTAAGCCACCCTTCACTGTGTTTCATAAGGACAGGGTTGTCCTTCGAGTTCGTCCTTCCTTTCTACCGAAGGTGGTGTTGGAATTTCATTCAGGCCAGAAGGTTATTCTTCCAGCGTTTTATCCTCCCCCACATCCTGGTAAGGAGGAGGAGAGGCTCTATAGGTTGGATCCTAGGAGAGCTTTAAGCTTCTACATTTCTCGCATGTCCCAGGTCAGAGTGGACGATCAGCTCTTTATTCGTTACGCTGGAAGGCGTTTGGGACAAGCTGTGACTAAGCAGACTTTGTCCAGATGGATTATCTTGGCAATTTCTGAATGGTACCCCCTGGCGGGTTAGGACCCTCCAGTAGGCTTACGGGCCCATTCAACTAGGGGTATGGCTGCCTCTACTGCCCTGCACAGGGATGTTCCTATTCGTAACGTCTGTGATGCAGCCACTTGGGCTTCGGTCCATACTTTTGTCCGTCACTACTCCCTAGATTCTATCCGTGGGCAGGATCTGGTCTTTGGCAAGGCGGTCCTTTACTCTGCAATTTGATTGGATACTCTAAATTTGTGTATTCTAAATTATTTTTCCCACCTCCTTACGTTTGTACTGCTTTGGGAGTCTGTCATAGATATGGAATACATCGGAGGACCCAATCCCCTCGAAGAACAAGTTACTCTCTTACCTGGTAACGTTCTTTCGATGGGATGGTCCGCCGACGTATTCCATATCGCTCCCTCCCTGCCTTCCCCACTACAGAATTTCTCATGCGATTGCAGCTTATGTTTCCGCAAGGCTTTCTGTGGTCATACTGGCAATTGATCGGTGCCACACGTTCTGGGAAAAAACTACAACTGAGGCTACGGGCGTCGTGCGTCCTACTTATAACATCCGGTGATGTCGGCTCGATTTAGGCCCTCAAGGACGCCGTATCGTCGTTATCGACGCAGGACGCAGACGCCGAAAGATTTTCCGAAGCAGCACAGCTGTGGTGATTACTGTCATAGATATGGAATATGTCGTCGGACCATCCCATCGAAAGAACGTTACCAGGTAAGAGAGTAACGTGTTCTTCTTTTTTATTTAGGATCCCTCTCTCTAAAGCTGCATTGCCCAAGGTCTGTATTTCTTTCAAAATCACATTGGTGGGAATTGCCTTGTAATTTTACATAGACTTCCTTGTTGTTAAGTTGTTTCATTCTCTCCTGGTCATATTTGATAGCATCCCATACCACAATTCGCCCCCTTGACTGCTTTTTTTATCACCATCGATCTGTCCTCTTTCAAGTTTTTCAAAGCTTCCCAAACACAGGGCCTCATTACAAGGTTGGCGGTAACCCGCCAGTGCCACCGGCGGGTTGCTGCCAAACTCGTAACACTGTTTCCAACGCCTGACTTCCAGGTGCCACCAGAACATTACAAATCCCAGCGGATTGGGAAGTCAGGCGCTGGAAAATGTCAGTCCCCATTTCCATGGAGTCCCACAGGTCTCCACGGGAATGGGAATCACCGTTGCTAGCGGTGCCAGTGCTCAGTGACAACTCTGCTTTCCAGCGCCATTGTGCCCGGCAAGTCAGACCTGCCAGGCTCAGTGGTCCCAGAAAGCAGAGTTTTATTCTGCCGGTCCAGAAAGGGTTGCAGTATGTTGCTACCAGCACCCTTATTTCTGGACCGGAAGACTTGTAATGAGGCTCAATGATCCATTTTTTATTTCTCTGTGCCATTTACAAGATCTTGAGGGGTAGATGGATTAAACCTCTTCTGCTCTTTTAGGGGATTAGAAGTGTGGGGTTACATTTGACGAATCTGATTAAGTTACTTCTTCCCTTGTAAATTATGTGTGGAGAGCCTGGAAGGTCAGGAGGCAGCGGGCGTGCCCGCTTCCATGTAGGATACCCTGGCACCAGGACACTATGTTGGTTCTTTATATTTTATCGTTTTCACAAGGTTTTGTGGAATTTGTGATTGCTGTTTTAATCACATGCCATTTGGAATCGCTTTCTTTTCTATTTTTAAGTTGTATTTTATGTATGCGTATGGGTTTTAAAGGCTGTTATGCTGTAACATAAAAATGTGTGTTATTGTTTATAAACATCACCTGCTGATAGTCATTGTTTGATACATTCATGCATTCTCTTGTGCATGATGTGAGGACTAGTTCCAGTACTAGAAATCTAAACATGCATTAGGTTACAGAAATCAACTGGCGGTTTTACGTTTGGGAAGATCATTTTACTTTGTAAATGAGTTAGAATTTGAACTTGCAACAAGACATACAGTGCATTTTGTTGGTTTGAAAAAAAGGGCAAATGTGCAAGTTCTTGCATAGATAATTGTAAGCAGCCTGCATTAACCACAGCGTTCTATCGAATGGAGAGGTGGATATGGGCCTTCCCACTGCTTATTTCCGGCGTTGTCCGCTGTTGGGCATAAAGCACTGCCCAGAAAGGACAGCCTACCAGAGTGCAGCCATTGTCATACCAATGGCTATGGTGTTTCTGTTGCTGGGGGAGGCGATAAATCCCTCAGCCCCACTGTTTCAACACCACTGAAGAGGTCTCCTTTCTTGGGGAGGCCCAAGGCCTGCTTCGGGGGCTGGACACACTGCCCAGCCCACCCACTAGCGCTGTGCCTGTTTGGGTTGCACAAAGAGATGGTCAAAAACCCCTTAAGTTTCTAGGGGAGAATAATGACCATTCAATGCTTATGAAAATATTGACGTGGAAATAATGTGACAACTTTTCAGTTAGGGTCAAGGTATCAGTGATGGAGGGAGGGGGTGTTGCGCCCAATGCACAACGTACGGGTCCCTTTGTGTAACACTAGTCTACAAATTAAGCAGGCATTTAAAAAAATGTGTGTAGTTTCTGGATAAAATGTCATGTTCTTCTTATAATTTCCGATTTTCTAGGCGATGAGGAAGAAGATGATGATGGCCGCGATGAGCGACTTCCCTCGTGCTTTGATTATGTCATGCACTTCCTCACAGTCTTCTGGAAGGTTCTCTTTGCTTTCGTGCCTCCAACAGAATATGGTAATGGCTGGGCCTGCTTCTGGGTCTGCATCACCATCATTGGCCTGCTCACAGCGCTCATCGGAGACCTGGCCTCCCACTTTGGGTGTACCGTGGGGCTGAAGGATTCTGTAACCGCTGTGGTGTTCGTTGCACTGGGAACATCCATACCAGGTACATGGGGGAGTGGGGTAGACATAAGGGAATGTGATTGTGCAGAGCTCCTAGTGACAAGAACTCTCTTAAGTGTG
Organism: Ambystoma mexicanum; assembly: GCF_040938575.1. NCBI lineage: Eukaryota > Metazoa > Chordata > Amphibia > Caudata > Ambystomatidae > Ambystoma > Ambystoma mexicanum. The sequence goes on from NC_090923.1 coordinate 732,722,056, forward strand.
CTGCACAAGGGAAATCAGTCTCACAACTGTTGTGGTTGATAGTTGTTTCCAGATCCACATACATTGCCAAACAAATGCTTCTTCTTAGATGTGTCTGAAAGTTGAGAAAGCCCATTTTTTTCCAAGTACTCCGGAGCACATTGGCTTTCTGGTGGGTTTAAGGATACTTTGTAATTTGACCCTAATTGCTTCCAGGCATGCATAGTGTGTGCTTCACTTCTTTATGGTTTTGACACATTTAAGTGCCACCTTGTGGCCAAAACAATGATACGGAGAAGAGATCGAAGAGCGAGGGTGTTGAGACTCAGCCCTTCTTCTTGAGCAAAGTACTTTTCCTTGGCCAGTCATTCACCACAGTCCTTTTCCTATCATCGTAGTTCTTCATTACAGCCCTTCCTTCTTTTCATAAGTCAATCGTCATCATAGTCCTCCTTCATTACAGTCCTTCTTCTTCATTGCAGTCCATCTACTTCACAGCCCTTTATCAGAGTCTTTCTCCTTCAACAGTCCTTTATCAAAGACCTTTGTCATCTCAATCCGTCCTTCTCCCACGTCACAGTCGTTTCTCTTCATCACAGCTCTTCTGCGGTGTTACTGTCCTTCTCTTTCCTCACATTCGTTCTCCATTACAGCCATTCTCCTTTGTTGTATTCTTTTGTCAAATACCTTCTCTTTTTCTTCATCATTTTCCTTCTTCACCATAGCCCTTCTTCCTTCTTTGTCATCGTCCTTCTCCTTCATAACATCCCTCCTCATTAATCACATTCCTTCTCCTTAATCATAGTCATTCTTCTTAGTCAGTCCTTTTCCTTCATAACTGTCCTTCCTGTTTTCCACAGTCCTTCTCCTTTGCCACAGTCCTTCTCGTTTGACAAAGTTCTTCACTGCAACCCTTCTTCATTTTAGTCCTTCTCTCTCATCACAATTCTTCTCTTTCATTATTGTCCCTTTCTCATATCACAGTACTTTATCACAGGCCTCCTCCAGTATAATGATTCTTCTGTATCAGTCTTTCTCATTCATCACAGTCCTTCATAAGTAATTAATCTTCATCCCACTCCTTCTCCTTCTTTGTCACATTCTTCCTTCACAGTCCATCATAGATCTCCTACTTCATAATGGTCCTCATCCATCATAGTCCCTCTTCTTCATCATAGTCCTCCCTCATTACAGTCCTCCTCCTTAATACCAGTCCTTCTCTTTCATAGTTCTCCTCCTTTGTCACAGTCCTTCTCCTTCATCACTGTCCTTCTTTGTTTGCAGGCCTTGGCACAGTCCTTCTCCATCATCAGTCTTTCCTCCTAGTGCTTCTTCTTCTTCACAGTCCTTAATCAGTCATCTCCTGCATTGCATTTCTTATCCATTTTCACAGTCCTTTGTCACAGTAGATCTCCTTGATAATAGTCATCCTTAGTTATAGTCATACATCACAATTCTTCTCCCTTGTCACAGCCCTTCTCCTTTATCATAGCCCTCTCCTTTATCATAGCCCTTCCCCTTTGTCACAGTCCTTCCCTTTCACCCTAGTCTGACTTTCTCAGGCTGAGTCTCTCAGCTCCTCACAGTCTCCCTCCCTCTGCCTCATATTTCTTTATCTACCTTTCATTAAATTCCCCATCCATATCTCTTGTTCAGTCTCACTTTCTCTTCTGCTATATCTTTATCTCATCACTATCACCACTTTATTGTGTAGCAGAAGCCATTGCAATATAATACAATACAAACTCATCATAGAAATGTACACTAAAAACATAATGGGTAGACCACAATACATAAAATAGGACATAACCATTCTATGATATGAGCAATACAAAGAAATAATCTTTCACTATGGGGAAAGGTTAATGCTTTAAAAATGTTGTCAACCCCTAAAATCAAATATGTCTTAAGTATGATTCCGCTAAATATTGGTACTAAATACTGGAATGAGTTGGATAGGCTTATCCAAGGTTTCTTGTGGGATAGGAAGCCATCTAGATTGAAGTTGTGGAAACTGCAATTACCTTTGGATAAAGGTGGGCTGGGGGTGCCGAACTTTAGGGCGTATCGTCTTGCCTATATTTGTATATGGTTAAATTCCTGACACTATTACCTGATGAGTGGGTTGTGGCAGAGATGAGTTATAATGGTCCTCTATTACCGAGGGCAATGTTGACCACAGAATCAAGAACAAGATGTGTGAAAGATCCGTTAACTGTCTGCCTGAGAAGGCCATGGGAAAAATTGACTAGATTACTGAATCTGAATGCATATAAAGATCCTGGGGCATCAATATGGATGAATCCTTCCGACCTTGGAGGGCCTGGTATTTCCCCATTCAGGGAACCCAGACCCTGTCCATCCCCATTCCCACGGGACCCGCTAAGGACGTCTGGTAAAACCAGGCACCTTTACTGGCACCATTAACCCCTTACCGCCCTCCTCGTAATGAGGCCCTATGACTCTTATGGGCCCATATCTGTAAGCTTTGCTTTTCTCGCATTAATGCCCAGCTTCTTAAGAACTGAGTAGGTTATGAATTGCTCTTTCCGCGTGAGTCAGTAGTTCAGCTGCATCTGCAAGCAGCAGTAGTGAAGTCCCCTGGCCACCCATCCTTGGTCTATCCAGTTGCTGGCCAACATGGCCATGTGATTCTAGGGTGGGAGCCAGCAAAAGCTCCTGTCTAATGGCCATTCCTGCAGAACATTGTCTCGCCAGTCTCCTTTCAGGCCATATCAGATGTTTGCTATATCACCATTGCATAGCATATCTAGTATCTACAGTTCCGCTTCCCTCAGGCCATCCCTCTTCAGTGACCTTCACAACTCCCGAGCTGAAGGCCGTGTTCAGACCTACGCCTCTCTTTCTCGTCATCTCACTGGGGAGTGTGGTGCTGGGCAGCATGGAAATAGTGCCAGAGAAGGCTACAAAAGAGTTGAAGGCTGAATGTAGAGTTTGTAAATGGGCTGAACCTAAAAAGCATACAATGTTATGTCATGTAGGCGAGTGTGACTCTGTTAGGCTGGAACACCACCCACCTCACCAAGCCTGCATATGGATCATTGCGCAGTGTTTCGGCATTTAGCAGCTAGGGTCTCGCTCGGCTAGAGGGTTTGAGGCGTGCGCGATACCTAAGCTCTGTTATTAAGTGTGAAACTGGCAGGCAAGTACTGAGTAGAGCAGCGGCCTCACATGTCCCAGAGGTAAATGGCAAGGCAGGAATGCAGCCAGAAATGGGCATGGTCATATGTTCTTCTCAAGATCTGAGTATGTCAGTTATAACTAGCTTGTTTACATGAATGCTGATGCCCTGATTGCATTGGAATGACTAGTAAACGGGCACTGGGTCTTGGTACAGCACAAAACGCTCTTCCTGCTGCAAAAATAAGCATTACGCAGTAGATGCCTTTGCAAGAAGGGCCTCATAGATCATGTAGGTCTGTATTCTCTTTTAGGGTGTTACAGTCCTACCTTTGGCCTTGTAGTAAATGGATTGATAGGGATTAATCAGTTTGGTTGTACATCATTTACAGGGCCCGCGGTTGTAACTTAAAGGTGTGCTGTAACGTTGATGATGCTGTGCTGGATGGCGCAGAAATCGATATCATTTTGTGGGCCTTAGTAGCAGGTTGTAAGCTCCAGGCTTCATGCCTCATCTCATTTAAAATGGTCGAAGTATTTAAGCAGCCAGCAGAGACCAACAGCTCATCTAATGCTAGTCACCTGATAACCGGCCCTTCCGCCTGCGTGTTCTTTGAGCTGGGTCCATTCTTCATTGGGCCAACAAGTCAATGCCTACAAATGTAAAATGCAATGAATGGCAGGAGCCAAGGCCTGTTCTGTATGGTGGCAATAGTTGTTGAGAATGTTTCAAAGCTGGCTTAGCACTGCATCCCAATCCTAACAGGGCATGACCATCATCGCTGGGTTTCATCATTAGGCCTGGGGTCTTTGAACACGAAACTCTTTCCTCTCTCTTTCGATAGCAGTCCAATATCCCCCATGCAGAGAATGCCCTCACAGACACGGAGCCGAGCTGGCACCCGCCCAATGTTCAGAGTGAGACAAATTACCACCCATCTGCTATCCGGCGCCCTATATCAAAGCATGTGTAAAGTGAGAATTAACATAAATTCCAATGCACACAATCTGTTATATTTATTCAATTAACTAATGCATGCGATTTATTTTATTTTTCATATAAAAGATATTGCAAAAGACACATCTGATTCTCAATGAATTTAGATGGAAAAGAGCCAAGCCGTATTGCACAATACATTGTTATGTGCATATTATACAATTCATGAATGCCAATCGTCTCATGTATTATGGTCTGTAGACCATTTCTGAAAGCTTTATATTAAAAGACGTTACAAAAAAACGAAACAGATTCTTAATGAGTTTAGATAGAAAAGCGCATATACGTGTTTTCTCAAGACAATATGAGAAAGGTACAGAAGAAGGAAACTAAAAATAACATCATTATAATCAGTATACTATTGATAACTTGTGCTGTTCCAGTAGGCTCGTGGAGGGGCATTTCTGCTCCTGCCACTTAACTCATTTCCTGGTGTGATTCTTATACCACATTCAGGGCACCCCTTCAGCATCACTGGCATCAGTTTCTTCTGTGAGTAGACTTTCCAGTGTGCTCTTCAAGGCCACATGTCTAATAGTAAAATAATGCTTGTCTTCTACCGAGCTATTCTCCCAAGTCCAGAGAGTTCCGCTGAATGAGTGATCCCGGGATCCTGCGCCTTTCCCCACCGCATACCTGCACTGTATGTCAAATATGGCCGCCATCCACGTGACATTGATTCCTATATATATACCGTGCCAGCATTTCCCGAAGCAGGAAAAGTGGGCCTTTGTTAGATAGGGGCTAGTTGCAGGGAGCGCTGCGCAGCAATAATTAAATGGACACAGAGCGTTGCCTTCACGCGTCTATCTTTATTCACCAACATACAGGAACTGAACTTCCCCGTGCCCCCGCCCTCCTGCGTCACTTCTCTTCCCCGTTACTCCCGCCCCTCGTTGCCATAACAACATCAACGTGACATCTCCCCCCTTTTTAAACAGTTCCCAGACTCTTCGCAACAGGCGGTGGTCTAGTGGGTTTCTAGTACATTTCCTCGATCCATCTGCGAGGTCTGTTCTGAGCCCTCTGTGGGCACCCCTGACTCGGCTCTGGCAATAGTCCGTTCACTGCACTTCTGCTTCCCACATCCTGCGCAGATTCATCTGAGTCTCACTGGTCTCCTTGATAGGGATCATCCGACTCATAGTCCAGGGGAGCCTGCACTCTTCCGCTTAAACATCTTGTCCCTGTCAGGGTAAGTTCCTTGAAATGGGACGAGTTCCTCGTGGCGGATCCTTCGGACCCTTGGGCGGTGACCATGGACCCCTACTTCTGAGTGACAAGCAGAGGTTCTTCCCTGAATACCGATGTGTGCCTATGTGTCAATGGTTGTCGGACTGCCACCACGTCTTCCACTTCTATGTGAGAGGCCTGTGCCCTCCTAGGGGTATAGGCGTATTCTTTCATTCGGGCTTTCACTGCTGCATCCCGCTCCTGCACCTCTGTGTCAAGCGCAGGGTTGGGGTTGGAAATCTCGGCCTGAGGAATGCATGTCTGGTTGTTTCGCCCAAACATTTCTGCCAGCGTCTTCCCTGTGGTGCTGTAGGGAGTCCCCCTGTAGTCTCATGAGCTGGTTGAGGACCTGTTCGTATGGCTGTCCCGTCAGCCGGGCGATCTGGAGGGCTCTTGAGATTCGCCATGAAGCGCTCTATCATCCCGTTGGCATGGGGCCATAGGGGAGTGATCTTCCTGTGACAGAATCCAAGGTATTCGGCGAACTGGGTGAACTGATGTCCACAGAATGGGGGTCCATTGTCCGTCTTGAGTACTTTAGGTACACCATGGGCTGAGAACATATGGTCCAATGCTGGGATAACGTGGTGGGCAGCAGTCGAGGATATGAGCCTGACATCGGGATACCGTGAGTACTCATCCATCACGGCCAGGACATACTTTCCTCCTTCAATAGGTCCAAAGAAGTTGCAAGGTCACCTTCAGTTTTTCTGGTGAGTGATTCCATGTTGACTCCTTCTGATGTGGTCTGGTGTATGAGGTATCTTAGGTACCTGTCAGCCACCGAGGGTTCGGGTACGCACTCCCCCCGTGTCCTCCTGGAGAGGAAGTCCACCGGAATTTCACCTTTTCCCGGCCTGTGGATGATGTCAAATGCATAGTCCTGCAGTCTCAGACTCCAGCGAGCGAATCGCGGCGGCATCTTAGCTTGAGGGTTGCCGTACAAAAATAACAGGGCTTGGTGGTCCGTGATGACTTGGAACGGCTTCCCATAGAGAAACAGGTGGAAATGTTTGCACGCCCATACGACGGCGAGCACCTTCTTTTTCCGCTTGAGTACGCCTGTTCCGTGGTGGACAGGCTGCGACTGGCATAGGCCACAATGTGTTTCTGAGAGGGGTCCTTTGGGTCGAGTTGCGCCAGGATGGCTCCTAGTCCGACTGGACTGACGTCAACGGTTAGTTTGGTTTTCCTGTTGGGATCATAGTATGACATGTTTTCTGCTTTCGCGACCCTTTCTCTTATTAGTTCAAAAGCCTTCTGGCAGTCGCTGGTCCATTCGAATTTTACATCCTGGTGGGTCAGGTATCTCAGTGCTTCGCTGACTGTTGCAAAGTCCCGGATATAGCAGTTGCAATAACTGGCCAGACCTAGAAATGACCGAAGTTCTGATACCGTAGTTGGAGCGGAAGTGTCATTTAGTGCTGCTACCGTATCTGGGTTAGGTGTCATGCCTGATTCCAAGAATACGTGTCCGAAGAACTTTAATGTGTTTTTGCGGAACTGACACTTATCCTTGTTTAGGGTGAGGTAGACGTCATGGAGGGCCTTGCATACCTTCATGAGGGTCTCGTCATGTTTGTTCACATCTGTTCCAAACACTAGTATGTCGTCGTAATTGAGGCAGTTGGAGATGTGCTTAATGATGTTATGTACTTCGGCCTGGAATGTTTCTGCTGCCGAGGACACCCCAAAGCTCAGCCTTTTATACATGAAGAGGCCAACATGCGTGACAAAGGTTGTTATGTTCCGGCTCTCGGGATGTAATACTAGCTGGTGGTAGCCTTTCTGCAGGTCGAGTTTGGAAAAGACCTTCAACCCGTTCAGTAGATGAATCATGTCTGTGATGCGGAGTGCGGGGTATCTCTCCCGTCGAATGGCTTGATTCGGGCGTTGCATGTCCACGCACAGTCTTATGGCTTCAGATCCCTTTTTGAGGACCGGGACAATTGGGGATACCCACGTGGTGGGTCCTGTGGCTCTTTCAATGATGTCCTGCTCCAGCAGATTCTGGAGCTCGTCCTCGACTTTTTTTTTTAATGTTGACAGGGATCCCGCGGTATGGTTGGGCTACGGGACGTACGGCATTGTCCACATGAATTTTTATTTGTCAATTCCTTTGAAAATCTTGGGATATAGGTTGTTTATCATCTCGACCGGGTTGATGTATTTGTGGACCATTATATTGTATAGAATGTGTATCAAACCCATGTCGGCTGCTGCCTTAAAACTTAGGACACAGCCACTGTCTGTCTCTGTGGCCAGTACGTAAATCGGTATCTTCATTTCGTGTCCCTTGCAGCGACACAAGCCATTGAATTGTCCCACGCACTTCAGGGGTGTCTTGGCTCCATATGCGTATATGTCAATGGTGGCCGGCTGTAGTTTGGGTCTCTAATGGAGGTCAGCGTATACTTTTTCACTTACTACGTTGACCGTGGCTCCGGTGTCTAAAAGGAATTCTGTTGGTCTCTCTTGTAGCTTGATGATGAGTGTTGGGCTATGCGTGGTTGCAGTGGGGTTGCCCAGGGCATACATATAAGCCTTTTTCTTTTGATCACTCCCTGACGAGCTTGGGTCGGAGTCGGTGGGGGACTGTTCCACCAGGTATCGTACATGGCGGCATGACCTGCGCTCGGGTCGTGTGCGCATTACAAACCGTCTTCTGTCTTTCCTTTTCTGTCGGTCCTCTCCTGAGTCTCTCGAGTCACCTGTGGGTTGATTCTGGGTGTTCGGGGTACTGGGGGTTGGGTTGTTGAGTGAGGAAGGGTTCTCCTTGGGTCAGTCTCTCCCTCGATCTCGGAATAGCCTGCACACGGCTTTGAAGTGTCCTTCTTCGCCACAGGAGGTGCAGCGTTGTCCGATTGCGGGGCATGATCCTTCGTGCGGGTATTCGAACCAGCATTTATAACAGAAGAGCTCTTCAGTTCTTTTCTCCAGTTGTAATCTGTTTAGGTTTTCCCTTAGGTGGTGTTTCCGAAGCTCTCTACTTGGGTGTCAATGGCTCTTTCAACTCTTGCTAGCGCTAGAATTTCCTCCAGCGTGCGAGATTTTCGGAGCAGTTTCCTGCGAAACGCCTGGGATTCGCATCCTGAGATGATTTGTGATCTCAGAGCTTCGGTGTTAGAGTAGTTCGCGAAGTCGCAGTGCTTTAACTTGGTGCGTAGTCGCATAACATAGGCATCCATGGTTTCCCTTTGGCCTGTTTGGTGCTGTGAAATAAGTGTCTTTCATAGTCTACATTAGTATGCAGTGCGAAGTACGTAGCAAGCGCATCTTTGAGGTCCTCGATTGAATCTATGGGGTCGGGGACATTTCGTCAATTATATCACCTGTGGACGATCCGACGGCTAGCTTCAGGAGGCACACTTGCCTGGCATCGGCTACCGGCCCTGTTGCTACCATGTAGCGGTCAAATTCTCTGATCCACTTGGTCCACCTCGGACCCATGTTGCTGGTGTCCGTCACATTGAAAGCACCTGGCATCTGGGCTGCCAGGGTGTCTGGCAGTTCATATGGCACGTGGTCTGGTGTGGGTGCCACTGGTGCTGGGGGACCATTCCCTTGAGCTTGTGCTCCTCGGCCATCATCTTGGCCCGACATTTTGTCTGGGGGTCATCACGCACCGACGGTGTGCGTTCCTCATTGTCCTCACTTCGTGATGGCTGCATTTGGGGCACAAGCACCATCCGTTGGATGTGGGTCCTCTGGCCTTTCCCCCTTTATGGGGCGTGGCGTCCCTCCTCACCCCCGTTGGATGACCGCCAAGATTGGCACGAGCACCATCAACAGTCTCACCAGCCCCTCTTGGGGTTTGCACCACCTTGTTCTGCAGTAGCGTGCTGGTTTGGGCTTTTGTGTGTGTCCATGGGGTCGAGTCCCTTGCCATAGGTTGCACGCGAGTGCTGTGTATTTCCCTCTCCCCTTTTAGGCTTGAAAACCCACGTGGTTTGCTCTGTGGGAACACGTGCACTGTGTTTTTTTTTTGTTTTTTGTTTCTTAATGGGCGAGGGGGCTTGCGCCGTTGTGGGGCATACGTGCGCAGCTTCGCGTGGCCCCTCCTCACTCGTGTTCACAGTCGCGGCCCAGGCCACGTGTGATGGCTGGTGTCAGCTAAGCGGGCCTGCGCCTCCTCGCGCACCGCTCTCACCTGGATTCTGGCATCGGGCTGCCTTGCGCTCTTACGCGGGCCGCTCTACCTGCAGTGGTGCCCACCTCGTCGCCATTGTTAGATCAGGGCTCGTTGCAGGGAGTGCTGCACAGCAATAATTAAACGGACACAGAGCGTTGCCTTCACGCGTCTATCTTTATTCACCAACAGACAGAAACAGAACTTCCCGGTGCCCCGCGCCCTCCTGCGTCACTTCCCTTCCCCGTTACTCCCGCCCCCCGTTGCCATAACGACGTCAACATGACAGCCTTGTCTACAAGAGTCAATCTACTGGGTATGGGTGGGGCTTCTGGATACCTCATGCAGAGTGTTGGAGTGTGCACTTGGGGTGGCTGTGCGGGGAATGATTCGGAATGTGGGTACAGAATGCCTTTATTCTATGCCTTACGGCATCGTGTACAGCGAGGCTGTATGTAGAACAGTTCTGCTTTTTGGAGTGACGCAAAGAGCCAGAGGGATAAGCAAATAAATACTTTTTGAACTTGGAACCACATGCACATTTTTTCTCAATTAATTAACTTTCAGAATCTGCTGTCTGACTTGTTTCTTTTTCACAAATGGCATCGTGTGTTGGTAAAAGTGACTGCTTTGCAAAGGGGAATAGTTAGACTCCCATTGCCATAGTCAATAGATTTGTCTTTTGTGTAGGCATTGTACAGCCTTCTGGCACCCATGCTCCACACCAGTGACGGTGCCCTCTCAGATCGTGTGTACCCATATGCATGTCGTATTTTCACAGCTGTCTTGATGCCGGCACTGCGAGACAGCAAGAATGTTGTACCCGCTAAGGCTGTTTTCAGGGGGGGTGGACCTGTCCTCCACCTCTGCCTCATTGAGAATGCACCCATAGCATTCTACGGTGTGTTTTTATTCTTTCAGTGCACCGCTTTGCATGCAGAAGGGTGGCAGCAGTTGGCACAGTGGCTGCTCCTCTACCAATCAGCAAAACCTCAAAAGGTCCACATCTGGAAACGCAGGTGCATTTCTCTCGTAGGCTTCTGGTGGAGGTCACATCCCCTTTCCACCTTTGCTGAAAGGCATGGCCCTCACTGGAGACCCTCAGTTGTTTCTTTCCCTCAGGCCCAGGGACTGAGAGGGTTTTGGCTTTTAAACCCCATTGTAGTTTTAATCATATGAACTGGAAGAGAAGAAATCATTGTAATTCGTGTAGCCTTCTGGCAAATATAAGTGGAGGGCCTGTGCCCTTATGCAAATCTGGCTCTGATGTGTCTCTGCTTTTTTCTCACAAAGCTTGCATCCCTTGTGTGGCACTCAAGCCTGTGGTCATTTGATACTGCTTCTGCGCTAGGATAACACTGCACCCACTCAGAAATCTCCAGCCAATGGGAAGACCCCCAAGAGATGCAGGAGGAGAGACCATAAGCTTGTCCCGACACCAAAGTCGTCAAGGGCCGTTGGGGCAAGTGTATCGGTCAAGCGCCACATCCACGCTTTGCAGACGTTCATTGGAGAACCCGTGCGCCACACAGCAGATCCACAATGCTTCTCGTGCTGTCGGTACCAGTGAAGTCCATGATAGCACTATATACTCCCGCAGCCAATTCTCTTCGATTGCCCCACCTCGTAAGCTTCAAATATCAAAGCTTGCTCAACTGAAGCCGCGTGAGCGCTGCCATACAGAATTTCCTGTCCGCTGCCTACTGTTGCCTAGAACTTCCTCGATGGTCTTGGTGGTCTACTGGCTGCTTTCATAGCCTGTGGACTTGGACAGCTGAAGGGTATATCAACGCTTGCTCAACTGAAGCCGCGTGAGTGCTGCCGTACAGAATTTCCTGTCCGCTGCCTGCTGTTGCCTAGAACTTCCTCGATGTTCTTGGTGGTCTACTGGCTGCTTTCATAGCCTGTGGACTTGGACAGCTGAAGGGTAGCTTAAGGGGTATCCTTTGCTTTGCAGACTGGGGGTCGTTCTCATGGTACCCTAAAAGATTTCGATCAAACTGCCCTTTCACCTCCTCCCACAACTTTAGGGGCACATGTCACTGCAACCTGGTTCCTGACTACCACATTTAGTATACGGATGAATACCACTTCAAGTATTCGGCCGAAGGAGATTTTATTTCAAAATCATGTTCCAAACTTGAAAAACAATTAAATCACTATTGGAATTGTGTTCCCCTATTCCATGTATTTCTCTTTATTTTAATAAACATACCTTAATTTCAAGCATACAAGGCAGGAAAGTATAGATGAACAAAAATGCAGAGACCAAATGTACAGTATTTGCAAAACCAATGCTAATCAGAATGGTCGGCATCACAAATGCAAAGTGCTAGGCTGCAATGCACAAAATGGATATTGCGTTTTGTATTTGCCATTGCAAATCACACACATTGCAATCTCTTGCGAGTTGGAAGTAAGCTTGGGTTTAAAGTGAGTTGTGAACCTTCCCTGCAGCTCACATACACACATTTGCACTCTTGCATGATCCAAGTAAAGTGTACATGTTGTCACAATATATTATGCAGCACAAGCAAGTCAGGGACCTTTTTTCCCCTGCAATGAGTGGGCGCACAATTAAACCGCTTTTTATTCTTACAATCCCCAAATGTTTTTTAAGGAGGCCTCCAACCCGTCTCGCAGCCAACGTCCACCAGCACCCTCTGTCCCAATAGACCAGGAACCAGGCCGATGTGTTGTCAATGAATACTTTATTAATTTATTATTTTGATATCAAATCAGAACACATAGATGACAGCAGCCACTATTGATGTGGCAACACAAATGCACAGACTTCTAGAAAGTAACCAGGTTAAAAGATACTGTGATGCCACTCCTATTTTGTTTCATGAAAACCAATGCAAAACAATTCCACTCAAATGATTGCAGGAAGGTTAAGCACTCCCCACGCGCCATCATCCCAGACCCATCACACCCTCAAAACTTAAACACAGCATCAAACTCCCCCACGTCAATGGGAACATCTGCATAGGCATTTGCTCTGATTCTTGGATCCTTCAGCGTGCATAACTTAAACTTCTCTCTCCACCTTGCTATGTTGAGTAATGTGTAATCCGCACCACTGTCGACCAACATTGGCACCACTACCCCATTTGGCCAAATGCCTGCATGAGGCTTCTTCCTTCAAGGACCATCCGATACTTCACTCACAGATAACACCACCTCCTTTCCTTCAGCATTGTCCTCCAACAATCCAAAAACCAGTCACTTCACATTTTGCTGCAGACTGATCCCTGAAATTCCTGCAGCACCTGGCTGGGTGCCCTTTGCTCCCGCAATCTCCAGATATAATGTGTACTGCGACACACTTCTTATCATTGTCCAGGTGGGCCATGCTTCCACAACAATAGCATCTTTTTGGAGCTCTGCCTCTTCCATCTCCCTTGGATGTCCAAGACTGTACGTCCCTTTTGACAGTCTTGCTTCCCTCCTTACTGGATGTATTCTTTTGCTCACATTATTTCCTTCCATACTTTCCTCCTTACTGGGTGTATTACTTTGCTCACAGTATTTCCTTCCATACTTTACTCCTTACTGGGTGTATTCCTTTGCTCACAGTATTTCCTTCCATACTTTCCTCCTTACTGGGTGTATTCCTTTGCTCACAGTATTTTCTTCCATACTATCCTCCTTACTGTGTGCATTCCTTTGCTCACAGTATTTCCTTCCATACTTTCCTCCTTACTCGGTTTATTACTTTGCTCACAGTATTTCCTCCCATAGCCAATCTTGGAGGCAGCACCCATCTGTGCATCCAACTTGTTGATGGCACCATCTTTTGCTCCTTCATGCAGCTTTCTGTGTGCTCAGTGCTTTTTGCTACCTCTATTGCTCTATCTAGGGTTGGATCCTTCTCCCTCCAAAGCTCCTCGCGCACTTTGTTATTGAAGCACCTAATCACCAGCTGGTTTAGGATGTGCTCCTCTTGAACGTGTCCAAAACAGCGCTTGACGGCTAATGCTCTGAGAGCTGTGATGAATTTTTATTTTCATACACTTAATAGAGTTTTTTTTCTAATTTGCTATGCTCACTTTGAATTGTCCCAGTTCACTCGATTCAGCAGGTTCTGAGTATGTCAGTCCTGGCTGGTCGGCCCAAGGCAATGAAATAGCAGAGTATCCTTGCGCTCATTGGAGTGTATGGGGCCAAACACAGCCATGATGTATTTGGTAAATCCCTCTTTCCATGCTGTCCATTTGATGGCGGGTTCCCTCGGCGTAGGCAGATATAATAGGGGCCAGGGAACTTTTGTCATGCTTAGTATCCATTTCTAGTGGGATTATTAATGCCTGCCTGCAACCCTTCTGTACTTCAGCAACTTTCTTGCCTTAAAAGTGCACCTTTGTCATGTGCGCCTTCCATCTACTGTGGTTGACGGCTGCCCTGCCTTGGTTGCGGCATCCAAGTGTTGGCTAGGCAGTGAGCCTTCCAGCATTCCACCTGCTGCGGCTCAAGGGGGCAATGTCTTTTTTTTGGCATCCAAGCGGTTGGTAGACAAGGAGCGTGTGACGCTCTGTGCAAGAGTTCCCCTTTCACGCAGAGAGCGACACGCGGCTTAGCACAAGCCCCAAACGATAAGGAAATACTTGCTCTTCAAGGGCCCTAGACAATGCAGTCCCCATCGCAGCCACCTCAAGCACCTTATAGTCAGACCAGTCCTCTGCACTACCCTGCACTACCCTGGCTGCGCAGTCCTGGTGCAAGATCCAGCACTGCACGATCCACATTGCTTGATCAGTGCTGAACCTCCAGTGTTGTAGACCTTCCTGCACACGTGGATGCTGGTCATTGCTGCTCCAGTGACTCAAGGCTAGCTTTTAAGATCGGCTTGGCAGATTCAACAGTGAGTTGACATCTTTTATTGAATATACAAGATAATGGGCCTTATTACGGGCCTGGTGGTAACCCTGCAAGTGCTACCGGCGGGTTGCTGCTATATCCGTTAAGATTACTGGCACCTGACTTCCCGGCTATTCTAAGTCTGCCGGTTAGGAAGTCAGGCGCCAGAAATGTCATTAGTCATTAGTCCCTATTCCCATAGAGCCCCATAGGACTCTGTGGGAATGGGGACACGGGAGCACCAGCACCATTGATAACAGTGCCAGTGCTCCTGTGAAAACTCAGGGGGCGGGTGCTATCCCGCCCGGCAGGCAGAGTTGTAGTGTGCCGGACCAGAAACAACGGTAAGCTTACCGGCACCGTTATTTTGGGACCGGCACACTTATGAGGCCCAATGTCTTCTCCTAAATTGCAACATCCCTACTGGACCGCCTTCTACTTCTCAACCGTCCTCCTTCCTCCCAGTCCACATTCCATTATCTACATTCTTCCCTTCTGGAACGTCCACGTGATGTGATCTCATTTCTGTCACCGGGCCCATCTCGAAGTGTGGCAGGAATGTGATAACACAGTCCTACTGTGGTGACAGACCAGAGAACTGAATAACCTCAGTCCTTTAAGATAAGTGGCGATACCCTGGAGATGGATGGGGATGAAGATTTTATTCATACATAAATAATCAAAACGACTCAGGTAGTTGGCAAAAAAGGATAACTGTTTTATTTTCAATTGTCTAAAACAGGGAGTAACGAACATCAACAAATTCACTCGATCCTCTTACTCAACTAATTTTGTCAAAAAAGGAGCTCATATATCAAAAACTCGTCATCATTGACACTGACCTACGTTACTACCAATGTCATCCTACATGGCAAACTACAAAAACCTACAATTAACTGTGATAGGCTCTTAATGAACATCTAAATATATGATCCATAGTAAACCTAAAAAGTGTGAATATGTGATTGGCTACTTATCATCAGGTGAGGCAACTGAGACCTCCCTCTAAAATGACCACTTATGAACGTCACTAAATATACAACGTCCCATTGGCTGCACAACTATAGGACCCTTTAATCACGCGGTCCCCTACAATTGGTTGGCACTCTAACCTTCATCAGTACTTTTCCACCTACGTTAGCAGCACGCAGGCTGGCTTTCCAGGTGCTGGGGAGCTCGTCTTAACCCCAGATTCCCACCAATTAGCATATCAATCTATCATCACCTCAGTGGGCAGCATAGTCAATTAGGCTTTGAAGCTCACCCTTGAGTTTGTTCTGTACTGTGGAGAATCAGGGGAGTGAAGGCATGCTCTGCCCTCATGCGTAGGTGTGAGCATCTTGCTCGTCCAACTTATTCCTTCCACATGACTGAAGACCATGATTTAGAGCTTTCACTGTCTTTAACATACTATTTTTTTAATAACCTTCTGACGTCTTCTTGGTTTGTCAATGTCCTTTGAACAGTAATTTTCTTCTTTTCCATGATTTGTATCCAATGTTAGTTAACTTCAGCCTGATAAAACCTTGGCTTGGCTTCATTGCTCCTCCAACCTCGCCTTTCCGAGATTCACTTGATGATTCATTTGTTTTCTTACTGTGACACACTAGAAATGAGGCCTTCTCTCTAAATTCCAGCACTGCTATAATATGTAGTGGATACACCCGTCCTTTACTCTTTATGCATATATGTATATATGTTGGTGGATGCCGCGATCTATTCACTATAAAGCTAGCCTCAGGATTACTTAATCTGCTTGCGTTTCTTTTGCAGCTGTGCACGTGTGAACTGACTTGATATCTCTACCAGTTCTGTGGCATAAGCTTCTACACCTTGATCCCAAGATGTCACTTATCCTTGATATTTTCCTGATGCTTTATAGACTATCTGCATTTTCCAGTCTCTGCATCCTTTCCATGTACGTCAGCTCAGCTCTGTGTGACGTCACCATTCGTCTTGGTCATTCATTTGCTCTGCTTCTTCATGGATTTCATTCAAACTACCATCATATTATCAGGTACGATTTCCTCAATGGGAACCTTGCCTCCAGGATTTTCGTGGGTATCGGTATTTTTACTGGTACCGCACGGTTTTCTCATCCAGGCTCCCAACATAAAGGCAATATGGGTGAGGTAGTAGAGGTGGGGGTACTTGGCTCCTCCTCTACACCGGTTCAAAAATCACATGCCCATTCCTGATAGCTGGAGCACAAAGTTAGAGCAGGCAGAGGTTACTTAGCTGTGCCTCTCACTCAAATTATAATAACTGTGTCCCCTAGTCAGCCTGGGGGCATGTTAAACTATGAATATAAGCCATGCCTGGCTATGGCACAGTGGCTACTAGAGTAAAACAATTATGCAGCCACAGTAATTTGATATCACAACAGTGTCAGCTTGGTAAGCAGTACTCAGCTGTGACAGGGGTGTTTACTAGCTGTCTGGTGTGGGTGTATCCATGTCAGCCTTGTGTGAAAATGGCCAGGAAGCGGCCTTTTGTACCTGCTAAATTTAAAACCTAAGAATTGTCATTGGCTCTCAGATGAACATGAAGGCTCACACTAATTGCATCATCTGTTCCTCAATTAATTACGTGGTTCAGGCTTGTTTTGCAGCAAGATCAGCTAGCCACGATATCCAAGGCCATTGTGGTTTCAAAAGTTGAGTATTGCACGTCACCTTATATTGGAGCCCCTATGGCTTTATCACCACTCCAGGTACTTTGCCCAAACAATATTCATTGCACCATCTCAAGGCTTGTATTGGCATGCATAACGTTCAAGATAGCCTCCTTTGTATACAAAATCCTCTATGGAAATTCTCCTAAATAGGTTTAACTTAAAAAAACGGTGTGATGTAAAACAAAATGTAATCACCATATCCCTGTCAGGATTTGCTGATATTGTACAGTTGCCAGGTTGGTAGCGCTAAGGTTTAAACCTAAGCAAGGCCGGAGGACAAACCTTCACAGTAAAGGATGCTAACATTTCGAATGGCTTCCTTCTGTCTTCCAGACATGAACATCCTTTGCCACAATTTAGGGAACGGTCAAAAAGGTTTCCACTTCAATTAGAAAATTAACTATCCTTTCACACACCTTGTATTCTGTTATGTTTAATTCACTCGCTATTCAACCAGACAACATCAGAACATCTTGCTCCCCAAAGTCCAGCACGCCATATAACATCTTTTAATCTGCCATAACATACCATCTCCTCTTTGACTACAGGTCTTCTAAAGGTCAGGTAAGAAAACATCTGGGTCAGTGGATGCAGTGAGCAGGAGACTCTCTATGGAAGGTGGCAAGAGAGACTATATGGGAGGGAAAGTATTCTCTGTGTGCCCGATCTGAACAACCTTTACAGGCAATTGCCCGCCATCCCAAAAGCCTGCTTTTTCCAAATGATTTGCTTTAAGATAGTCTATTTATATGCATGTGTCTATGTATATGTCTGTGTAAGCACGTTTTGAATCATTTTTATTGGTCGCCATTTTAAGTCCCGAACAGATGTCTTTTGTGTGGATTTTTCCATGAGTATAATGGGACATTGTTTTATTGTTCCTAGTAGGATTAAGGAAAAAGAAGGAATGAGTTTTGACTAGGACTGTTATTGAATTTAAGAGAGCTACATGCATGTCCAGTGAGTCAGACCAGCTTGTACTCTCGGAGTGCACTAGTCTCATTTTTATACCTTCACATGAGAGTGTTTTTTGATGAGCTATCCTTATGTTTCAGATACCTTCGCGAGTAAGGTGGCAGCGATGCAGGATCAGTATGCGGACGCATGCATTGGCAACGTGACGGGAAGCAACGCCGTCAACGTGTTCCTGGGAATCGGCGTGGCGTGGTCTGTGGCAGCTATTTACTGGGCTGTTCAGGGAAAAGATTTCCTGGTGGAGCCCGGATCCCTGGCCTTCTCCGTCACATTATTCACCATCTTTGCATTTGTCTGCATCAGTGTGCTGATGTATCGCCGCAGGCCGAGCATAGGAGGGGAGCTTGGAGGATCCAGAACCGCCAAGATTCTGACCTCACTCCTATTTGTTGGCCTTTGGTTTCTCTACATTCTGTTCTCCAGCCTTGAGGCCTACTGCCATATCAAAGGGTTCTAAAACTCTGCCAGAGGGGGGACTATGTTTACGTGCAAGCTATCTTAACAAGCAGCCTCTAAGCATTGGACCAGCAGTGCCTGGAACATTCCAAATCCCACACGAGGGGTCCTTTTTTCCTAGGGCATGCAGTCTGACCATCCCACCCTCACCTCCCCCCACTGCTCAACAAGTAGAATCATCTAATTAAATGGAAGCCTTGCAATTGAACAAGCATCTGTTGCAGGGAGTAGAGGGGATGAAACAGTAGGGATAACTAACCTTATGAGATCGAGGGCTTCTGAATGTACAGAGTTAACTAGCCAATAACGTTACTTTCCTTCTCATTCATTTGACATGTGATGTTAAACCAAACACTGATATGCCCAGTGAAATTGCCCCTCCTTGACCAATTATTTTATAATATTTATTGATGATGTGTTTATTAATTGAATGCTATTTATTTTGTGCCACACGAGCTGATGGGTTGGGCTCCTTTGCCATCCATCTAAATGCCTATTTTACAGGGGGTGCCACTGTTTTCCTTTTTCTGTGTCCTTAAATGGAGGTTACCTTTCGCTCCACTCTTGGAACACCTCATTGGCTCTGCCGAGAAACAGGACATGCTCAAGGGCCCCACCGGACGTTCTGTCTCCAGCTGTTTGGAAGCATCTTGCAATGGTGCAGTTCCTCCTGGAGTGCTGTTTTCTCCTTCTGTGGTTGCAGTTACGCCTTCAGGAGGAGTAGGAGGCGGGATGTGCTTTTCAAATTAAAGAGTTTGCAGTTGTGTTCGAGACTGCAAATTATGGCTAGCATTGGAATAGTGGACACCTCTGGCAATGGTCCCATGCAAGGCAGTTTCCCACCTGAATCAGCCAGGAGGAGCACTGATATCATGTGAAGTACCCTCTATTGGGAGGACTGTGTACACTGAGCTTTGATAGACAAGCTGGACAGCCAATGTTCTGTGATCTGACCTTTATCTGCCGCGTGCCACGTGAACGCATAACGCGGAACTAAGCTCCCAAAACATGATGGGGAATGGAAGAGAGGCCCTTGATCGACCACTTCCCTCTACTCCCAGAGAAGTGCTTGCTACTCCAAAGCCTGCACACGCTAGATGCAACTGAAGCACATGGCCTGGAGATCTGCTGCTTTGCACCTCGGGATGGTGGGCGCAGGGGGGAGGGGGGTGATAAAGGTGCAACAACGGCCCACACACAGTTTATCCAGTTCAGAAACTGTACATTTGTATTTACGTTTCCAGGGCTTCTGTGCAATACGCAGGCACCCCAGGCCCTGCTCTGCTGGACCAATAACTTTACTGTCAAATTTGAAGATCGTGGAAAAAGGGGTTCTGGACAAATGTAACTGTTTTAGGAGAAACTTTTAATGTGTTTTTATTTTTTGGTATTTAAGAGTAAACTTCTATGATGTATTTCCTCAATATGTTCCATATCTTTAGAAGATTCATGTTTTAGTATGGAATTAGCCATAATTTTGACCCACCAAGCCCAAGCCTCAAAAGAAAACAATAGTGCCGCAGAAGGACTCCATCACTGTTTGTGGTGGAATTGCAAACTCTGTGGCCTAGGTTTCAGCTGGTTTGAAAACAAATACCTCCAGCTATAGATTATCAAATAACCATGAATGTACCCCAAAAGAAAGCTCATAAGTGATTGGATAGGTTGACACACGTCCTGGTATTCAACAGAAGGTATGCCATCTTTGTTAAGGGCACTGCCATGTATTCCAGGGTAGCCTGACCATTTGTATTAATTCCCTTTTCAGTGAGTTCCTTACCTGTCTTCAGCCGGCACACTGGTTTTAAAATGTTTCTGTATAGAGTTTTTGAATTTGCCAGGCTAGCGTGCCATTGAGGGGCTGGGTAGAGTCACTCGTGCAGAAGGTGGGAGGTGCAGGTGCTCTGATGGTCTATTCTGATGTATGTAGTAGCTCAAAGTCTAAAATCAATGATCCTAAACCAGTACATACTCTTGGTTATCTGTGAACTTAGACCACACACTCCTGCAGACACACCATCTCAGGTCAATGCAAACCTTCAAAGGAAATGGTCCTAAATTGGGCAAAACTCTAAATATTGAGTAGCCCCATAACTGCACACAGACATGGGTTTGATCTTCTAAAAGAAATTAAGATTTAAAGTAGCTCCTCTGCTCATTTAACACATGTAACAGGCAGAACATTGCTTCTAACTGCGGGGTCACCGGGGCAGGGGGGCAACTATTTCTATATTCACAGATTAATGGCTCAATCTGAAAATGCAGAGATCCACTGCAGGGCTGACAATATTGTGTGGTCTTTATGCATTCCCCAGTTGGTTTCCTCTAGTGTGTCTTCACCAGGCCACTGGGCCACCCAGGAAGTCACTGGTTGCTTTCTTCTCCAACTTCTTGAACTGGTTTCCAATGTGCAGGAAGAAAGGCTTACTTTGCAAGAAATGGATGCATTGAAAGGCCACCCAGATGAGATGCCTTGGACACATAGAATGGAACTTGAGCACACCCGAGATGGGTGGCAATCCATGTTGCAGAGTAGGTAGTCTGCATGGGGCATAGGGCAGCTTTATCCCTTGGTGGGACATGGAAGTTGTCTGCAACCTTCATGGCCTGGCCTACACCGCCAATCAGAATTTTAAAGACCAGGATTTCAGTCACGTGCTCAGTTGCAACACTGATCAATGGGCAGTAAACATGTATTTATTTATTTATTGTTCGTGTAATGCGTCTATACACAAGTGTTTCGAGGCGCAACCATGCAAGGAGGGGAGACAAGGGAAAAACAGAAAGACGATCTTCAAGGCATGGTACATTCAAATCGTGCAAGAGCTCAGACAGGTGCAGGGGAGGGCAGCAAGTACTGGGAGAGGAGGTGTGACGGTACAGAGTGCACCCAGTCAGAAGCTGGGGTAAGTGCTGAGAGATGCCACTCTCATGGGTCATTGACCAAGTGCAGTAACGATGACGCAAGTGCAAGGGCCGGAGGCAAATGCGAGTGGACTGGCGAGGGTGCCAGGGACCTATGAAACTCTGAGGTACACCAGGCGGCCAGTCAACAGGCTGTGCGGACAAGGAGGGAGAGAGGGGTAGGGTGGAGAGAGAGGTTAGCAAGGTAGAGGGAGAGAGAAGGAAGAGAAGAAGAGGAATGTCTTGAGGAGTTTCCGAACTTAAGGAGATCCGGCTAAAGACGGACGGTGGCAGGGAGGCTATTCTAGAGGGAGGCCCCTGCAGAGGATAGAGATCTCCCTCCAAATCTCTGCTTGGAGAATTGGCTCACTTGCAGAAGGTTGGAGGAAGATGAGCGGAGAACTCAGGAAGGACAGTATTTAGGTAGGCATCATTGAAGATAGGTGGGTCCCAGGCCCCAGAAAGCCTTGTGGACAATCCAGAGGGTCTTGAAGCTGATCGAATGCATCCTTAAAGTCTTGAGCTCTGCGGACAGTAACCCACGCTCATTAGAAAAGCACTTCTTAAACCTACCTCTTGGTCCCAAGAATTCTTTCTTTTTTTGGATAATTCCTGTAATTGTCAGAGGGTATTTATTTGTATGCCATATCAGTGATTTGGGAGGTACATGAGCATAGTTCATAGGCTCTAAGCTTCCCCCGCGCTCGCACTTCAGTATCTGCACAAGTGAAGCCCTTTTTTAGTCATTCTTGGCCCATATCAAAGGGTGCCACATGTAGGTGTAAATCCTGGGCGTGAAGCCTTATGTTTTAAGCTAAGCTGAGTATCCAAGTCTTCGCACATCTGAGGGAATAACATATATGACAGGCCAGACTCTGCAGCAAGGCCTGGAGCAGAGTGCTTGTACAGCAAAAGGCACCGACATTGTGTCACCTATCACTTGTATGCCATATCAGAGATTTGTATGTAATATCAGAGATTTGTAAATTGTATCAGACAAGAGAGACCTCGCTCATGAACTCGTAAATATTTCCTGACCTTAGTGAGACGAAGCAGGCCACACAAGTCATATGGCTAAATGTCAAAGTGTAGAATGAGCTGCATATTGGTACTGTGGACTGTAATTATATCCTGTAATTCTGCACACCTCAGGCACAGCATCTCTCTGAACAACATATATAACTAGCATCTGAACCAATTGTTGCGTAGAATTCAGTGCTTACTAAGAGGCTAGTGGGCGGGAGAGTGCCAGGCGAGGAGATATCGTGTGGTCTTTTGCTTTTATTTGCAATGATGAGTGTTGCCTCTTCAGTTGAGCCTGATGGCTCAGTGGCTGTATCGAGTTCCAGCATCATTCTGATGGATATGATTTACAAGGCGTTTCCTTTAATCATTATATTCATGGTTCCTAGATAGGATTGAAACAATGGGACATAGAGTTGGTTTAACACATACGTCTCATTCCTCCATGTTCTTATTGGTTATCTCTCCATCTGTCCCTAATATCTGCTCAGTCCCTGAGAATCGAGCAAACCCATTATATATATTAGTAACATATGATGCTATCTGTCCAATGGGCAATGCTGGTGCTACTGTACAGAGACTTTATTTTTTTAATCTTTTCTCAATTTAATATTGTCCCTCTCTGGCTTCCTCTCCTTCTCTCTTCCTGCTTTTCTCTGCCATGTTGGCTCTGCTTCTCCTCACATCATTTCTCGGGTTCTGCTTTCCGTTGCGTCTCAGCACTTATTTCCCCTCAGTTTCTTTCTTCTCTGCAATTCTTACTTTCTCCTCTCCAATTTCTCATGCCTGCTCTGTCTATCGCTTTTTCCCAAGCCTCTCTTCTTCCGCATTGCATATTGGTATGGTAAGCCATGTGTGTATTGTAGAGGTAACCCCATCTGGCGTTCAGTAGCTAATGGCGCGGGTCTATCAACTGACATCTTCCTCCTTTATCTTTGTCACTCTTGCCGTTTCCCCCCTGATGGTCCTCGCTATCTTCCCTCACTCTGTGCCTTTGTGTAGCTCCCAATCCTTCTTTGAGTTGTTGGTTAAATAGTGCAGACTACTTACACCTTGACAGCATTGGTAATGCACAGGCCATTGGTAGGACCACATGAGTGGATACACAAATAGGTTCATTTTAAGACAGAGCTTGTAGTATATTTTCGACTTGTGCCGTAGCCCTAAATATGGAGAAGCATGGATATTCCCTGTATCATGGTATTTTTGGTGGTTTTCAGCTGGGTTTCCTGCACCGTCAAAATCCAGATGGAATTCATCAAAATTAATCGCAGCGATATGAAGGAGGAAATTGCTATGGTACCCGCCACTGCAGGTTTTTGTCATACACATGTCTGCATGGAGGGGCTCTCCTAGGATTGACCACCTGTGTACGGTGTACAGTCCTGCAACACATATGACCCCATACGCATTCAATAGTTCCGGATTCAATCCCATCGAGTCAGGAGAGAGAATGGAATTGGAAAAAGGAAGGGGCTGACAGTAGTAGGGTTAGGGTTCGAGTTAGGTTTAGGGTTGGGTATCCGCAAGTACATACACGTCAAGGTGCCACTTGTTGAGGAAGCCTAGCTGGGTAAATGGGCATGGAGCATACCCATGATGGCCTTCATCTACCTTCAAATTCTCTGAAGTGCTGCCTAGCGCAGGTTACAGCAGTGACACAGTGATGAAAGGGAATGGCAACATGTTGCTGACATTAATCACTTATCATTTTGTGTCTGTACACTAGTCGAGAGATATACATTAGCAAAGTGTCATTTGTTGGAACCAGCGCAACAATGTGTCTCAGCAATCTCTGGTTTAAGGACCTGCCATCCCGGTTATCTTGCTCGGTAGATAGCTCCTAGCAGATGACCATCGCCACTGGAGATGTGTCTTGGAAATTGGGATAGTTTCTAAATGTTCAGCTGTCTTCCGATTAGATGGTGATAATCGTTTCACACAGCCACTTTCAATCAATGTTGGCTGGTTGTGCATTGTATTCACCTGCAAACCAGATCATGCTATGCCATGTCTGCTTCACACCTAAAATTGGTGTATTATTTAAGATTGTGTCTATAGTGCCTACCTGGCACAAGTGTCTTACCAGCAGTGAGCACTTGATTTCAACTGAGCGAATGTCTCCATTCCTGGTAGGAATGTCCCTTCTTTCACTTGTTCCTGCGGCCAGATCAGGAGTTCCATGAAAACCTGCGTGGCGAGTGGGATATGTCACCAGCCGTCTGTATGAGGAGTACTTGAGAGTGCAACAGGGTCGTGTAGGATGGACGTGGGTGTTGAAGAAGAAAGGTATTTGGCATTTATGGTTTTCTGGGCATGTTGCTCAGCTTTAAAACATACTCTTGCTGTAGACTAGTGTCCAGAGAAAACATTTTGGGGCTTGCAAAATGAGATCATATTTTCCTAGTCCTATTTGATGATGTGAAAAGTAAACTCCTAGTGATGCTGTTCTATTCAATCCCACACTCCAATCAGGCCTCAAAGAGCTCAGTCTTCCCTGGAGTGACGTAAAACCAGAGCCGAGGAGCTTATGCAACTCATAGAGGAAAGGACAAAACTATACTCTGTGTTTACAACCCATACATTCTATAAACAGCCCAGAGCACAGTGCAAAGCACTGACCATCTGTCCCACAACTGGATAACAAGCTACTGAGGACACCCAGCAAACAATACCATCAGAGGCAAGCATGCTTCCACAGAGCGGCTGCCAAAGTATATTCCAGGAAGGTTCCTAGGAACTGTGGTTGGAGGGACACAGAAGAGCTGCCACACAGAATGTCCTCTTTCTCCACAGAAACTGAACCTTATGACCGTGAGAGAGAGAAAAAAAACAGAGAGAGAGAGGGAGGGAGTGAGAGAGAGATAGAGAGACAGAGAGAGAGAAAGGGAGAGAGAGAGAGAGAGAGACCTTAGCCTCTGCATGAGCACATACACCTGAGAACAGTGAACTTTCCCCACCTGCAAGAAACCTCCCATCACCGGAGAGAACAGGACACCTAGACAAACTGAAACTAGGGGCAGGGCTAGGGGCAGTTGCCTTCCCTTTGTCAGCCTTGCCTGAGGATGCCCTACGACGAGGTGGCTCTCAGGGTAGAGTGTTCAGCCAAGAGGCTGAGAGGGGCATAGGTCCAGCCCTATGCCTCTTACGGCTTGTAATTCACCCTGTCCTCCAACCTCGTGGGGTGATTTTCAATTACAAAATGGCACCAAGAACTGGGAACAAAAGGAATACAACCTAAGTGTCCAGGTCAGGACAGACCTGCCCAGACACATCCACAGGAAGTTTTCTTTGCCTGTTGTAGGCACCAGGCAGTGTACACCTAAGTCCTCCCCAGCCTAGATCACCCGACATGCAACAGCATACTCAGTGCCCACCATTCTCCACAACCACATGGTGGGGGGGCGCACCCTTATTCCTTCTCCAGCCAGGAACACCACTGGGTCCCCAATACACTCGAGTCCTTCTCGGCCCTTGAGCATCCTAGAGCATACACAGTAAACACCCACACATGAACAGCATAGTCGTAGAAGAGCCGTAACTCTGGCCGCAGAAGACCTACTGTAACGCTGCAGAATTAATGGACAAGAATCCGGCAATGAGTACGTTTTCCTCAAATAGGTCTTCTGCAAGGCCATGCTTGCTGTACAACAGCCTGTGAGCAGCACACGTGTCTGAAAGGTGGGGGGTGCATAGGAGTATGTGCAGCAGAACCTACAGTGTGGTGGGTGCCAGATCATGTGAATCAAGTCATGGGCCTCATTACACGTAGTGCGGTAAGGGTTTACCGGTACCGGTAAACCCTTACCGCCTTACTACGAGGTCCCTTTGCGGGTTGGTACTTTAACGCTTGCTTTTTAGCAGGCGTTAAAAACCAACCCGCAAAGGGACCAGGGTGCTAATTACGGTACCGCAATTTGTGGTACCGTAATTAGCGCCTTCCCCATTCCCAAAGAGCCCTATGGGGCAAAAATGGGAATGGGGAAGGGCAATGGAGGAAGGCGGAATTACCACCTTCCCAACCTTGGAATAGGGCGGTAATTCCCCTTTCCTCCAAGGCTGTACCGGTAAATTACCAGCATGAACCATGGTGCTAATAGCACCATAGTTTACCGCACTACGTGTAATGAGGCCCATTGAATGCAAACTGCTACTTTGGGACTTCATTAAAGGCAAGAGCAGGAGAGCAGATTCAACGAAGTTTGTGATGCTTGCCTATAGCGGTTAGAAGGATTGATAGAGCCTTCAACATGTCTAATGGCACCAGCAGTACACTTGATATTGTATCACTCCAAACATAGCGGAGGACAGAGGGAAAGCCAACCATTACTCTTCCTCCATCGTGTCCAAAGCAGAGTGGCTTTTTGGTCCTCCTGTCTGCGCTGACATCCAATACATATAGAGAGTGCCTGTACTGTGTGCTGCTAGGCAATGTTTGCTTTTCTCAGGTGGCCTCGCAACACCCTAAATCAAGGGACCAACGTTTAATCCTAGGTTTCCAACGCCAAGGCTAGTTATTTCTCCACTGCTGTGTATCGCACTGGCTTCCAGACAACCCATCTCTCTCCCCTCTCCTGAAAGGGGTCAACATACATCTAAGTCATCCCACCTAGGCGTATGTAGAGAAACTGTTTTCAGCACTGTGGATTGGAATGGTGGGCTTGGTGCCCAGTCTGCCCCCTTGCCATTTGATATGAGATCTGGAATTCAGGTGTTGGTCTCCACGGGCATCTTATATTGAGTGGAATTCAACGCAATCTGAGAGGCTGAAAAATCATCCACAGGCATTATGACCAACCTGAAATACAAACCATTTCACACACACGGATTGGTCATCATTCTAGGCTTAACAGCCAATCAGGTGACTAGAAAACGTCTGCCACTATATTTTCCAGGAACGCGCAGCCCAGCGTGTCCACCAACCTGTAGTGGCAACTGGGGCGGAAATCCACGCCACTGGTGGTACAGAACTTGTGGGAGGGAAAAATGCGCTCATAATGCTCTGCTTGCACACTGTTAATGATTGGAGGATTCTGCTCAACAAGAAAAATAACCCCACCCCCATGCGGCGAAAGGGTAAAGTGCAGAGACAAGCCATTTTGCCCCAACGCCAAGATCATTCAACTGCTCAAAAAGCATTGGAGAGACAAAGGGTGCAACGGTATTATGTGGTCAAGCAATGTCAGAGACCCATGGGAAGAGTGGATAGGCTTTTAGACTTTAACTGACGTCACTTCCTGTGTTTATATGTTACCCTGAAAGTGGCGACAACCACACAAGTCTTTTTTCCTTAACCCACATGAAGCTAGATAAGCCATGTCTCCCTCACTCTTGCAGGGCATTGCATCCAGGCAAGTTTTGGACCCCTTTCTGCAGAACGGGCCAAGGCACATACAAAGGGCCTGGATTGAGACAAGCCATTTCTCCCCACATTTTTAGAGGTTCGGGAACCAGACAAGACACACTGCCGGACTAATGAAAAAGTAGCACATTTGTATTCTACTTGAGAGTGGTTTTTCTCTATACGTTTTCTAAGAACTCTCTTGCTCTAACTAATCTCCACCAGGTTTTGTAGCATATTTCATGATATGAGGTGTGTGTGGGGTGTTTACCGGGGAGGGGAGGGCCTGTATTGATACGATTCTCTAGCTGTTTTTCCAATGTGTTTCTCATGTTGTTGCTGTCCTTTTGGAAACTCTAGTTCCCTCCCACTCCTTCTTACCCTCTCAATGTTTCCCTTCCATCTTTTGCATTACAATCTGTTCTGCTTCCCTCCTTCTTCCCATTTTGCTCCGACACTGCATTGTCTTCCTCTCCTGCCCCCTGGAACTTCAGACTCACTCTGTTTACTTTCTTTGCTCCCAATCTCTTTCACATGACACCTCCATGCACCCTCTCTCTATCCAACTCACATAGCTGCCAACTTTGCTTCCAATTGCATGCAGGAACTTGTAGTTTTGTTTTCCCATTGTAACGGGGGCCTACACGTCCCAGCATGCAGTGCGAAAGAAAAACCAGGACTGGCTCGAAGAGACCCACATGGAACTGTGGAAGTTGGCAGCTATGCCAACACAGCAACTCTTCTCTCTTTCCCTAACTCTCTCTTTCTTCTTTCTCACACTTGTATTTCCTTTCATCATCTTTACTGTCCTCTCCGACCCTAACATCTTTTGCTGTTGCTCTTCCCTCACCTCTAGCATTATCATGTTAGCCCCTTCTGTCCAGCTTCCACCCTTGCATCTGCCTCCTCCCCCCTGACCTTCTGCTCCCACCTATTTTGGCATTATCTCCCTTCCCATGTTCTACCCTTTCCTCTCCCCTCCCCTCTCTCTCTATCTGTGTTTGTAAAGGTTGCCAATGACTTTTAAGATGATTACTATGCCTGTTCTGATTTCAGACAACGACAAGAGTTACTGTTAGCAGCATGTCATTGTTACTGAGCAAACAGACCCAGAACCTGATGAATACATTTATTTATTTTGAAAATAAAGCGTGTGTTGTCTTTTATTCTCATTGTTGTCTTTTGGTTTTAGATTGGTGAATTGGCACAGCTTCTCTTCTGGCCGATTTCCAACTGTAAAATTAAATCTCTGCATCCATGTTTACTCCAAGCTTGCTTTCACTCCACCAGGCACCAGGGTCAGACGGGGGCATAACATTGTCTCAGGCACCAATGAAAAAGTGGCAAATGGCTATTCAATTCCTTTTGTGACAGACTGTTTGAGTAGTACCCACGGGACAGGTTTTTGATAAAATGTGATGCAAATTATGTATTTTAAAGAATATACATTCAGTAACACTGGTTAAAACAACTAGCAGCATGGTGAAGAAACTTATCAAACTGGCCCACATGGGCCAAAAAAGTGGGCCACTTTGACCAACAAAAAAAAAACTGGCCCACAATAGCATTTTGCGTTTTTGGTTCGGGCCTTGCCCTGTTGCCCGATAGGACAGCCCAAGCCTGATGGAGACCCAGGTGGGCTTTTCCATCTAATGACCCTAAACATACCCAACCAGGGCGTAAATGCACACAAAAGGTCTCCTGGGTTCTGCTCATCCATACCTGCTTAATTAGGCCAACACCTCCAAATGCCGGTCTTGTCCGTACCTCCTGGCCGACCTGAGAGCACTCTAAAATGCAGCAGCCAGACTACTGTACTGTTCAGGACGACATTATGCCAGTTCCCTGCAATGCCATTTTAAACCAGGACAACCGACGACCCATGCAACTTAAGCAAACAATTAAAACCCTGGTTGTTCCCCAGCCATTTCTCCCAGACTCACACTACGTCAATCCAGCATAATCCTCAGTAGAGAGCAGCCATTATGAACCTCTTCATTACATGAGGGTTTGCATAAGGGTTTGCCTTAATGGGTTGATACATTAATGTTGCTCCATAATAGTCATGGATGGATTATACAGGTCAATTTAAGATCACATTTCTGATAATATTAATGAGAAAATAAATCATTATGATTAAAGACAACAGATGCATAATGCACTACACACACACAATTGGGGGATCCAAAATGACTATGATACCAGAAATATCTTTAACATTTTTAGGTATAATACTGTTTTAATGCCAACAGGTTAGCACATATATAGACAGAAGAGCAACAACCATAGTTACTTATATATAATATTACTCGTACATTGTGAATTCATTTCTGTGTTGAAATGAATAACAAATAAATAGTAAATAAAATAAATACAACATTATTATCACTGAACAGCAATATATCACTCTTAGTATTATCAATTCAGAGGCAACAATCTGTTGATAGGAGATACAGATATATGATTTCAATGCAATGTGGTCTTTTCTGTCTAAGCTGCAGTGCTCCTGGCATGTTTTGTCTGTCTGGAGGTTTGCTTGTCAGCCTTAATCGGGACAGAGGCTAAAAGAGCCAATTACAACGAATCAGCCACACCCACAAATAATGTTAACCTAATTAATTGGATAGTTAGCAGCCAGGGTTAAATTCCCACCAAAACAGGACAGCGCCTTTAGATATGTTGGACAATTAGGGATGCACAGTCAGCTTCACTCCTCAATGAAAAGGTCAATATCACTTGCAGAAAGTGTGGCAGGATCATTCATTTCAAGACATGGAGCATTTTAGCATTACAATGTAAAATTCACAGCCCAAGCCCACCAAACATGGTCTGATAACTAGGTAATTATTGTTATAAGCACCTGGGGCAGTGCCCCACCAATGCGTTTTCTTTCATGAAAGCATGCATGTAAGCGAGCATATTTTCATGAAAGAAAGGAAAACGAATTCAATATGGCTGCCGTCACAAATACAAAGGTAGCTAAACATGGTGAACCCCCTTTCTACCTCCATGACAAACTGCAGGCGACAGAGGGCGCAGAAGGCAGGGGTGTGGCAAACGCACCCAGGAAACAGGCAAGTGTGCATTTCTTTATTTGAGGGAAAAGAATGATCTGAGCTGGTGGTGAGAGGTGGACAGGGTGATGGCCCGCGCTTGCTCAGAATGATGGCTTATACTGATGTATTAAGTCTGTGATACGAAAGCGAGCAATCGGGTTACTTGTACTGCCCAACTGCTAATTAACATTGACACAGGAATACAGGAATGTTTTTAGCAAATACAGGTTTTGTACGTAATGTGGTCAGTCCATAAGATTGAAAACAGAAGCCTCAAACTATTTAGACATGTAGGAGGCAGAATGCATATTTAGTATCCATTGTTCAGCCTTGAGCAAACCAAACAGTGGGGTCTTCTTCAGGTAAGGAAAATGAAATACAACGGTGACATAACTTTGTGTTTGTTGACTTGGAAATAGAGGGGTACCATTACACCTGCTAAGTGCACCCTTACATAAAACACCTTCTTCAGCCCACCTTACACAGTGGTGAGCCTCTGTGCCATGGGCCTCTTTTGGGGGGGCAATTGAATTTTTTTTTTGCATTGCTACATGCAGCACACAAAATACTGATTTTCCATACTAGCGTTATAGAAAGTCAAGGTTGTATTAAAGACACAGAGGTGAAGGATTATGCTTTCTCTCTTTACTTAAAACTCGAGCAGCATATGATATGATACAATAGTGTATTTGTATCGCTCTCATAAACAAGTGTTTCAGAGCGTGACAACAGTTACAACCCATATAAAAAATGTCACAATAAAAAATTACATTTCCCAGATAAAGTCCTTTTTTGTGAAGTCCATTTGTTTTTATGTCCATGAAAAACCACGTGACACTTTTAACCAATCACGTCACACCATGCTCCTTATCTTCCTCCACATTCCTGTGTCCTTCCTCTTTCTTTGTCTGTCTCCAACTTTAACTGATGCGCTCCAATCGGTAAACACTGTCGTTATCCTCAACTTTCTGTTCCTACTCATGTTCCTGTATTCTTCACCTCTGTTCCTGTAAAGTAATCCACAAAACAAGCTGAGTCTAGCGGTAATAGGGTGGTTAATCCTTAGGTCACCATCAAACTGTACCACCGTAGTATCTCTAAGATCATATGCGTCACAATTCTGCCAACATTAACCAACAACAATACCAAACAACAATGCATTTCCGTCTAACGATTACTCAGTGGGATAATCCTTCACCTCCGTGTCTTCAATCGAATCTTGACTTTCTATAACGTTAGTATGGAAAATCAGTATTCGATGTCAAGATCGTAGGCTCGGATTATGTTTGTTTAAAGCTTACCTACCACCAATGCAGACATCTCCTCTATTGGTCTGAAATAACATTGCTTAAATGTCAACTCCTCACACCAGTCTGCTGCCCTTAGGATGTCCTCCAATCTAGCTCCTGCGTTATAGGCCTTAGATGCCATAGCTCCCCTAATGGAATGCACCCGTATGTGCAAATGTCAATGCCTGCCTGTAGCATGCACCATCAAACCCATCTGGATAGGGTGGCACCTGCAACCTCCCTGAATGGTTTCCTCAGTGATATAAACAGTTGTGTCACGCCTGCGGGCCTAAGCTTACTCGTCATTTCTTCGTATTATTTTAGACAGCAGACTGGACGTGACTTGGGCTGGTCTGGAAAAGCCGAGTATGACACTGCTTGATACCCGTCTTAGTTCTCTTGCTAATGTAAAACGTGACCTCTGAAGGGTTAAAAGACTTATCTATTTCTAGTGCTCTTACGTCTGATACTCTCTTGCAGGATATGAGGCAGAGCAGTGTGGTAAACTTTGCCGATATTGCTTTCCTTGTCCAGTGGTTGTTGTTGGGCCAGTTGATAAACATATTCAGGACTATGTTCATATCCCATGTCCGAGTGTATTTGGGTAACGGTGGTCTCAAACGTCTCATTCCTCTAAGGAGTCTACATATGAGTGGGTGTTCTCCCACCGCTACATTCTCTATCTTCGGGTGGCCGGCAGATATGGCTGATCTACACGTATTTACCGTTCTATGTGCCTTCCCTTGAGCTGCCAAAGCTACCAAGAAGTTTACAATCTGCATAACATCTGCTATATTGGGATCTATATGCTGTTTCACACACCAGCTAGTCCACCTTGCCCATGCCAATCTGTAGGGCTTTCTGGTACCTGGTGCCCACGCTTCCTCGATAAATTTTGCAGCATCCCCCGAAGGTCCTGGCTTCTGCCAGGTTGTTTGCAAATTGTCCACGCAATCAGTCTCAATTCTCCTTCCTGGTTCAGTGGGGGATACTCTCCCACTGAATTCTGAATCAGTTCTTTGAACTGTGGTAACACCAAAGGATTGTCGATTGACATTTCAAGAAGGTCCGGGAACCATACCTGACTCCTCCAGTTGGGAGTTATTAGAGTTACAGTCACCTACTTTCTCCTGACGTGTGCTATCGTCCTCTGAATCATTGTGAATGGGGGAAATGCTTATTCCTTGTCTGGCCCCAACACTTTTAAAAATGCATCTGTTACTGGATCGTGCTTCCAGCTGAAAAATTGCTCCAGCTGAGTGTTCAATCTGGATGCAAACACTCCATGGACCTCTCATTTCCATGAAGGACGCAAACACTGCCCTGTCCAGTTGCCAGTCACTGGCATCTCTCAGGTGTCTTGAATTCCAGTCTGCTACTACGTTCTGCAGGCCTCGGAGATATTCTGCTGGGATGCTGATCTAGTTTTTTTGAGGCATATGTGCCAGTAATCCTTCGCCAGCTCTGCTAACATCCTGGACCTCGTCCCACCTAGTTTGTTTATGTACCGTACCGCTGAGACGTTGTCCATCTTTAGTAGTACGCAACAGTTCACCCTGTCCTGGGTCCAGCATCTCACTGCGAAGGACCCCGCCAGCAGCTCCAGACAATTGATGTGGAGCTCCAGCTGCTTTCCTGACCAGCTGCCTCCCATTGTCATTTCTCCACAACGGGATCCCCAGCCCCAGCGGCTGGCATCCGATTCTATGATGAGGTCCGGGGATGAGCCAAATATCGCTCTTCCGTTATAGGCCTCCATGTGTCTGAACCACCACCATAGCTCCATCCACGCCTCGGGGGAGATCGGCACCCTTTGTTCATACGATAACCCTTTTCTCAGGTGTTGGATCTTCACGCGTTGAAGAGCCCTGTAATGCAACGCCCCAGGAATGTCGCCTGAATGGATGATGCTAGTCTTTCCACTATTCTGGCTAACTCCCTGAGCGACAATTCCTCCTTTGTTATTATTGAGCTTATCTCTTTCTTGATCGCATTCTCTTTGTCCATCGGTAGACTGAGTGTGGCTGTCTTCGTGTCCACTAAGAAGCCTAGGAACTCTATTGTCTGCACCGGTTCCAACACTGATTTTTCCCAATTTATTAAAAAACCTAGTTCTTGTAATGATTTTATTGTCTTCTCTGCATGTTCTACAAGTCTCTTCCTGTCCTGTCCCATCAGACAAAAATCATCTAAATATATCTTTTCAGTCTGATGCCTTTCTCCCTTGGTGCCCCACTACTGTCCGCATCAACTTCGTAAAGGCCCAAGGGGCTGATGCTAGACCAAATGGGAGGTATGTGAATTCCCACTTCTGGCCTCCCCTCCAAAACCGTAGGAATTTCCGATCTCCCTTCGATACTGGGATCGTCAGATATGCATCTTTGAGGTCTATCCTGATTAACCAGTCTTCCTTCTTTAACACGGCCCTTAGAAGATGGATGCCCTCCATCTTGAAGTGCCTGTATACTATGAATGTGTCCAGACTCCTCAGGTTTATCACTGGTCTGTGTTTCTTTTTGCCCTTGACTAAGAACATATTGCTCACAAACGCATTCAATGGGTCGGACAATAGAGCACTGGCTCCTTTCTGCTCTAGCTCCGCTAACAACCCTTTGTCTTCTCGTGTGAACCTAATGGGCCTCTGGCCTTTTGTCTGCACTGGTTCCTGCCAGAATTCTAGGTGGAAACCTTGTACCCATGCATCTCCTGATAAATCTCTCCACCGCTCTAAGAACTGTGCCATTCTCGCCCCTACCACCGGGATGCCTGTTATCACCAGGTGTTTGTGTAAGTCTGTATTTTCTCTCATCTGTGTTTGTCTGTTGGCCTCTGTTGCTGCCTCTTCAGCATCTGCCTCTAGCCCTTCCCCTCCTCTGGAAGAAGGGGTTGGGTCGGTGCTCTTCTGGGTTTCTCCAGTCATTTCTAGTTTTGAAATTAGGCCTGTAAGAGGGGAACCGGCTGGCCGAGCAGCCCCTTCCTCTGCCAGCCCTACCGAAAACCAAAGACTGTCTTCAGTGATGCCTACGCCTTATCTACCGTGGCGTAAGTATTTGCAAACTTTGCCATTTCCTTAATAAATGCATCTCCGAACAGTTTTCCTCTACTGCTGAATGTTGACTCTGCAGTTGCTAGTTCGCTCCTCTTGGGGTCTATCTTGATGAGGATAGACCTCTGCTGTTCAGTTTTTAGGGTGTTGTTAGCATTGCCAAGCAGCCATATTGCTCTTCGCGCCCAGGCCGCTCAGATTTCCGGGTCTACTTTTTGTTCGGTTGTCTTGCTTCCTCTGCCATCAGCCAAATCTTTGTCAACAAGTCGAGGACATATAGGAGTTTATCCCGCCATGATCTCCAGGATCTATCTATTCCCTTCTTGATGTCCCTGCCATAGCGCCCCATAAATGACAGCATCTTTTCATCGATTTCCGACGTTTCCGCCATGTTCTCCGGCACTTGAGGCCTGGGGCATTCTGCCCGTAGTTTGCTCCTGGCTTCTTTAGACGGGGTGCTACGGATTCTCTTTTTTATATAATTAGCAATCTTGGCGAAGGGCTCCCACTCCACTGATCTGGGTGGTATGCGAGAGTCTGGGTCGAATACCTTGGCCATTTCCTCTTCCTCTTTTTCTTTTCTTGGCAGCCTTACGCTTGTCAGGAGGGCTTGGGGAAGGATGTATTACGCTCTTCTGAGCTTTCCTCAGACGTCTCGTCCCATCCCTCATCCTCTAATTCCTCTGAGTAGGACTCATCTGTGTACCCCATGTCTCTCCTCTCCCATGACCTCACTCTCAATTTACCACCTCTCCTTTTACAAATGTGTGTGGGGGGGTTTGGTTGCTGCAGATTTTTCAAGCTTTCTTTCTTCCCCCTTGCCCTTCTCGGTACCTGTCTCCATCCCTTGGGAGAAAGTAATAAGCTCTTCCACCAAGCTCCTACCTTGTGACAGTCCCCCCCCAAACCTGCTCCCAGTACACACTGTACTGCTCTGCCTTTGTTGGGCACTGTC
Organism: Ambystoma mexicanum; assembly: GCF_040938575.1. Taxonomy (NCBI): domain Eukaryota; kingdom Metazoa; phylum Chordata; class Amphibia; order Caudata; family Ambystomatidae; genus Ambystoma; species Ambystoma mexicanum. The sequence goes on from NC_090923.1 coordinate 732,758,117, forward strand.
CACTGCTTGCTAGTATGGGGCTCCTTGCATTCTACATTGGCGCTGTTCATTGTAATGCCGGTGGGTTATTTGCAGGGATCTTGGACCTGCTCCCGTCTCACAGTTGCAGCTAAGTGGGTCTGGGCTAATCAATGTTCCAGTTTAACTTGGGTCTGCACCCGTATAGCAGTGCTTAGCACTCTCTGCAAATGACAGCTGCTGCCTCTTTGGATGATATTAGGTGAAATCTCCTCCACCAGCTTGTTCTTTGTCAGGTTTTTTTATTGGCCACTAGATTATGCTCCGTTTTGCTGCCGCCTGTTCCCTGAAGTTGTTCTTACCTTGGTGTCAGAATTATAATGGTCGCCTAGCAGAGCGTTGCTATCTTGCTCCTTCTTTGTTTGTACTATGACTATGGAGCGCCGGAACCTCAAAGGGTCCCGTCACGCTCAGTGTCATTTCCGTACAGCAGTGCTCCCTCCCAGAAAAGGAGGACTTTGTGCTCACCGGAGCCTTAGGCACCATGGCGGTTTCGCTTCATGGTTTATAATCTTCTAATGATTGCAGATATACTCCGCCAAGCAAGTTCTACGTTTCGTGCGCACGCGCTTTCCATACGTATAAATTGCTTTAAACAATTTTATCCCTCATGACACTCAAGATCAATTATAATGGAAAAGTACTTATCTGGCTGCTTGAGCAGCAAAGAAAGAGGAAGGACACAGGAATGTGGAAGAAGATAAGCAGCATAGTGTGACGTGATTGGTTCAAATTGTTGCATGGTTTTTCATGGACATATAAAAAAAGTTGGCTTCACAAAAAAGGACTTTATCTGGGAAATGTAGTTCTTCATTGTGAAATGTTGTATATATCAGTTTTAACTGTTATATGCTGCTCGAGTTTTAAGTAGAGAATGCATAATCCGAGCTTCCGGTCTTGACACAGAATTAATATGCGAAAAAACAAACTAAACTGTCTGATTTCCTACAGCCACCAGTGCACGCGCAGTTCTTTCTGTTTGTGTCTTGAATAGGGGAGATTGGCAGCGGTGACACTCTCTCCCAATGTGCAAGCGTGGGCATGATATGCAGCCCATGAATCTGGGCAGAAGGCGGTGTCGGGGGGCCAATAGTGGGGCCAGTCGTAGGAATTCCCCATAAGGCATCCCTGCAAGCAAGGACCGTTCACAGTGATGGGCCGTGACTTGCTAAGGTAGGTGATCTCCATATCAGTTGCCCCGTGAGAGGGGCTACTCAAGAGGCAAGCTCGTGAAGTCTCAGAATGGAGATTTGTGTGAGGCAGGAGAGCAGGACTTCGTGATTAAGTTCATCTGGAGCTTTCACAGGAAATGGGAATTACAGTTCTAGCATGAAGCCTAAATCGAGAGCCTAATACAGTTACTAGTATTAGATGATCTGGGTTATTATACACTGCTAGTTTATTTTGTGTTAATACACATGCAAGTCCCATCACCTAAGAAATACATGAATGCATCTCATTGGTATCTTACAAATAATAAAGTAAGTAAAGTATGGCTGCAGGTTTCTCCTGCTGAGTGTTGTTTTGACTTGTATTGTTTTGTGTGCACTCTGATACCTATGAGTGAGTAGCTCTTACAAATAATAAAATAAGTAAAGTATGGCTGCAGGTTTCGCCTGCTGAGTGTTGTTTTTGTCTTGTATTGTTTTGTGTGCTCTCTGATACCTATGGGCGAGCAGCTCTTTACAAATAATAAAGTAAGTAAAGTATGGCTGCAGGGTTCTCCTGCTGAGTGTTGTTTTTGTACTGTTTTGTGTGCACTCTGATACCTATGGGCGAGCAGCTTGGTACAAATAATAAAGTGAGTAAAGTATGACTGCAGGGTTCTCCTGCTGAGTGTTGTTTTTGTCTTGTATTGTTTTGTGTGCTCTCTGATACCTATGGGCGAGCAGCTCTTTACAAATAATAAAGTAAGTAAAGTATGGCTGCAGGGTTCTCCTGCTGAGTGTTGTTTTTGTACTGTTTTGTGTGCACTCTGATACCTATGGGCGAGCAGCTTGGTACAAATAATAAAGTGAGTAAAGTATGACTGCAGGGTTCTCCTGCTGAGTGTTGTTTTTGTCTTGTACTGTTTTGTGTGCACTCTGATACCTATGGGCGAGCAGCTCTTTACAAATAATAAAGTGAGTAAAGTATGACTGCAGGGTTCTCCTGCTGAGTGTTGTTTTTGTCTTGTACTGTTTTGTGTGCACTCTGATACCTATGGGCGAGCAGCTCTTTACAAATAATAAAGTGAGTAAAGTATGACTGCAGGGTTCTCCTGCTGAGTGTTGTTTTTGTCTTGTACTGTTTTGTGTGCACTCTGATACCTATGGGCGAGCAGCTTGGTACAAATAATAAAGTGAGTAAAGTATGACTGCAGGGTTCTCCTGCTGAGTGTTGTTTTTGTCTTGTATTGTTTTGTGTGCTCTCTGATACCTATGGGCGAGCAGCTCTTTACAAATAATAAAGTAAGTAAAGTATGGCTGCAGGGTTCTCCTGCTGAGTGTTGTTTTTGTATTGTTTTGTTTTGTGTGCTCTCTGATACCTATGGGCGAGCAGCTTGGTACAAATAATAAAGTGAGTAAAGTATGACTGCAGGGTTCTCCTGCTGAGTGTTGTTTTTGTCTTGTACTGTTTTGTGTGCTCTCTGATACCTATGGGCGAGCAGCTTGGTACAAATAATAAAGTGAGTAAAGTATGACTGCAGGGTTCTCCTGCTGAGTGTTGTTTTTGTCTTGTACTGTTTTGTGTGCACTCTGATACCTATGGGCGAGCAGCTCTTTACAAATAATAAAGTGAGTAAAGTATGACTGCAGGGTTCTCCTGCTGAGTGTTGTTTTTGTCTTGTACTGTTTTGTGTGCACTCTGATACCTATGGGCGAGCAGCTCTTTACAAATAATAAAGTGAGTAAAGTATGACTGCAGGGTTCTCCTGCTGAGTGTTGTTTTTGTCTTGTACTGTTTTGTGTGCACTCTGATACCTATGGGCGAGCAGCTTGGTACAAATAATAAAGTGAGTAAAGTATGACTGCAGGGTTCTCCTGCTGAGTGTTGTTTTTGTCTTGTACTGTTTTGTGTGCACTCTGATACCTATGGGCGAGCAGCTCTTTACAAATAATAAAGTGAGTAAAGTATGACTGCAGGGTTCTCCTGCTGAGTGTTGTTTTTGTCTTGTACTGTTTTGTGTGCACTCTGATACCTATGGGCGAGCAGCTTGGTACAAATAATAAAGTGAGTAAAGTATGACTGCAGGTTTCTCCTGCTGAGTGTTGTTTTTGTCTTGTACTGTTTTGTGTGCACTCTGATACCTATGGGCGAGCAGCTCTTTACAAATAATAAAGTAAGTAAAGTATGGCTGCAGGGTTCTCCTGCTGGGTGTTTTTTTGTCTTGTATTGTTTTGTGTGCACCCTGATACCTATGGGTTAGTAGCTTGTTACCAATAATAAAGTAAGGCTCTTGCAGTGCAGGCAAAGTCCCAGCCAGGTATTCCTGCTTCTCAGGAATTGTGTGACTCGCTCTCTCTCTTTTTGAAGAGAAGACAGTTAGCAATCGTTAAGGCGTTGTTGTATCCTGGCCCCATGATTCACAGAGTCCTCCCCGCCAAACCAGTTTTCCAGTGGTCTTCATTTTCAGAGTTCACAGTGGATGAAGTGCTGGTCACACTTAATCGCCTTAAGTCTGCATCTCCCCAGGACTCTGTCCCACTATCCGTACTAAAAAAATATCTCTCAGGATATTGCGACACAATTTACTAAGGCCGTTAATAATTCCTTTACTTCGGGAATCATTCCTGACTATTTAAAACATGCTTCTGTCATTCCACTGCTGGAGAAGCCTGGCCTGGATCCGGCAGTGCTGTCTAATTTTCGTCATATTTCTATACTTCCCTGTTTGATGAAGCTCTTGGAATCTCTGGTGTCTCTGCTTCTCAGCACTTTCCTGGAATCCTCTAATTTCTTTGTCCCATTTCTAGGTTTCGCCCTGGCAGGGGCATGGTGTCAGTCTTGGTTTCTGTTGTAGATGACCTAACTGGCCTGGTGGATCAGGGTGGGGTGGGTGCCTTGATTCTGCTTGATTTATCAGCAGCATTAGATACCATCGACCACCCCATCCTGTTCTCCCAGCTTTCCACCGCTGGTCTCTCCGGCCAAGTTCGGGCTTGGTTTTCCTCCTTTTTATCAGGACACACTCAATCTGTCTCTCTTCCACCATTCTGTTCTTGGGCTCTCTCTCTTCTTGTGGTGTTCATCAGGGCTCCTCTGTCTCCCACTCAAATTAATCTCTATATATCCGACCTGGCTGTAATTCATGCATTTGGTCTGCTTTACTATTCCTATACCGATGATACCCAAATCATAGTTCAGCTGGATCTCACTAAATCTGAATTGGCAGGCCAATTGAAAAACTGCTTGCTAGCCATTGGTGAATGGATGGCGAGGAACTGGCTTAAGCTCAACGGTGAAAAAACAAAGGTGTTGGTGGTGGATTCCACTTCCCCCTCTTTGTTTTGGACCCCAGAGTTTTGAACGGAGAATCTTGGCCTCTTTTCTCAGCCTGGTTCATCAGTAAAAGACCTTGGTGTCAAAATCTCGGCCTCTTTGTCTATGGCTGACCAGGTTTCACTTGCATGTCAAAAACCACACTTTAAATTACGGACTCTACATAAAGTTCTACATTGTATTCCGGCTAAGTTTCATGCTCCTGTTGTTTCTTCTTTAGTCATTAGCAATATTGACTACTGTAATGCTCTCTACCTGGCCCTTTCTAAACACCTTCTGCAGCGCTTCCAGCTGCTACAAAATGCGGCAGCCAGAGCCATTCTCCGCCCTCCTTGGGGTGTTCATATGGCCCCTCTGCTACGGAAACTACATCGGATCCCTGTTGAGCAACGTATCAGGTTCAAGGCACTATGTATTGTGCACAAGGCCATTTATGGACTTGGTGGCGAGTTTCTTCAGAACAAATTTAGTCTGTATATTCCATCTAGGCCTCTCCGTTTTCAGGATCTTAGGACCCTACAACTCCCGAGGTTCAGGCTTGGCCGTATGGGCGGGTGCTCCTTCTCGGTGGCTGCGGCAAAAGCTTGGAAACAGCTTCCTTTCCCTTTGCGCAGCACTGAGTCCCACTTATTTCTCCGTGCTTTAAATACTTTTCTGTAAGCTTCCTGTTGATTCGACGGACCTCTTCTCGTTAGCGCCAAGATGCCTACGGGCTTATGTTGTGCTTTATAAATCTCATTAAGATAAGTAAAGATTGGCTACTGGTTTCTCCTGATGAGTGTTGTTTTTGTCTTGTACTGTTTTGTGTGCACTCTGATACCTATGGGTGAGTAGCTTGTTACAAACAATAAAGTAAGTATCCTTGCTACATGATATCTAGCCAAAGACTAAGGAAATCCTTCGACACAATAAAAGCTGTCCAAAAGAAATGATACATATATATTACGTCAGAAATATAGGAACACATCACATCCACCCCATTCCACCTTGGGTATACCAGAGAGCAAATGATTTACAAACTAATATCTAACATGGAGCAATATATTAACACATCACACCCGCCCCATTCCACCTTGAGTATACCAGAGAGCAAATGATTTACAAACTAATAGCTAACATGCAGAAATATATGAACACCCACCCCATTCCACCTTGGGTATACCAGAGAGCAAATAACTTACAAACAAATTGCTGACATGCAGAAATATATGAACAAATCACACCCGCCCCATTCCACCTTGGGTATACCAGAGAGCAAATAACTTACAAACTAATAGCTAATATGCAGAAACATATGAACACCCGCCCCATTCCACCTTGGGTATACCAGAGAGCAAATAACTTACAAACTAATAGCTAACATGCAGAAATATATGAACACCCGCCCCATTCCACCTTGGGTATACCAGAGAGCAAATAACTTACAAACAAATTGCTGACATGCAGAAATATATGAACACATCACACCCACCCCATTCCACCTTGGGTATACCAGAGAGCAAATAACTTACAAACTAATAGCTGACATGCAGAAATATATGAACACATCACACCCGCCCCATTCCACCTTGGGTATACCAGAGAACAAATAACTTACAAACAAATTGCTGACATGCAGAAATATATGAACACATCACACCCGCCCCATTCCACCTTGGGTATACCAGAGAGCAAATAACTTACAAAGAAATTGCTAAAATACAGAAATATATGAACACATCACACACACCCCATTCCACCTTGGGTATACCAGAGAGCAAATAACTTACAAAGAAATTGCTAACATGCAGAAATATATGAACACATCACACCCACCCATTCCACCTTGGGTATACCAGAGAGCAAATAACTTACAAACTAATAGCTGACATGCAGAAATATATGAACACATCACACCCGCCCCATTCCACCTTGGGTATACCAGAGAACAAATAACTTACAAACAAATTGCTGACATGCAGAAATATATGAACACATCACACCCGCCCCATTCCACCTTGGGTATACCAGAGAGCAAATGACTTAAAACAATAATAGCTACCATGCAGATCATGTTGTTTCCTTGCATGAGACTGACTGTCAGTTCCTGATTGTGGTAATAGTGCAGTGCAGCGCAGTGTGTGCAGTATAGAGCAGTGCAGCATTAGCCAAGTCTCTGCTCCCTGGGACAAAGCATATTAGTGTGACAGTGATTATTTTGGGATCTGGGGGACTGTCAGATAGCTACGGGCCGTGATGAGCCCCTGCTCTAGAGGTACTGTGTGCGGCAAATGCAAGGAAACACATGAAAATACACTTAAGACCAATTATGTATCTCCAGGCCAAAGCCTTTGTTACTGAGTGAGCAAGCACCACACCCATGAGTTTAGATCTGTAGAAATTAGAAAATGATGCTACTACATGGTGCTGTAGGCATCTTATATGTGGGGTGCAATGTTTCTAGAGTTCTGGGCAATGGGTGGAATGGTCAGTAGGTTACCTTGGTCTAGATTTGCCCTGGTAAAACCCATGGTTTGGCATAAACTAACAAACTAACATTTATAGGCACCTATATACATACTACGAAGCCCTAGTTTCTAACCCCTCTGGACACGTGGAGAATCTTTGTACTAGACTTAAAAGGACAAAACTAAGTCATGTATGGAGTAGGAACTCCTGAGACGCCAAGGCAAACAGTTGCGTCCCTGCACAGTCTACCAATAGATGCCAGACTTAAAACCTGTCATTGCCGAGACAGGAAGACTTCAGACTCCCCCAGCACCCCCACATGGAGCAGCCTCTCTTTGAAGGCTGTGCTTCACATTCATAAATCTAGCAGGTCAAAACAGATACGGCTCGTCCTGAAACACACCCCCTTTACCTGTCAGTCATAGTTCACTTTCAACTCGGGATTTAAATATGTCCCACTTACATCATGCTCTCTGAAACCCATCCCCATCCTCATCGTTCTCTGGTGTCAGCTATTGCAACGCTGGGCAGAGTTTACCGGCAGATAGGGTCTCTATAAGGTCACCTTGAAGGTTAGGGCCAGGACTAGAATACACGCAGTACCCCATGAACAAAACACAACTGTGAACGCTCTTTTTCCATAATCAAATATTCATAAATGCACTTGGACACCTACTCTATCTCCCCTCTGCCCTCCCTTCCCCTTTGGCACTTGGTGGTGCCTTGTGGGAAGTTTAAAGTGCTACATCAGCAAACCAAGATGGCTGCAAACTGCTTTTTTGCTGCTTTTACACACTCTCCCAGTCACCCGCCCCATTCCTTGCCTCTCTCAACTCCCACAACCCTTTTGAGTAAAGAATTCCAGAATTATTTTCCTCACTCTTAAAATATATATCTATATTACATTTTAGTTTTGGATTGTGTTATGCTACTTTTTCATTCCTATACATGGACATATGTGCTTTGCAATGGACTATTTGGGCCCATTTTTTCTATATTGTTTTGGTAGGGGAGAACCTCCAAGAAGCCTCCTTAGGTGAGGTTGGGCTTGTTACATTCACCTGCCTGGTGTAAGATGGGGCCACTTTGAAAACAGAATCCAGGGCCTCTTTTGTTTCCAGTCCACCCTGCTCTGACATCACAAGATGTCAGGCAGAATTTGAGAACAGTCAACAGTTTCCTTGCACTCAGACCTTCATTTACATGCATGGACTCATGATGCTGATGACCGGGCGCATTTGGTTACAGGTTCATCTTCGATCATGTACAGCCTGAAGGCAAGTGTTCCAGACCCAGCGAGGCTGCCTCTGCCTCTTATCAGGGCACAAAGGTTAAAAGGAGGGAATAGACACGAATCTGCTCATGCCCCAGTGGCAAATATACTTTATACCTAGTCTGCCGTATTTGGCAGAAAATAGGCATGCACTATTCCTTTATTTGAAAAGTAAACGCTATATTTGAGACAAAAAAGAAATACTATGGTTTATTAGATCCGTTGCAGCTAAATTTCCCACCCTCCACTTCCCCCAATATCAGCTCCCGCTCCCTTGTAAATCTACTTCCCTCATCGTGTTCTCCCCACCCCCCATGACCTAGAGATAGCATTTTGGAGAGCTTTGATGAAAGAATGTCCTTCATTCTTTCCGAATGTCTCCCATTCATCAGGAGTTCCAAAAATTAAGCCTGGGGCCGCTTCCGAGCCGAAACTGGAGCCTCGTGAAGTCCCACGGCTTGTTTACCAAAATGGCCGCCAGCCGCGTGGGTAACGCACTACTCACGGCAAGAAAGGAAGTGTTGCATCCACCTCGTTTTGGTGAAAAAAATTCTATCAAAAGTCACTGCCGGGTCCGGGCATTGTTTCCCCCACTCGTCGCCACTGTTGAGGGTTCTTCCATGCCCCCATGCGGTCCCGTAGCCCCACCCTGTAAGGATGACACTTCCACACGCGTCCTCACAGTTCGGGCTTCCCGGTCGCTCTGCGCGGCTAGGAAACGCCCCATTTATTTATGTTGCACGCGGCGGCGTGCAACGTCACGCCGCCGCGTGCGTGCCCGTTATCGGGCAGTGCCACAGGGCCCACCAGTGATTTGCGTGGCTAATTGCACCTGTAGTTTAATGCACTAGATATGCGTTTCAAATATTGTAAGTTTGCCACTGGATAAGCATATGGGCTGCAAATTTCATGATTAACATACATGTAAATTACGTAGTTTTAAATGGTAGCAATGCCAATATATTCACACACATATCACATTAAAGGTTTTCTAATACACATATGTTCATAATTTGCTTTTTCGAGGGGTCAAGTTCCGTAGTGTTCGAACTCAGCATAGTGCTCAGGAAGTGTCCCCCATATCCACTCCAGTTTGCAGTCAGTTTGTATGCATGGTTTTCATGCCTAAACACCCAACCAGTGGCATAGAACAAAATTTGGGCTCCTCTGTGTGCCATTCTGAGGCCCTCCCCCTAACAAAGCACAGGGAACGCCACACACCAGGCCGCGTGGACCACCACGTGTGTGCAGTGTGTGCAATTTCCATGATGATCATGCCGCTGCAGGGGCATGCAGTGCTCCATGTGAAAGATGTCAGTATTATTTGTTTTAATTAAAGCTTACATTTTTCACCTAACATAGAAAGAAGGGGACGGTGCTTTGCCCCCAAGTATACCAGCCCCCAAACATGGTGGTTGGTGAGTTGTTTTATTGCAGGGTGTAAATATTTGCCACAAGTATGCGAGAGAGACCAAGTGTAGCGAGCAAGCCTGAACCCACAAAAACAGGTACAGGTTCGGAGAAAATGTTTTTAATAATGGGTAAAGTGGTGCATTTTAATGCACATTTTCTGGGGAAAATGGGGTAAAAGGCCAGGTAGTTTGCAATCAGTTTTGCAGGGTAGCTCATGAAAACATCCAATAGATGATGCAAAAGCAGAGGAGCATTTCCCATAGCATTTTCATACCTTTCCCATAATATATGCCAGTATAAAAATCATTTTCATACTCAATATATGCCAGTATTCCCATATACGAACACACTCATGTATGGTTTCCACATATGGTTTGCACATAATGCCAGTAATGATACTATTTATTTATTATTTATTTATTGCGCTTTGGTTTGCAATTAAAGCTTTCACAGTTTACAAATGCAACATACTATTCCAATAAATACATATACAATTTGGTAATAAATACATATACAATTTGTCAATAAATACACTTTACTAAAACAATGTGTATACCTAAAATACAATTAGTCCATAAAACATCACCATCAGAGCCCACTACTGTCTTACCTAATTTAATTTATATCACCCATTTCCCCTAACAACCTCATAATTTCATTAAGCCAAGCAAGCTACTGGAGAAGGTTGTCGTCTACCAGCCGCAGGGCTTTGTTGAAAGGGAGCTTCTGCTGGACCCTTTGCAGTCGGGTTTTATACCAGAGTTTGGGACTGAGACAGCGCTCTTGATAGTGCAGGATGACGTGTTGGAGGCCACGGATAAATGAGACCTTTCATTATTGTGTTGGGTCTCTCTGCGGCCTTCGACGCTGTTGATCATTCCATACTACTTAGTCACTTGAAAAGAATTTGCCAAAGTTTCAGATCATGCACTGAAATGGTCTTATCTCTTTTTTGTCAGATCGGCCTCAGCAGGTGAAAATGGGGGGTTTCCTCTCAGACTCCACCCACATTGGTTGTGGGGTTTTTCAGGGATCCTCCCTTTCCCCATTACTTTTCAATCTTTATTTGCGGCCATTGAGAAATATCCCGAGGAGTCATTGGATCAACTTCCATTCCTATGCCGATGACACCGAAGTTTTCATCTAAGTAGAGGATGTCGAACACACTTTTTCTTTTGCAAATCAATGTCTAGAGGACGTCAGTCACTGGATGACGGCAAACCAGCTGCAACTGAACCCAGACAAAGCGGAGGTTGCTCTGTTTGGGCCAAAACCTCTTCTTGGGGCAGGAAAATGTCCATAGGATTCCCCGTTTTTGGGGGCTGATCTTAAATTTGCCTCCAAGATAAAAAACTTGGATGCATTTGGCAAAATAATCTTGGCAGTGAAAGTCAGGTCAGTACCAAGGTCCAGGCAATTTTTAATTCTCTGCCTATGCTGCCTCAAGTCTTGCCTTATGTTCCAAGCAGTGACCATGCTGTGGTAGTGTGGTCACTGGTAAGCTCCCGCTTAGATTATTTCAATATTATTCTTGTTGGAATTCCTGCAAAACAACACCAGAGACTGCAAGGAGCCCAGAATGCATAAATCAGATTAACCTGCAGCTTGAATAGACATGACCATGTCTCAAATGCACGCCGTACCCTACATTGGTTGTTAGTCGATGACAGGATCAAATTTAAGACTGCATGTTTGCTATATAAGAGCGGGAGGTGGCTTACTCCAGTCGATACCAACAGACTAGACTGTTACGCTCAGAGGAGCATCTGCTATTGAATATCCCCCATTCCTGTTGGGTCACCGACAGTGCTAGATTTGTAGTGTATGGTCCCAAGGTCTGGAACAGCATCCCCCGAGGAATAAGGTCCCTTGAATCACTCTGTCAATTCTGTAGAATCCTGTCACCTTTCCTTTTTACATAATAGGAATACCAGAAGCTGTTCTCTTATAGTAATCTTCCCACATGAGCTGATCCTTTTTCGTCTAATGCTATGTAGTTCCTTTTTATAGTAAGCTTCCCCCTATGAGCTGACCCTTTTGTCTAATGCTATGTAGTTACTTTTTGCCTTTTATGTTACCATCTGTGCCTTCATACGATTTGTTTTGTCTTTGTGCAGGGTACAAATAATAATAATTCAACATCACCCTCATTACAGTGAGATTTTCAGCCTCATAAGTTAACTGTGGCAGTATTTTCATATGGTAAAATCTCAGCAGAGGAGCAATATAGAAACGCTCAAACCGTTTGTCCAACATTTTCATTTGGGCCACAGACATTTTAATACGGGCTGCAATAAATAATTAAGTTGTTTCAAATTTGCCTTGGCAAAAAACCTTAGCCCGAGATATTGAAATTGCTCCACCACCTTGATCTTTTGATGCTCCAAATACCAACTGCCGACTTTTGTTTTGTTTTTAGGCTGTTTCATGATCAGATTGTTTGTTTTTGCAACATTTACCTTCAAATCTATATTCCTTAAATATTTAGGCACAACATTCATGGGCCTTTGTAGACCAATAGGGGACTGATTGCAGAGTACTAAATCATCTGCATATGCCACGTGTTGCACCCGCAAAGCTCCCAACCGAGGGGGGCACGCATTAGCATTATTTAGTGATGTACTTATATAACTAATGTAAACATTAAACAGAAAAGGAGCCAGGACACAGCCTTGGCGAAGACCATGATATGTACTTATCCAACGGGAATAATTACCCCCCTCTTCTAGTCGTATCTTGACCCTAGTATTCGGGTGTAGAGCCACTAAAATGTTCAGAAAGGGTCCCGGACAGCCTTTCCGATACAATTCACCCGACAGTTTCTGTGCATTCACACAGTGAAAGACTTGGGTTAGATAATAAAAAAAAAACACATATTAAGGTTGCTTCAATACTTCAACTTGCGATGATAAAAATTGTAACTTTGATACGGTCACTGAAAAGATTTTACTATCCGCATCCAAAAGGGAGATTGCACGATTATTTCAAGGATTTGACCTCTCTCCCTTTTTGAAAGCCAGTATGATATTAGCACATTTCCTAGAACATGGTACATATTGTTCCAGCATAATATTCTGAAACAGGGCTGTCAAAATTGTAGCCTAAAGTACTAGGTTGGATTTGAAAGTCGCATTTGCCAGACTGTCTGGCCAACGCACTGTGGAGGGTTATGATTTGATATGATATGGCATTTATAAGGCGCCTATAAATAAGTGTTTCAAGTCATTGCAGTTTATAATAATTCTGATATCTTTAACTGTAAACTCTAATCACCAGGTACTATTATCAACTTTAAGTTCTGTAGATTCCGACTCAGATATCTTCCTGAACAATTCTGAGAAACGCTCCACCCAAAGTATTTCCGCAATGGGCTGCGGCTGCAGGGATTCCTGCAAACCCGTTTTTTTAACCAACAACAAGAAAACCTCTGACTATTTATTAGCTATACATTCTAGCATATATTCTGAATCTTGATGATACATTAGGAGTATATGGGCTGTAAGAGTGCAGAAGGAGGAGACTGACACACAGGTGGCATAGTGATTGCTAAAAACCTTTATTAGCAGTTAAAAAAAAACAGAACAAGTAACTTTCCCTAACTCTAAGAAAGGTTTCCCTGCCTCAACTAAAATACTAAGGTTTCAGTCAGATTGTCTCTGTAAATTAATAGTCCACCGTCATGTGTCAAACAGCTAATGTGGTCCCTTACGCTTATAACTAAATTAAAGAGGTAGTGGATCTTCTTGGTCCAGAAGAATGTCTCCCTTCTTCTGGACAGCGGATCACAGTTCCAGTTGTTAGGTGGGATCTGTACCCCCCTTCGCCATGTCTCAGTCCCTTTCCAAGGCACAAAACAAAGTTACAGGTTGCAATGCCAAAAGTAGTAAAGTTCTTAATTCAAAAGGTAAAGTTCCAGTTCAAACATCAACATTCCTTATTGCCCATATTCGCTTCTTCACTATTGGGTTCCTGGAGAATGCTGCCTTTCTCCAGGTATCTTGACACAAAGCCAGGGAGAATGACTCCCTTCCCCTGCTTTGTTCTCACACTCTCTTAACTTTTAATTTCACAGTCTACAACACCAGTGGGAAGGGCTCCCTTCTCCTGCCATTTTTTGGCTTTAGTTTACAGCTCACAGCACCAGGGGGAATTGCCTCCCTTCCCCTGGCCTTTCCTAGGTTTTGGTTCACAGTTGACAACACCAGGGGGAATCACTCCCTTCACCTTGCCTTTCTCAGGCTTCCTTTCACGGTTCACAACACCAGGAGCATGTCTCCCTTCCCCATGCCTTTCTCGAACTTTGTTTCACAGTTCACAACACCAGGAGCATGTCTCCCTTCCCCATGCCTTCCTCCAGCTTTGTTTCACATTTCACAACACCAGGGGGAATTACTTGCTTCCCCTGGCCTTTCTAATTCTCAGTTTCACATTTCTGGTGGACCTGTTTCACTACCCTGCCAGGTACTTCCACAAAGAAGATAGTTTAAGGCTTTCCTCATTTATCTGTGCCGGTCCTAAACCCAGCTTTCCTCTTCTCCTCACTTTGGCAGACCTGGTTCACTACCCTGACAGGTACTGCCACAAAGAATATGACCCAGGAGGCTATCCGTTATATCACTCTTCAGCCCTTCTGATGTCCCACCAACCGTCTCGGCAACCCAGGTACATGCAGGGCACTTGCCGGAGCTTTCCGGTCGGTTGTGGGCTTCTCGGCGATCCCGCTCAGGCTTCGGGCTGCTTCTCCAGCCGCTGCGGTAGCTCAGCAGTGTCTTCTCCTTCTAGGGCCGTGTTTCTCCAGATGACTGTGCGTTCCAGCTCCCTCAGTTGGCTGGATGTCTGTTCTTCCTCCTGGTTCATCAGTCCGTCCACAGCAGACCTGTGAGGACCACCTCTGCTGGCAGACAAGCGTCTTGGCTCTGCTTCTCCCTACTAGCCCTCAATCGCCGGCTTTGAATCTCGCAATTCCCCCTGGGAAGACTTGTCGCCCTCTTCCGTTGTCGTTCCTCTATTTTATGTATGCTTCTCTAATAGGATTTGGAGGTTCTAGGAACAATCGTTAGGGCTCTGCACCTTCTCCTTGTCTCAGCACTTGGCCATTGTATTTGTTCTGGGTAGTCCTTGCTCTTCTTCATCCCAGTATGAGCCAAGGATGTTTCTCTGGGGTAGTCCCTACTCTTCCTTGTCTCCTGGCAAAAGTGAAATACTTGGTTTTCCAGAGACACATGGATGTCTGTGGGATGGGGGGAGCTATGTGAAGGGGGGGCCTCATGGATTGAGGGGAGGTAAAGGAAGTGGGTGGAGTGTGAGGGATGTTGTACCACATTCTCCCCAATGGTCGTCCTTGTCACTAGAGGGGGAGTGAGATCCTCCTGATGAGTACCACCCCCAGGGAAATGTCGGGTAGCGACCTCACCTCCCTGGCCTCATGGGAAGGGGCTCCTCATCAGGGAGAAGTGACGACATCTAAGGATTCGTCACAGTGCCTTCAACCAATTTTTATGGTGTTGTTTCAATCTTCGCACCTCTATTTTGGGTTCAACACTATCTACACCACATATATTTCTGATGCTCCGTCACAACTCTCTCTTTTTTTTAATAGTAATATCAAATCCATGCACATACCTACATCTCCTTGCACCAATCCCAAACTTGATTTCGTTTGCAGACCTTGCAATACCTTGCGCACAGCAGACGAAGATGTATTTGTATTTACTAACTCTACTTCACTGGTATACTCAAAATTCGTTCGTTAAAGCGACCTGCTAAAGACGGCCTCCAAATTACTGTACAATCTCTTGGCCTAATCTCTACCAGCACTTTTACTCTACTGTCCCAATGTCTGTCAGTCTCCATTTCATGCAAATCACATACCCTCAGTCTCTGACTCGTTGCGAAGTCCTCAAACGGGGGACCACCTATAACATTCAGCATCCAAACATTTGCTATTAAAATCCCACAGTATCACCATATAGCCACCATAGCCTGCAAATACTTCCTCTAGTATGTCAGATAACATCACCAAATCACCAATAATAGATCTACTGCTAATTTCTTAGGATTTCAATAAACATATATCAACAGACAATAATGCAAGTCCTTTTTTTGCGCCTCCCTCCAACTCAAATTAATTGCCAAAATATCCTGACGCTTCGTATCCCATTGCTCCACTGTCACACCCATATTATTTTGCACAGCACAGAGAAGGCCCCCAAAGGGTCTCCCCATAGGACCCTGCTGCGCCTTTACATGATATACAGTAAACCCATGTATTATCAGTGTGTTCAACAGCCAGGTTTCCTGTAGGCAAATAATAGAGTGATTATCTACATGAAACTTCCTAAACGAAGTAGAAAGCAGATGCGAAAAACCCCTAGTATTACAAGAGGCAATTTTCAAACGGCGCAACCCTCTATCCCAATTCATTATTAACTCCTCGTGTGTATTCCTGTGCAAAGTATTTAGAATTGGTGCCCAGTCCACTATTTGTCTCTTAGGCCCCTGACCTATTGAGAGTATATCAACTCCTGAGGTAGCTGTGCAGATGCTTCCTCAAATTTTGGCTCCTCCAAATGACCCACATTCATTCCTTCAACCAGCTCATTCCTCACATTCGATTTGGCGAAAATATAACCTTACAAAACGTTTTATGTCACAATGGCTAACAGCGAGGATTCCAGAGCCTTACAATCGTCACAAATTAGTTTGTAAAGTTTCACTAATGATCTTAGTGCAAAATTCAGGGCGTATAACGCTGATGCAGAGTCCGGGCTGACGGGACAAAAATCCAATCCAGGATTACTCGACACTGCATTCTCCACACAAGCACCCACCCACCCAGAACATTCAAACACCCACATAATCACATTCACAGCCATTCACCAACCAGTCACTCACTCATACACCTTTTCTCCCATTCCCTCACTCTGAATTCTCCACACAGGCACCCACCAACCCAGAACATATACATACATTTGACACACACCCATAGCTCTCAACTCATCAAAAAGAAAATCGGGTGTTTTCACCCGCCTTGGTGACAAAAAAGGTTGGGAGCTATGCACACCACACACCTGCAAAATACGCACATTGCACTTTATACCTAAACAAAAAAAAAAAAAGCCTTTCTTACCTGTTTCCCACTGAAGCTTCAGTTCGCTGTGTCACTCCAGGCCTCCAGCTCCTCTGCCTGCATGCAGACAGGAACCAGGAAGCTGGGAGAGCTTCCAGGTTCCTGGATGATGCAATGCATCGTGTGGAAGCCGGAGGCGCAGTGACTCTTTTCCATGCTCCGAGCCATTTTTGGCCCCAGCCGAGCCTTCACCCTGCACCCTGATGGGTGATGGCTGAGGCGGGCTGGGGTTCCCTGCTATGTCAGTGCACCCAACAAGCTTTTTTCATGCGGAACATGAACTCCTCATTGAAAAACAGAAAAGTATGCAGCCAGTCCGTGTGCTAACACTGCACAGAATGGCCATGTTGTGGGCTTTCTGGTTCTGGTTGCCCATCACCGGTAAAGAAGACCAGAGCTGTAGGAAAGGCAGCAGACATCAGCCGGTGCCATAGTATTTCTGCTGCCAAAAGGTGCCACCTAAACCCCCTCCAAATAGTTCTTGAATCTATACCCAACAGAACCCACACTGTGGAAGGCCATCCTGTAAATAGTTACCACTGTGGCAACTACCCTAAACAGGATGATTCAGATACAGAGGCACTGGCAGGACCCGTAGAGACATGTCCAGAAGGGTGTCGTCACAAATGTCGATTCTAAGTGATCCGACAGCAACTGATTTTGCCGCGGTCGGAATGTTCGCATGAGAAAGGTGCAAACTACCAAAAGTTTGCACCTTTCTCATGCGAACACACTTACATACTACGGAGGCTGCAGGGGTTTCCCCCGCAACCCCCTCCTCACTATACTATAAAGTATAGTGAACGGGGTGTTGCGGGGGAAACCCCTGCAGCCCCGGTTTCTTTTTTATTTTTTGCCGGTGTCCCCCGCAACACCCCTCTCACTCTGCCACACAGTATAGTGAGCGTTTTATTTTTTTATTTTTTTTACTTACCTGCAATGTTACCACCAAAGGTTCGAACTTTTGGTGTTCGAACCTTTGGTGGTAGCATTTTTTGGTTGTATTGTACAGTCTGACCTTTTTTTCGGTCTGATCGTACAAAACCCAAATGTTGACTATATAATGGCAACCTATACAATACTGCACTTTTGCCCCATACCAAAATTCAGACTGAAGTTGCAGTTGGAATTTTGGTACGGGGCAAAAGCATTGATCTCTTTAATGAAAAGCAAAATAAAATAAACAAAGAATCCCATTACACCGAATTAGGGAAGCGGGGGTTGCGTGGGTATCCCCACCGCTCTCGTTCAGTGTAATGGTAGTCAGGAGTTGTGGGGGTATCCCCTGCTATCCACTACATGGATAGCAGGGTCAAAGGTACAAACATTAATAAAGGACCCTGCTGCGCCAGATCCGAGCCACGTTAGTGGAATGGAACTGACGCCGCGGGGACAGATAGAAGTCGGTGGCACACATAGAAGTGTGCCGCTAAAAAGGTAAGCAGGCAGGGGCGGGGGCGGCGGGTTGGGGATGTGGGCAAAAGCGATCAATGTTGTTACAGTGCTGCACCGTAATGGAAGTCACCATTTTTTTGGTCGACATTATGGGCAGTACAATGATCACATAGGTACATCCAGAAGCTAGTCTCTGACCACCTGAGTGTGGCCTTACTCACAGGAGGGGACTCTCCACTAGCAACTGTGGTGCTGCGGCCATGGGAGAGGCATGTGCTAAACATCATGAGCTTCAGATGCCTTGAGGGAATTGGAGGTATGGAGATTGGGGTTATGATATGATATGATGTGTCATTTATAACGTGCCTGTACATAAGTGTTTCTAGGCGTGAAAAGACAAGGGTGGGAAGACAGACGGATGACAAGAAATACAATCTTACTAGGCCTTGTGTCAATCAGATCGTGTAAGTGCTACAACGTAAAGTGCAGGGGGAAGGGAGGAGGGGGAGTGCCAGGGAGAGGGAAAGGGGAAGTGCAATCAGGGCAGCATTGCTCTGAGTAAGTGCAGCCAGGGCAGCACGGCTCTGGGTAAGTGCAATGAGGCCGGGGACTGTGAGTAACAGTTACAGCCCCTAAGTACGCGGTAGGCCCGGTGGCAGTGCAGGGGAGACTGACCATGGAGGAACCTGGCACCCAGTAGACTCTGAGGGTAGTTAAGCAACCAGTTGGCACATGAAACAGGTATGTCAGTAGGGGAGAGATGTAGGTCAGCAGGGGAGAGAGATAAATCAGAGGAGAAAGTGAAGGTTTTAAGCTGCTCGCGGAACTTCAGGTGGTCCAGCTCAAGTTTGAGAGGGTGGGGAGGTCATTCCAGAGGGAGCCACCTACAGAGGAGAGCGATTTACCACCCACTCTCTGCCTGGAGAAGTGTCTGACCCTCAGAGAGTTTGTGGTAGCTAAGTGAAAGGCTTGCGATGGAAGTTATTTAGGGAGAGAAAGTTGGATGTAGTGAAGGCACTGGCCCCAGAAGGTCTTGTGGATGATGCAGAGGGTCTTGAACTTGATCCTTGCAGCTACATGGAGCCAGTGTAGAGATTTCAGGGCTGGAGAGATACAGTCCCTGTGCTTGCGGCCAAGGACAAGTCTTGCAGTCCTGTTCTGAATTAGTTGCAGAGGGCAGAGAGTAGAGGAAAGCAGATTGAGAAAGAGGTAGTAGTCCAGCCTAGAGAGAACCAGGGCTCTGGAGACAGTGAGCTTCTGGGGGAAAGTGAGAAAAGAAAGAATACCTCTGAGGAGGTGCAGCTGGAAGTGGGCCTTCTTGGCAAGGTCCGTGATGTGAGGAGAGAAGGAGAGAGTGGAGTTGAAGATGACACCAATGTTTTTTGCATCAGAGGAAGGCGAAGGAAGAGTGCCCAAGGAGGGGGGCCAGAGTGAGAAAGGGAAAGCTGGAACAGGGGTCCCAATGAGAAGGATCTTGGCCTTACTGGTATTAAGGCACAGATCATTGGAGGCACAACAATCCTGAATCACGGATAGACAGTCAGGAATGAGCGGGAGAGAAGAGAAGGCAGAGGCGAGCCTGAAAGAGAGCTGAGAGTCATCCACATAGCACTGTAAATTAGAGCAGAATGTAGAGATCAGGGGGACCAAAGGGGCCAAGTGAACATTGAAGGGCCAGGGTGAGAGGATAGAGCCTTCGGGGACACCACATGTGGAGAGAGAGGTGGTGGAGAGAAAGGAACCAAGTTGGACCTGGGAGGTCAACCCTTCCAAGGCCTGATCCGTGATACCCAGGTTCTCAGAGTCATTTGATTAGGATGGTGTGATTGACCATGTCAAAGGCAGAGATAAGGTCAAGGAGGATGAGGACAGAAGGAAGGCTAGAGTCAAGATTAGTGAGCAGATCTTCACAGGTGTTCAGGAGAGCAGTTTCTGTGCCTCTGGCTGCTCTGAAGCCAGACCGATGGTTATGGAGATTACCAACAGATTCAGTGTGGAGAGTAAGCTGGAAGATGGCCAGATTTTCCAAGAATGGGCCCAGGAAAGGAGTGATAGAGATCAGGCAATAGTTTTCGGGCAGATAGGATCGACAGAAGGCTTCTTAAGGAGCGGGTGCACAACGGAGTGCTTGAGGAGCAAGGGGGAGGATCCAGTGGCGAAAGAGCGATTGCAGAAATTTGCCAAGGCTGGAGCAACAGTGTCAATGTGGTCCTTGATGGTTCCGGAGGAGCAGGGAAGCCCCTGTTTGGACAACACTTTCATAGCTCCAACTTGTCTAGAAACATCATCAGGTGTTGTCGGAGAAAAATAGGAAAATGGAGGAGAAGAGGGTGAGGTCACCGGAGGGGGGCAGAGAGAGGTAGAGGGAGAGCAAGAGGAGAGGGAGGACAGGATGTTCTGAGTTTTAGTGGTGAAGTGAGAAGCCAGAGCTGTACAGAGGGCCAGGGAGGGAACAGGAGAGGGAGAAACTGCAGAAGGATTAGCCAGTTCCTTGCAGATTTGAAAGAGTTTGGCCATTTTGTTGCAGGCCGCAGAGACACGCCCGAAGCCCTCCACTTCCTTTCAGCCACCCTGCACTTGTGGTTCAGGGCAGCGAGGTCAGAGTCATACCAAGAGTTACACTTGGAGGTAGGCTTCAGATAGATTCTCATGACAGGGGCAAGGATGTCCACAGTGTTGGAAATGGAAAGATGACGGTTAAAGAGAGATGTGTCAGAGTGTGAGTCAGCCGCAGGATTAGGAGGAGCAGAGAAAGTAGCAGCAAAGACATCCACTGACACATCCTTCATGGGCCGAATGACCTAGAAGGTAGGTGCCAGTGCTGCAGTAGGCTTAGCCTGAGGGTTAGAGAGTTTCAGGTCAGAGGAGCACTGAAAGTGGTCAGTTCAAGAGAGAGGAGTGGCGAGAGGGCTAGAGAGGGAGATGTCTGAAAAGATGAGAACATCCAGGGTGTGACCAGTAGAGTGTGTCAGGCCTGCGGGTAGAATGGCAAGCGAGAGGCTGTTGCAGAGGTTGCAGATGAGCCCAGAGGAGGGATTAGAAGCATCCAGGTGGATGTTCTGGTCCCCGATGTTAAGACGGATTTCTGAACTCTGTCCTGGTGGCGCAGGAGTTCAGAAGGCCAACCTAATTACTTGGAACAGGGTAACCTCTGGACGAGCCAGACCAATCAAGGTAGCGATCGCGGCGGTCAAGACTAGGTCTCAAGAGGGGTGAGGGTGACTGACAGCCCGCAATGAGCACACAAAGCAAGATCACTTACAAACTACTCCAAACAGTTGTTATATTAAAAATATATACACATTTATTTCAAGGCCTTTAAAACAATGACCGTAGCGGGAAAATCACAATATAACGATAGTAAACCAACACATACCATATCAACACAATATATATACAAATACGACAGTCTCAAGCGTTATATGCACGAAATGTGTAGTCCACCTAAAGGGGAGGGAAAACAGGCAGTGCACAATAATGCTTAGACCCAGTTCGCCTTCAGAGGCACCTAACTAGATGGAAGTCCGAGCCCTGCGAAGAGTGGAGCCTTGTGCTCAAAAGTACCTGCACATGCTGGTGCCAACGGGCAAAAGGAGAAGCTCTTCGAGGGGAATCAGGCAGTTCAGTTTAGTGCAGAAAAGAAGAAGAACAAGTTCCGCGACTCAAGCGCAGCCTCCACAGTGGGCAGAAGCAGAGCGCGAGTACGGAATAGGGTGCTGTTTGACACAGCGTGGAAAAGCAATGGGCTCCTGCAGGAGGGCGACCAGATCCTAGCTATGCTACTCACCGGTCCCCGATGCAAGCAGACCCAGGCTTCTCCGCTTCAGTTTCAGCAGCTGGCAGGTTCAGAAGAGCAGGGAACGCCTCGTCGTCGTGTTGAGTAAAAAGACGTCCCAATCGAAGAAACCCGCACAGTTTGTTACCACAGCAGGGCAACAGAGCGGCCGTGTGTATCTGAGCCAAATGTACACTACTCACTTCCGACCTGGGAACGCCAAGTGTACGAAGCGTGTGGCACAAGGACTTGAAATACTACACAACCTGGCGGCGGTTACAGAGCAAGACTCCTGTGTAAGCTGGTCAGTCAGCTGGATGGCCCAGAGACGCTTCCGAAGGCTTACTGGCAGGAGATGGTGAAGATGCCGAGAATAGCTGTTCCCGCTATTCCAAGGGTTGAAGTACCAGTACAGGCCTTCTGGTTCGATCAAAGGTGAAAAGGGTTTCACAAGACGACAGCAGTGCAGAGGAGAAGTCCTTCAGCGGGTCACCAGCGATTCCTCGGTCCAGCCTCTTGGTTGCAGGATACTTGGCTCCTGTATTCCTTTGTTCGTGAGAACTCAGGAGATCGACATGGTAGTGGTGTTTCCAGCCCCTTCTTATCCACGGTTCCCTTCGCGCCAAAACGGAGGGGACCCAATGGGAGATCCGCTCATCAACACTCACACCATTCGTGGACCAATCACGGACCACGGTGGTCCCAGGCATTCACACCACGCTAGACTCTCTGGCACCCAGGATGTGTATTGGGACCAGGCATCCCAGCCCACATCCGGGAGGCACACACAAGACATGTAGAAGCCCGCGAAAGCATCCGTGTTTCGTGGGAAAGTACATGCCCAAATAAGGAAGGCCCCGGGTCGGCTCGACCTGGGGAAGGTGAAGGGAGCAAGACGGTCAGCGGACAGGACAAAGGAGCCTCGTGGTCTGGCCATTTTGGGAGCCAGGCCACCATTTTGGGTTAAGCGCGGAAAACGCGCTTAGAACGCCAAAAGGAGCTCAAAACACAAGAAACGATCGCTGCCACCATTCCTGTCCCTGAATCACTTGCACCGATCAGATACAATCCTAAACGAGTATCTAGGGCCTGTAGAAGGCTAGAGACCCAAGAGAGCTGTAATTTAGCTACAGTGCCCTCTTGTGTCATGTTGCACGAAAGCCGCAACATGATAAAAGAAACTACGGGAAACAGCGTTCCCCGGTACTGACTGTCTTAAGGATCTGTCAGTTTCCCCGTAAGAAAGGAGCGAAAGCCCAGAGGAGTGCGGCAGAAGGCTGCACTTCTCTGGCAAAGTCAAGAACAAGGTGAAAAACAACAGCAAAAAGTTTAGGGGTTGCCACATGGAAGGAAAATTACCTACAATTACGAAATCTTTCCTAACACCCGAGGAGGAGAAGTAGAAAGGAAGAGGCAAAGAGAGAAGAGAAGAGGTCAGCCCACTCTGAGAGGAAGAAGGCAACCTGACCAGGTGGCATGTAGATGGTGGCCACAGTCAGAGAGAGGCCAGGAGATATAGAGAGCCTGCACACCAGGCATTCCATGGAGGAGTAAGCCTGCGTAGGAATGACAGAAGCAGTGACCCACACCGGAAAGATCAGGGCGACTCCACCTCTGGGTTAGTTGGTTCTGGGCTCAGAGAGGATCTTGTAGCCATCGTGGAGGAGAATGTCAAAACTTGTGACAGGGCCTCCCGTGAACCATGTCTCGGGGAGAGCAAATACATCCAGGTCAATTTCTTTGATGAGGTGGCAGATGTCAGGGGAGTGTTTGGCAGCAGAGCAAGAGTTAAGAGTAGCGACGTGGAGCAGGTTGCCAAATTTAAAAGTCATCCGGAGTGCAGGGGTACAGGTTTGAGGTACCACCCAGCAGAGGAGGTGGAGGGGCCCAAGAGTGGGCAGAGGTGGTAGCAGGAGGTGACATAGTAGCCAGAAAGGATGAGGAAGGTGCCAGAGAAGTGGTGGAAGAAGGAGGTGAGAGAGGAGCCTGAGAGGTGCTCAGGGGAGTAGCAGGGGAAGGAAGGAAGTTAATGAGATGTGGGAGAAGCCTATCAAAGAGGATATTGGGCTGAGGGCCCTGGACCTAGACATTAAAAAAAACATTAATGATGATCTTGGAGGACTGGAAGGAGGCCAAGATGGCCTCCCACGAGTGCCACCATTAATGGGAGACGAAGAAATAGGAGAGAGAGCCTAGAACATATGAGGGGTTAATAGGTCTGGTGAGGGAACAACAAAGAAGATGTCAGTGAGAGTCTGTCTGGAGTAAACACTGATGTAGCTATCAGCAATGGGGAGCCCTGGGTTGGAGAACAGGATGTCCCTCTTGAACATCTTCCTTCCAGACTTAGTGAGAGGGGTAGGATAGGATATAGAGTAGCAGCTAGTCAAGCTGGGAGAAACAGAGAGAACCATAAGGGGTGCGATGAGGAAAGTAGGAGGAGGAGGGAAGTGAGAGAGAGAATGGAGAGATGCACAGCCCAGCGCCGTACAGCACAGGAAAAGCAGAGGGGAGGTCACACAGAAAGGAGCACACAGGAGGGGCTGACAGGTGACACACAACAGTGGAAATGGTACTCCCAGCTAGGTGGGGACCTAGGAAGTGGGAGAGAGCCTGAAGGGACACAGTTCACAGCACATCAGTAACCATAGATGAAGGGGACCTAGAGAGTGAAAGAGACCCTAATGAGACACAGTTCACAGCACAACAGTGACTGCAATAGAAGGGGACCTACAGAAAAGGACACACAAAGCAAAAAGTACAGCTAACCGCTAAGGGGAGAGCCTAGGATTGCCAAGAGACAGAAGGTCTCATAACGAGTATGGCGGTAAGTGGTAAAATTGAAGGTAACTGAGTCAACTTCAATTTTACCTCCACGCCAAATTATGATTTTTGGTGTTGAGTGTAGGAATTACCTCCAGCAAAACCCTAGAGGTAAATCTTCCCACTAAATGGCCAAAAATCAGCAGAATTACCACTCGTCATTCCACCGAAAATCCCCAATGGAGTCCTATGGATTACAGAAAATGGGGATTTACACCACCTACCACCACCTGTAACCCTGTGGTAAATCCACAGGACCAGGTGGTGGTAACTGTAAATCCGTTTGGCGGTATTTCCGAGGATTTACCTCTGAAATACCTCCAAACTCATAATGAGGCCCAGAGTATGTTAATTCAGATGGTTAGGTGGAAGTACAAAGGCTGGGAAGTTTAATAGATAGTATTAGTGGCTGCTCCCACTTCCTGCACCTTTCTCACTTTTTTCGGTTACTGCTGGTCGCTGAGTGTGCCGGGTGCCCACACTCTGTGCTGCTATCCCTTCGCTGCCAAACACCTGCATCACACAACACTGCGGCCTTGTCATGCGAGGACTTTGCCACAGAGGGTCCGATCCCCGGTTCTTAAAGGTTTTGATGCATAGAAGTAGGTGCAACATATTGCATATCGACAGGCAGCGTCTCCTGTGCACCTGCGTCACACAATACTGCTGCCTTGTCCTACGACGGCTTTGAAGGTGAGTACACTGCATGCATGCATGACAAGGAGCAAAGATGTGATTTTCCACATGTGTGACGGAGCAAGACAATATTCGTCTGACCCAAATTAACGAAGTGCTGACTTCCAGACTGCTGAAGCCACCACCCAGTCCTTGGATGTGGCACCATATACCAACATATGATATCACTAATGCCTGCTCCCCAAAGCCAGGTCTCTCTTGACATGTACACATGGCTGTGAGGATAGCTCAGGTGCAGAGCTCAGGGGCAATGCATTTGTCTTGGAAGCAAAACAAGACACAGCAGCACAGGTTTGAATACCGGTCCCGTGCGTAGCGACAGGTCTCTGGTATTACGTGCTTTATAAAACATTAATTAATTAATGGCTGTGGACACATAATCCTACTTGCCCTTTGCATGTGGCCAGATAAAGACTCCATATCTATAAGAAGTTCAATGAGCACAACACCCCCCACTCCTATGTCTGAACATATTGCCTGGTATCAGGGTATTTTTTTTACTGCTGTTTGTCCAAACGCCAGCACGTGCCAACAAGGGGAGAATCGCTTTAAGCAATAAAGAATGTTGATCCTGACTAATGTACAGTTTCTCCAGAGACATTGAATCACTATGTAACTGTACTTAGTCAGGGAGCATCACTGTGTGTATGCCTCCACCAGCATAGTGTAGTGGCTGGGATTACCATCTACCTGGCAGGTGGGCAGCTGCATGCATGAAGTCAAGTGTTTTCCTGAGGGGTGTCCTGTAATGTGCTCTCATTCTGGACCCCACCTCAATTCACAATAGATGGACATGCGCAGTTGGCTGAGAATAGTGATGGACAATCGCAGGATGTCCATGTACTGAACTATTTTCATATTTTTCTTTTTATTTGTATAAATACTTTGTGAAAAGTTCTTTGAACTATGACATTATACACATTTTTAAACAAAATCATGTCAGCACATCTGCAAAATACATATTTACATTGTATGTGGTTCTCATTTCATGTCAGGTACATATATACCCTCTTCATGCTGTCCCGTCAACATGAACTTGTAAAACCCTGCAGACATCTCTGTACAATATGGCCTCAACCAACTGTACACTGTTGTTGATGCTCAAGTGCACCAGGGTAGAGGGAGGAGTGTAAGAAATAAGTGGTCCATCAGCCGTCTGCTATCATGCCAGCGGAGACACATGGGAGGGAAGAAAATTAAAACATTACTGTCATGTCCAACCACTGTATCATTGTAGTAAAATATTGTGCTGTGATTTAAAGATCCACACTCAGCACTGGGGAAGGAGTCGTCAGGAGACACAATTTAACATGCAGAATATAGCCCCATATGACTGTACTTGCCAATGTGCAGTTTCACAATCACCTACCAACATAGCATGTAGTGAAGTGAAATAGCATAGCACAGACAGAATAAGGCCATAGTGGATGAACTGTGTGTTGACATGCCAGACTTCGCTTTTGCAGAACATCACCCCACCCAAGTACATGGAACATACAATGTTGGCAATGGAACAATGCATTGCTGATGTATAGGGTTATAGACCACCCCCTCAACTGAGTACAGATAACATGATAGGTATATCAATGGTTCCATTATTGTAGAAATCAGGATTATAGCTCCTTTATCTAAAGTAAAAAGTGCACATGGCGCTGAGCATATTTGGGTTATAATTACCCAGGAAGTGAAAGGTGCTTTAAATATCACACACATATCATGAGGAAGTGATACAAAGTGATATGTGCTTAAATAATTAAATAGTGGCTCCTTGAAGGATTAATACAGTAGGCAGACCAAGATATATTTAAAAGTAGATAACTCAAGCAAAATGGTGTCTTGTGTTAAGGCCAGGTTTGGGAAAATCCTGACTCATGCTGATAAAGCAACAGAACCCGACACATGAAATGGTCTTTGGCAGCATCTCGCTGTGAGATAATTAAGTCTGGGAGGTTAAGCTTGGAGCTTGGCAGGAAAAGCAGAGAAGATTGATGATTGAGTCAGATGACGGCAAGGGAAACTACCAATTTGAACAGACCAGCTGCATTATTTGGCATCATAAAAGAGAGGCTATTCATTTCTCAATGGTATAAGGCATTGAATTAACTTGGTAGGACCTCGAAAAGTAGAAAAAAGGATTGACAGTGACGTGATAAAATTGTTTTTGGCAGAAGTTAAGAAATGTTATAATGTGTCTAGCTGGGTCTAAAAAAGCTTATTAGTTTTGTGCGTCATAAGCAATTGTTAATGCCAAGTATGACTAATGTGTGCTTGGTGTACAAAAAACTATAAAAGCAGGAGAGAGGCATAATGTCTTTAAGGGTGTGTCTAAAGCATGTCTTGAGCCTACACCCAATTAAAGACTGCTAAGATACTCTTCCAGATGTCTGTTTTTCCGTTGTCTCCTGTCTCTGAAAAATGTTAACAGATGCCAGAAAGCTTGATGGGATGGAAAAGGACCCCATGTTCACTGACATCTGTCAGAGGTGGGGCTAGGAGAAGAGGATCCCAAAGGGGATGCAGAGATGTAGGATTTTACAGACAAATGTGTAGGTACTTATGCTGAAGCAATGTGATCCACAATTATGGCCACCGAAAGGTGATAACACAAGACTTCAGGAGGTTTGGATGTCAATTGCCCATTATCTACTCTCCAGTGTCTTCCAAATACACTTTTCATGTACCATCCCATGGTTTAACTAGGACATGGCACTTGCAAAATGTAACTGTGTGCAGCCAACTCCTGATTGGCTATCCGGTGCCTTTTCTGCACCAACTACGAGCCGGCAGGCTCCGAGCCGGCCTCCAACATGAAGGCTGGAAACACAAAGGCTCCTTCCTGTCCTGAGCCTGTCCAGTGCCGACAGTGCCAAGGGCCAGGACCTCTGCTTGTTTGCACACAACTACCCTGATCCCTCCTGCTACCCACCAGACAAGTGGTAAGAAACTTAGAACTACTCCCCTCCTCTGGGTATTGCCCCATTGCACTCTGACCGCATACAGTGCCTATAATCTTGCCTAACCCGGCATTTTTTATTTTTTTCTGCGCCATTCCGACCCCATCAACACCTTATTTGTATTCCTGCCACCCGCTGGGGCGCCTGCCCCCCATCACCTGCGGGAGTCACTCGGCACAGTCACCTATTACGTGCTCGATGCCACAGTGACTTGCTCTGCCACCGAACTGATAAACGGCATTTCACTCACTTCTAATTTACCTGCCAAGTGAACCCTTATGCTGCACAGTACCGATGTCTACATATTGCATTCTAATCCTTCCTATACATGTATCTTGACAAGCAATGAGTACTGTCTGGGAAAAAAATGCCAATTAAGCCTTCATGTGGATTTTTGAATTTAGGTAGCCTAGTGCCCTGATGCACCTGTTTGAAAAAAAAATGCCAATTAAGCCTTCATGTGGATTTTTGAATTTAGGTGGCCTAGTGCCCTGATGCACTTGTTTGAAAAAAAATGCCTATTAAGCCTTCTTGTGGATTTTCGAATTTAGGTGGCCTAGTGCCCTGATACACCTGTTTGAAATAAAATGCCAATTAAGCCCTCTGTGTGAATTATTCAAATTCAGGTTACCCAGGCAACTTATTGACCACCTTGATTCTTGTTGTGCTCTATGGTCGCTTATTGACCACCTTGATCATTGTTGTGCCCGATGGTCACTCATTGACCACCCTGCAATTTGTTGTGCCCTCTGTTCGCCCATTGAACACTGCGCAATCTAGCTGTGCCTTATGGTAACTTACTGACCACCTTGATTTTTGTTGTGCTCTATGGTCAATTATTGACCACCTTGATCATTGTTGTGCCCTATGGTCACTCATTGACCACCCTGCAATTTGTTGTGCCCCCTGTTCGCCCATTGAACACTGCGCAATTTAGCTGTGCCTTATGGTAACTTATTGACCACCTTGATTTTTGTTGTGCTCTATGGTCGCTTATTGACCACCTTTGATCCTTTGTTGTGCCCTATGATCGCTCACTGAACACCGTGCCATCTAGCTGCGCCTTATCATCGCCTATTAACCACCTTGACTTTCTGTTGTGCTCTATGGTCGCGTATTGACCAACTATCCTCCTTTGCCCCACCTAGCACGCAATCATGCCCATAGCCATCTGCAAGCTCGCCACCACCATCACCACACTGCTTACTCTCCTTGCTACACTCACTGCTCACCAACCCTAAACCTCAATCCACCCCCTCGCACTCACGCCACACAGCCTACCCCCTAATCCCACACAACACGCTGCCCCGGATAGCTCACAAACTCACTCACATCGCACTAACACACCCTCCGCACCCTGCACCACTAGAATGTATAGACTGGACAGACTCCGAGCTTGCACGCAGACCACCATATTCAGCACACAACCCTCATCCACGGAACTCAGAAGCTACAGACTGAGCTCCCGCACCCTCTCCAAACACATCCCTCACATTGAACACCCACTCACCCACAGACAACCACCCACTAACCAAACCACACCCCGCAATATCACCACACATAACTCATCAGTCACATTCACCACCCTCACCGCCACTAACATACCCCACACTCCCCACATCAAATGTGCCCTCCTCAATGTACGCTCCCTCCCAGCTCACGCATCTGCTATTCATGACCTCATAACCAATAATAACATTGACCTACTAGCCATCACAGAAACATGGCTACACGAAGCATCAGGCCCAGCCGTCACTCTTGCACTACCTCCTGGCTTCACCATACTCAGACAAGACAGACCAGAACAAATAGGAGGCGGAGTAGCCATCATCTACAAAGAGAATCTTCAGCTCAGACCTGTTAGCGACTCCTCGACCAACAACTTAGACCTCTTATCAACCAAGCTCACATTGTCACCCAACAGTACCATCAACATTCACCTACTATATCGCCCCCCAGGCCTCACCCCTGACTCAAGGGAAGCATCATCCACATCCTCAGCAATAATATCAAAAGCTCCACTAAAACCCTTCTTTTAGGAGACCTCAACCTGGGATTTAATGATGCGAAAGACAAATCTGCAGTCGCCCTCACCAAAGAACTTAGTGACTTAGGCTTCACCCAAAAAGTAGAAAATCCCACTCACATCAAAGGCTGTATTCTAGACTGGGTCGCAGACCATAATTGTCTCTCCACTATCACCTCGATCTCATCACTACCATGGACCGACCACAACTGCATCGAATTCTCGATTCCTATCACCAAAAACCACAAAACTCTGACCCCTGCTATCGCTGCACAACTCAAAGAGGACAACCTGCGCCCCCACCTCAACACCCCCAAACTAGCACCCCCTTTCGCTAATGACCCCAATATTCTGGCAGACATCTACAAAGATGTTGTCACTAAAGCTATCAATGAAATAGCACCACTCGAATGGAAAAAAGAAAAGAAATCTCTACACACCAACGCCTGGTTCACTGAAGAACTGCACTCAATGCGATCCCACAAAAGAGCAGCTCTAAAAAACTGGCAATCCAACCCATGCGACAGCACCAAAAAAGATTTCAACTTAATCTCCAACCAATACAAAACAGCTATCACTGCTGCTAAAGCCAACGCATTCAACGCACAAATCTCTAATGCAAAATCGCAAACTAAAGAGATCTTCGCCATCTTCAACGAACTCACCCCCCTCTCCCAATACACCAGATGAAATAATCAAGGATGAAGCGTGGTGTGCCAGCATTCAAACGGCCATGCTACACAAAATTGACCTTCTCCAAAAAGAAATCAGAGACCATTGCAAAGCATTATCTCTACAGTCAGGTACCAAGCCCTCTATCGCCTCACCCTCCTCGTCCAAGCCCACTATACCCAACTTCTCCTTCAGGGATGTCACTGAACAGACGTTATTAATCTACTAAAAAATCTCAAACCCTCCGCCTGCAAAGGCGACATCTGCCCACCAAAACTCGTCAAAGACTGTGCAGATTGCTTTGCACCGCTCTTTACGGCTTTCATCAATGCGTCTTTGAAAACAGGCATTATCCCTGCCAGCCTCAAAGAGGCTTGGGTCCGCCCCCTCCTAAAAAAAAACACTCTCGACCCCCTACAACCCAACAACTACAGACCAATAACCACAGTGCCATTCCTCCTGAAATTACTGGACAAAGCCGCACACTGCCAAATCCAGCACTTTCTGGAAACCCACTCCATCCTTGAAATGAGGCAATCAGGCTTCCGGAAAGGACACGCACAGAAACAGCCCTGGTGGACCTAAAGAACCAGGTCACCCAAATCATGGACAAGGGCAAGCCAGCTCTCCTACTCCTTCTAGATCTCTCAGCCGCCTTCGACCTAGTTGACCACAAGACCCTCACCTCACATCTCACACACTCTGCCAACTTTTCTAAAGAATCAGCTCTATGGGTCACCTCCTTCCTAGAGGGAGGAGCCATGAAAGTCTTCTCGGACATCGCTAACGCCACTCCCACGACAATCCACTGCGGGGTCCCTCAAGGCTCGTGCACTGCACCCACACTTTACAACCTGTTAACTAAACCTCTTTTTGACAAACTTGACTCCTACGGCATCACTTAAACGAACTATCCGGATGACACTCAAGTACTTCTACCCCTCACAGGTACATACCACGACGACGCTAAGGCACTCCACTCCATCTACCCCATCATCCAGGCCTGGATGGCAGTAAATGGCCTATGCCTAAATGGAGACAAGACGGAAATCATGATATTAGGTCAACAGAGCATCCTAGACAAACTGGACATACTGTACGCCAACTTCTCCATTGACAACTCCATCATCCCCGTCTCCACAGCGGTAAAAACACTGGGAGTGTACATAGACTCCTCTCTATCTATGAATAGACAAGTCAGCGCAATTACCTCCTTATCTGCGCATACCACTACACTCATAAACGCCATCAAGCCATACCTCTCCAAACCCAACTGCCTCTCCATAGCCAGAGCAACCATTGGAGCCAAACTGGACTATTGCAATGCCCTCCTAGTGGGCACATCAGCAAAAAACCTAAACAAACTCCAAGTCACACAGAACAATGCTCTCCGGGCCGCTCTCAGCATCCCAAGAAGAGAGCATATCTCCCATGCCAGGCATGCAGCCCAATGGCTCCCGGTTAAAGAACGAATCACTCTCAAAATCCTCACCCTCACCCACAAATGCCTCTCTCTCTCCGCCCCGTCTCATCTATCAGAGACCATCTCCAAACCCTGCTCCGCCCGTCCCACCAGGACGCAATACACCAACCTACTCTGCATCCCACGCATTAAAAAAGCCAAAGCCGGTGGCCTAAGCTTCCCCTACATTGCCGCCAAGACCTGGAATGCTCTTCCTGCAGACATTAGAGCGGAAAACTCGCTCCCGATTTTTTGTAGGAAACTGATGACCTCTTTCCTTACACAATAATGTGACCCCTGCAAATCCATGTAAAAATACTGCATTGCTTCTTGTACTAATACCACATTTTCACTGTAAATAATGTATTCTTTGTTAATATTGTCTTTACCTGTATTGTATTATGTTGTAACCAACATATGACTGCAACAAGCACCACGATGCCCCCGGGCTGACGTGCGCTCTACAAATCTGAATAAATAAATAAATAAATTAATAAATAAACTGTCCAAATTCATGAAGCCAGTAATTTCTAAAAGACACGTTGTGATGTTCTCAACACTTACCATATTGAGGGCACTACTGGGTGCCTGTAGGGATCACTAGGCCCTATCTGTAAATGATTGAGGCCACACCAAGACTTCTTAACTCAATGTAACTTTATTGCTAACTACGGACTTCCCATGTTTCGTGCCACTTCCTTTGGAGTACGAATGACCGGCACCCGTGTCCAGCATAATGAGGCTAAGTGCCAACATGACATCTCCCCTTTTCTTAAATACAGAGTTACAACATCAACCCATCTCTTCAATTATTCTTAAAGGTTTTAGTTTAGCTATGACGGGCCGACCCTCTCTCTGGCATTCTGGGCTTCTTCTCGGTGCGCATGTTCTGATATCTCCCACTCCTCATCTGATGCCTCGCTGCCTCCTTGACATGAATCCTCAGGGTCCCATCCCCTTCTATCCTTGCTGGGAGCCCTCCATGATTCGTTTCCCTCCTGGCACTCTTTAAAGTGGGATGTTTCTCGTGACTGTTCTCCCTCCCACATCTCCTGCAGTGACCATGGAGCCTTTCTTCTGCGTGACCATCAGGACTTCTGGTGCAAATATTGAGTCTTCCTTTCGTTGTCTGCACTGCGTTGCCAGTACTCTGTCAACCATGTTAATGGACTGTTTGAGTGAACAATCACTTTCATCAGGATCTTTGCGCTGTGTCCTTCACACTGGCACGCTGGTCACTTTTCCACTTGTCACCTGACCACTGACCTTGTGGGATCCTTGTTTCTATCAAACATGAGGTCTTCTGGGCACATTCCTGTGGTACTGTGGGGCATCTGGCGGTAGTCTCTCGGGAGCTGGTATAGCACTTGCTCGAATGACTTGCCAGTGACGTGTGCCACTTGTAGGGCCCTTTTAATATTTCCCATGAACCGTTCAACTGCCAGCAAGGTGTAATTTTGCGGTATAATTTTGCGGTGCTTGAACCCCATGTACTGGACAAAATTGGCAAAGTCCTGGCTCATAAAGGGTGGGCCATTGTCCGACTTGCTAATTTTGGGAATGCCGTATGCTTTAAGGATGCGGTACTGCACCGGTATGACTGATGTAGCCGATGTGGATGATATGAGTTGGACATCTGGGAATCTTGAATATTTGTCTAGTACAACAAGGATATATGACCCATCTCTAATGGAGCTAAAGAAGTCAATGGCCAGCTCTTCCCAAATCCCTTCAGGTAACAGTGACGTTTGCAGGGGGCTGGTCTGGGGCAACCACACAGCATGTCTTACAAATCTTCCGTGTCTCTTCTACTCTACTGTCCAGCCGTGGGAATCGTATTTTCTGTCTGAGCATTTTTTTAATGCACACAATTCCACAATGACCTTCAAGCGCTAAATCGATGACTTGCTGGCGCAATGGCTGTGGTAACATGATTTTGCACCCCTTCATGACATTGTGGTCTTCTGTGACAGTAAGCACCTCTTGCACGAGGGTTAGACTCTTACGTCCTCTTGGGTGTCTTGGTCGAGGTGTTTGGCCATGTTCTTGCATGTCTCATCTTTCCCTTAGTGATGCCTCGTTCAACGCTAATGCCGCATCCACTTCTGATTCTTGTTGGAGTGGTGCCCACACAATTGGGAATGGATTAATTTGGTGTATGAAGTAGTTCAAATATGCATCTGCAATCAAATGTTCTGGATATATAAGGCCAGTGTAGTGACGAGACAGGTAGTCTGCCGTTTCTTGTCTTTCCCAAGTCTGTGACAGATTGTAAATTTGTAATCTTGTAGCCTGAGCCTCCATCTTGGTATTCTCAGTGGCATCCTTGCTTTTGGGTTTCCATATATTGTGAGGAGTGCCTGGTTGTCCGTAATGGTAGTGAATGCTTTTCCATAGAGGAAGAGATGGAAATACGTGCCCAAACTACCACTAGACTCTCCTTCTCTCCCTGAGAGTAGGTTTGTTCGGTGGTTGACAAGCTGCGACATCCGTAGGATACAATCAGATTGATGTGTGGCCTCATTTTGCCATATTGGGTTAAAATGGAACCCAGAACCACCGGGCTGGCATCGACAGGTTCTTCTGTTCCCTTTGAGGAACTGAAGTAAGCTATATCTTCAGCTGTCGAAATGTTTACTAGTATGATTTTGAAGCTTGTTTGGCACTACTGTGGTGTCCACTAAAATTCTTGTTTGTCCTTCGTCAGCTCCTGCAGTGAGGCACTTAGCATGATGTAGTTCTCTGGGGATCTGTCATCCAGGTGGCCAGGACACAGCCATCGCTATTGGATCCAGTTCCTGGGGATGGACCAGTGAGGGAGGATCATCTTGATGGGGGAATCCTTGGGGAGTTGAAGTGGGACAGTGATGGGTGAGACGCAGAATTCCCTTTCTTTACTCTTTCACACACTATGAAAGACGACGGACAAACACTGAAATGTCCCATCGCCAGGGTCAGGCAAAGTCAGGCAATTGAAGAGATTCACACACACCTGATGACCCTTTCATCTCCCCACAGGGTAAAAAGGTGGAGCATGAGAGCACAATGCGAGCAAGGCAGACCACACGACAAGAGAGCTAATTCAGCACAGCAGTTCAAGAGGAGGAGAAAGGTGGCGCAAATTGAGAGTGCCAAGGAGAGAAGTCACCTTGACCTTTCTGACCAAGGCCTGTGAAACAGAAGGAATTGAAAGACCGCAAACAATAGCCAGCGTGTGTTGCAGCAGATGTCAACGGTACACAGGGTCCTCCTCTGCTGACAACCAAGCCGGGGAGAGACGCATTGGCCCCATGGTACCGGCCTTGACTTCAGAGACAAGAAAAGCCAAGCAGTTCATCACAGCCGGTGAGTCGAGGGGAGAGCCAATAAGAAACCGAACTGTGTTGAACGAAAGTAGCAAGCGGGTGATTAAGGAAAGTACAAAGAACTATTTATACGCAAGGGGAAAGCCAGCATAGAAGAGTCAAGCACTACGTGGGTGCTCACTCTTGAAACTCTGGGCGATTACCATGTTTATGAACTACCGTTATCAGAGAAATGCAAGAAGGAGGTCAAAGTGGTCATACAGGGATCTAGTAAAATCCTCTGTACACTTGAAAGCCTTTATTAACAATCATTCCCTGAGCACCATATCCGAGACTGACACACCCAATATGGATGTAGCCATCGGCCGCAGTCCTTCCAAACTCATCCAAGGTAAGGAGTTCGATACAAATCCACTCTATTTACATGTTTGCTTGACTGCTAGACTAACGAGGCTACGCGCCCACACGATTCAAACCATTCATGACTCACTGCCACCCTCCACTTATCATCGAAACGCCCGCCTACAATCCAGACTCCTGATCCCTGTCCCCACTACAAAATTGCCCCTCCCCAAGCCTCCTATCCTGCCCCAAGCAGCATCTACCACCTGTTTCACACGTGACTTTAACCCACACATACCTAACATATTCTTGTGGAGTGCCACCTCCATGGTTCCTACGACTCCCGAAAATGGGACCCCTGATGTAATTACTGTGATACCACATTCTTCTATCACTAATGTCAATTACAATGTATTGAATGCCACCTCCCTGGTGCCTACCACTCCCGAAAATGGGACCCCTGATGTAATTACTGTGATACCACATTCTTCTACCACTAATGTCAATTGCAATGTATCGAATGCCACCTCCCTGGTGCCTACCAATCCCGAAAATGGGACCCCTGATGTAATCACTGTGATACCACATTCTTCTACCGCTAATGTCAACTGCAATGTACTGAATGCCACCTCCCTGGTGCCTACCACTCCCGAAAATGGGACCCCTGATATAATTACTGTGATACCACATTCTTCTACCGCTAATATCAACTGTAATGTATTGAATGCCACCTCCCTGGTGCCTACCACTCTCGAAAATGGGACCCCTGATGTAATCACTGTGATACCACATTCTTCTACCACTAATGTCAATTGCAATGTATTGAATGCCACCTCCCTGGTGCCCACCACCCCAGTAGCTACCAAGAACACATGTACTGATAAAGCTATAACCACACACGCACTCACCACCGCCATCTCCAACTCCCCCACACCCACACCCATTCCCCATCCTCCAGTCACCACCGAAACCCATCTCAAATGTACCATGATCAATGCCAGATCTATCAATGCTCATGCCCTAGACATACAAGACCTCATCTCCACCCACAACCTTGACCTCCTCATGGTCACAGAAACTTGGCTACATGAAACTTCAGGCCCTGCACTCTCTCTTGCACTCCCCTCCCCGGCTACACCATCATTAGACAAGATCAACCATCCAAAGGTGGAGATGTAGCGCTAATAGCCAAAGACTGCCTAGCCATTAGAAAAATTAAGAAATATATGATCAATAACAGCGACTACCTCCAACTCAAGCTCAGCCTATCTCCCCAATGCATCATTGCCATATACCTTGTCCACCGCCCCCCTGGTGCCCTAGGCAACTTCCAGTCCGCACTCACTCACCTCCTCTCAGACAATCTGAAGAAACCTTCCAAAGCTATCCTTCTCGGGGATGTAAACCTAGGTCTCCATGACACTAAGGATCCAGCTGCTAAATCCCTCAACTCAGCCCTTGAGACTCTAGGATTCAAAAACACTATCTCCGACCCCGCCCCCTCTCTAGGGAGAGTGGACTGGGTCGCCCAACATAACTGCCCTATCACCATCACGGTTAATACCCCCACCCCATGGTCTGACCACCACATCATCTCTTTCAGCATATCCATAACGAACTCCTCTACACCATCTCCTCAACCCTTACCACCTGCCCTTGCAAGAAGTTCCCGCCAGCTAACTAAAGAGAGATTATTACCCTTCCTTCAAGGCCCAGCCTTCAGACTACCCTTCTCCACGGATCCAGAAACTCTTGCACTCTCATACGATGCCGCCATCAAATCAGCCGGCAACGCCATAGTCCCGCTCAAACCCCGTAAACAAAAACCACGACTCACTCTAATTCTTGCTTCACCCCAGACCTACTCATACTCTGCACTGAAAAACGGACAGGCCTCACACAATGGCAAACCTCCCACTCAGATAAAGACAAACTCGCCTTCAAAGCACGCTCCAAAGAGTACAGGAAGGCCATCATCCTCGCCAAAGCTAAATCCTTCCAATCAAGAATCACTGATGCCAACTCCAATACCAAAGAAATAATTTCCATCTTCAGAGAACTAGAGACCCCTACGCCCGCCCCCCTAAACATCACCAAGGATAAGACATGGTGTGATGAAATCCAGACAAGCATGCGCAACAAACTTAGCACACTCCAAACCAAACCAAAATCCAGTCCACTAAGCACTAAGCAAGTATTTTCTGACCTAGCCTCCGCCTCACCCACCATCATGCTCTGTGGAGTTCCTCAAGGCTCTTGCCTGTCCCCCACCCACTACAACATCTTTACTCGCCCACTCTTCCTCATCCTCGACACTATGGGTATCTCCTACACAAACTACACGGACGATACCCAGATCCTCCTCACCCTCACAGGCAACTATGACAAGATCTCCGCTATGCTTAACGACATCTACAACACCATCCAGGCCTGGATGGCAGCAAATGGACTGTGCCTCAACTCTGACAAGACAGAACTCCTCCTGGTAGGTCCGCCCGACACACTAAAAAATCTTGACTCACAATTTAGCCACTTCACTATTGACTCCATCAAAATTCCTGTATCAGCCTCAGTCAAAATCCTTGGAGTCTATTTAGACTCCAATCTATCCATGAGTAAACAGGTTAGTGCTATCGCCTCTTCGGCAGCATACCATGCCAAAATAATCAACGCAGTTAGGCCATTCCTCTCCAAAGAGAACTGCACCAACATAGCCAGAGCCATCACTGGCTCAAGGCTAGACTACTGCAACGTCCTCTTCCTGGGAACCTCCACCAAAAACCTGGACAGACTACAAGTCATCCAGAACAATGCACTCCGCGTAGCTCAAGGCATTGCGAAAAGATAGCACATTACTGCCACCAGGAGAGCACCCCACTGGCTTCCAATAAAAGAGAGAATCTTATTCAAAACCCTAACACTGACCCACAAGTGCATCTACCACTCTGCACCCGAATACCTCTCACAAAGGATTCACCCCTGTTCCTCCACAAGGCCAATTAAGACACCATACGCCAACATGCTCTGTGTGCCGATGGTAAGAAGAATTAGAGCAGGTGGCTCCAGCTTCCCCTACCTAGCACCATCACATTGGAATGCCCTACCTCCC
This sequence comes from Ambystoma mexicanum, assembly GCF_040938575.1. Lineage (NCBI taxonomy): Eukaryota > Metazoa > Chordata > Amphibia > Caudata > Ambystomatidae > Ambystoma > Ambystoma mexicanum. The sequence goes on from NC_090923.1 coordinate 732,797,439, forward strand.
TCTATACGAGGCGAGGCATCCTTCATGACATTTCGCAAAGCCATGAAAACAGTGCTCTTCACCTGAAACACACCACTATCTACCGCCATAATCTACCTGCTCACCACATAAATTTGATCCCACATAGATGTTATTCACCTATGTTCATATGTATATTATATGTATCCTAATCTATACTTGCTCTTTTTGTTCAATGTACAACTGTTTATCCCCATGTGCCCTCTCCCTGTAACTAAGATCCCCTCAAGTAACAGTGCCTCAGTGCCCAAGGGCTGCTGTGCGCTATACAAATGTAATAAATAAATAAATAAATACATTTGACTGACAGATGATTGTGAAGCTAAGGGAAGCAAATCCCACATCTTAAAGTTGGCAAGAGTGTACCTGAGCGAGGGAAGCTATAAAAGGGGGTGAAGTCTGAAGTCCCGATTAATAGTGTGTTGGCCAGAGTGAACCCGGCAGAGGGTTGTCCACAGTGAACTGTTCAAAAGACGAAGTGAACCCGACGGAGAGAAGCAGACATTCGAGAAGGGTCTGAACCCGAAAGAGGAGGATCCAAAGGTGAAAAGAATCACCCAATATGCAAGCGGAAAGGAACTTTTGTTTATTAGTTTGTTGAAGACACCAGGTCCTTGAAGAAAAGAGACTTAACCAGCAAAGGCCCTGATAAGCTGAGAGCGGAACTGTTAGCTCGTACTGGGAAAGCTTGAACATGTGCTGTGCTCCAGAGTCCTTGTCCCATCCTCAAAACGTGGGGAAGGGAGACCTGACTACTGCATCCTGAGTAAATTTTTGTGAACAATTCTTTCTTTCCTGTGAATCTTATCCCACACTCTTTGTTTGTATTTAGCAGAAGAATTGGCAATATGATTTTCTTAGTATAGGCCTTTTTATTTGACAAAACATTAGGACAGTCTTATTATTATTTGGTCGTACCTTGCTCCCATCTTAGATTTAAGCTCAGATTAGGCGTTTTTCCAACCCGCATTTACAGTTTAATAAACACCCTTGAACTGTGATCACTTGTGTCTGTCTTTACTGTTGCCACGATGAGTTCCTTATATATGGGGTCAGGAGTGGGATGTGACTCATTTCAAACTAATTGGGGAACCCTGCTAGTTTAAAAACTTAGTCAGACAGCCTCTAACCGTTCCATCGCCACCAAGGAATCAATAGGGGTTGATATATGCACTAGTAGGGAAGCTATTATCCCTCCTGGGAAAAGCAGAATGATTCCTACAGACTTTATCCTGGTTCCCGTCCAAGGTGTTACATCATATTGGCCCTCAAATCTGGCCTAGCATGGAAGTTCGGGATAGATGTCTTAGCTGGCATTTTTGCTCCTGACTTTCGGGGAGATGTGAAGGTTCTTTTAGAATCATGGTGAAATCTCTTTTGAGGTATGTCAGGGAGATCAAATTGCCCGGGGAATTTTAGGAAGAGAACTATTCCCTCAGTATACAGAAAGTGAACCAGATAAAACAGACAGAGGCAACCTAGGTTTTGGGGAAGCTAATAAATCTCTTAACATCAAAGAAAGGATGGGAGAGGAGCTCACCATCTATCCTGACCTAGCCTTCGCCCAGCGAAATGATCCAGCTCTCGCTGAGGCCTTTTTACAAGCAATGCCATAAGAAGAAGGCTTAGAGAAAGTAAATCCCTTTTTCTACTTAAAACAAGGATTGCTTTATAGAAGAGAGACATCTACCGAAGGTCTAGTAAAAACACAATTGGTAATACCCAAGAGCCACCGAAAGGTAGTACTGGAGAATGCACATTCCCACCGGGGGGCATTTAGGACAATCCAAAACCCAGGTGCATATTAGTGGGACATATTGCTGGCCAGGTATCCACACTGATGTCAAAACCTTCATCCAGACATGCAAAATCTGTCAAAAGACCAGCACACACATCCCACTACCTACCCCTCTAAACCTGTTGCCAATCATATAAATCCCCTTTTTAATGATCATATGGACTGATCCATGAAACACTTGTGTATAGGCGCGTTATAAATGCCATATCATATCATATCATATCATATATCATATCATATGGACATAATTGGTCCTCTAGAAACATCTCAATTAGGTAATAAATATGTCCTTGTGATTATGGATTATGCAACCAGATATCCTGTGGCCTTCCCAATGAGATATAATACCATGCAGCAGATCCTCAAACACATTCTACTGTTTTTTTTACAGAGTCAGTTTTCCCAAAGAAATACTAACAGACCAGGGTTCAAACTTTGAGTACGCTTATGGCCGAAGGCAAAGAGCTACTCCACATTACCCCCCTACGAACTTCTGTGCACCATCCTCAGACCGATGGCCTGGTAGAAAGATTCAATAAGACTTTAAAACTGATGTTAGGAACATTGGTAGACAAAGACGGGAAAGACTGGGATTGAATGATCCCGTGGGCACTATTTGCAGTGAGGAAATCCCACCAAGCTTCCACAGGTTTCTCTCCCTTCGAACTGCTCTATGGTAGAGAGCCCAGAGATGTCCTGGACATGCTACGGGAAACCTGGGAAGAACGAGAGGAGGCACCCATTCCCATCTCGCAAACAGGCACCAGAATGCGAGTGCATATGAAATTAGTTCAAGACTTCGTTTGCACACATATAGAAAAGGCCCAAAGCCAACAAAATTCCACTTATAACAGAAAAGTGAACTTAAGATCATTCTCCATAGGACAGAAAGTATTGGTCCTCTTACCCACCTCAGAAAACAAACTTGTCGCCAAGTGGCACAGACCTTATGAAATAGTAAAGAGAACAGGAACCTGTACTTATAAAGTAGCCCAACTGGACAAGAAACATAAAATCCAGTTGTATCATGTAAATCTCTTTATAAGAGTGGAGAGAGAACCCGTCAGCCATCCATGCAAAAATACTAACCTGTCTGGTTCCTGAAGAGATTGATAACTTTGATTTAATTCCTCCGAGCTATCCATTCATCAACAAGAAGATTTAAAAGATGTAGTAGTCTCCTTTCCCAATGTATTCCCAGAAAAAAACAGGCAGCGTGAAAGGCACATACCACTAGCATGTAAACAAATAGTGATCGAGGAAGTCAACAAAATGTTGAAAGCCAATATTATTGAATCATCTTCAAGCCCATGGTCCACTCCTATCGTATTGGTCACTAAACCGACTGCTCCTGGAGATTCTGCATAGACTTCCGTCAAGTTAATGCTATCTCAGACTTCGATGCATATTAATTGATAAACTCAGAGCAGCCACCTTTCTATCTACCCTAGATTTAACCAAAGGGTACTGGCAAGTCCCTGTATATGGGCCGGACAAGGAAAAAACACGTTTTAGATTCCTCTAGGACCAATTCAATTTAATGTCCTGCCTTTTTGCTTACACTGTTCACCAGCCACCTTCCAACGCCTCGTGGATCAAATTTAACAACCCTACTTTGATTTCTGTGTAGCTTACATTGACGTTATCACCATTTATAGTAAAACATGGGAGGACCATCTCTTCCATCTTTATACAATAATGAAAGTCCTCAGAAACAAATGTCTAACTGCAAATCCAGCTAAGTGCAGATTTCCCCAGCGAGGCATAAAATACCTAGGCTTCTTTGTAGGGAATGGGTATGTTCAGCTCGAACACGAGAAGCTAAAAGCTGTCCTAGATACAGCAGCCCTTAAGACCAAAAGAGATCTTAGACCTTTCCTCGGGTTGATAGGCTATTACCGTAGGTTTATCTCCAACTTTTCAGATAACACAGCCAGGCTGAAGGATAAACTTAAGAATGCCGAACCCCAGAAACTTCATTGGAATGACAAGGATGAGATATGCTACAACATCTTGAAACAGACTGTGTGCCAGAACCCTATCCTAAAGGTAAGAAGAAAATGACTTGCCACTACACAAATTGCACCAGAATAGACTTTTTAATCCATTTTTTTGTGTCCAATCGTTTACACGTGTTTCAGCCCTTGGCCTTTTTCAAAACCAGACATGTGCTAAATTGAAAATGTGCTTTTAAAATAAAAAAGTGTGATGACAGAGAGGTAGGGGTCTGAGGTTGGTAAGGATTAGGAAGAAATGAGAAAATAAAACAATAATGAACACCATTAGTAAAATGACCTATAAGCCATTCAGTATTCAAAATTAGTTGCAAATGATATATAAATGTACTGAAAAGATTCCATTAGAAAAGCAAACTATCAACATGGTCTGTCACTAAATTAATGCGAATCACGCATGACATTGCACATCATTACAATTCAAAATCATCTAATGTTGAAACAAAGTTGGTACACATTTGATTGTTATTATGTGATCACAAGTGCAGGGTACCCCAAAAGTTGAAAAGATAAATTCTTTAAGCTTGATGAATTTTTTCTTGGTGAAACATGAATTACCGGTATAATCCCTGTTCCTAGAATACGAACAGTGTACATGAAAACTGCCTGACAATTAATGTTTATCATTGCAAGATCTATATATAATATAATTGCATATAATGACTAAATGCAAAGCCTGATTTCACGAGTGATTAATAATAATGAGCCTATTATGTATTTATCTGGTGCCCCAATTTGAAAACGATTATGTCTAAATTTGTTGACACACCGTCGATCTATGGAATATGTCTCAAGGGCTCATGCTCCCCTCACTCACCACATTAGTAACTGCAGAGTTAGAACCAATTTAAAAACTAATGAAACATTATTCACCAATTAAAATGGAGTCCCTGTATCCGCAATCCATGAGTAGTGATTTAAATGTTAAGGCACTGCTTTAAATACTGTTTAAATCAAAAATTAAACCAACATGTTGTTGCCATGGAAGCTCTTAATCATGTCATTCTCAATAAAATCAGTATGATGCTCAGTTAATGTGCGATTTGTATGCGATTCATGTATAATAAATCTCCCCGTGTAAACAGCAATAAAACTGTGCATTTTGTAATAATTAGACATAGCATCATCCACTCAGCTGAGAATCTGTGGCTACCATTTGTAAATTGCATGTTTTCTCAAGTCACATAACTGTACTCATAAAAATGTACCACTAAAAACTGTGCAATCCCACGTTTGTCACTTACCTATATACATAAAGCTAGATTCTCCCTGCGGCCGAGTTGTTCATCACTTGTGAAATCAGGCTTTGGATTTAGTCATTATACATGCATATCAATAGATCTAGCAATGATAGACATTAATTGTCAGGCAGATTTCATGTACACTGTTTGTAATCTAGGAACAGGGAATATCCGGGTAATTCACGTTTCGCAAAGAACAAATTCATCACGCTTAAAGAATGTATCTTTTCAACTTTTGGGGTGAGTAATACCCTACACTTGTGATCACATAACAACAATTGAATGTGAACTATCTTTGTTTCAACATTAGATGATTTTGAATTGTAATGATGTGCAATCTCATGCGTGATTCGCCTTAATTTAGTGAAAGACCATGTTGATGGTTTGCTTTTCTAATGAGATCTTTTTTGTAAATGTATATATAACTAATTTCGAATACTGACCAGTTTATAGGTCGTTTTACTAATGGTGTTCATTATTGTTTTATTTTCTCATTTATTTTATCCTAATCCTTACCCACCTCCAACTCCTACCTCTCTGTCATCACACTTTTTTATCTTTAAAACACATTTTCAATTTAGCACATGTCCGGTTTTGAAAAAGGCCAGGGGCCGAAACATGTGTAAACCATAGGAAACAAATAAATTGATTAAATAGTCTATTCGGGCACAATTTGTGCAGTGCCAAGTCCTTTGTTCTTATCAGAAGAGAGTAGTGGGTCTACTCACAGCTCACTCACAATGTGACAGGATACCTAATTTGAAGATCATTTGCTACATGCTATTAGAGATTCCAAGTCGCAGAAAGAATCACCTTAACCAACCCGTTTTGCATACAGACTATCCTAAAGGTATTCGACTTTTCTAAAGCGTTCATTTTACAAACAGATGCCTCCCTCGTAGGATTAGGAGCAGTCCTGTCCCAGGTTAGGGATGTTTTGGAGCACCCTATATTATTAACCAGTCGAAAATTGTTCCCACACAAAATAAATTACTCTGTGTTGGAACTAGAGGCCCTGACCATTAAATGGGTCATAATCCATTTAGATACTACCCTTTAGGATGAAAGTTTAAACTCATCACAGATCACTCACTCCTAGTTTGGATTAGCAAATGCAAAGACTCCAATCCTTGCGTCATGCAATGGTTTCTAGACCTAGAAACCCATTGTTTCACTGTGGGACGCTCAAAAGGAAAAGATCAGGGGAATGTAGATTTTCTTCCCTCTTTCCCCTGTGAGACAAATGTGGCTACATCGCATGGACGAAGGGTATGTGGAAACCTCAAGGTGTCCCGTGACCCGTGCCTGGGGATCTGTCATCCAGGTGGCCAGGACACAGCCATCGCTATTGGATCCAATTCCTGGGGGTGGACAAGTGAGGGAGGATCACTTGGATGGGGGTTCCTTGGGGAGTGGCAGTGAGACACTGATGGGTGAGACACAGTATCCCTCTCCTTTCAACACCTTTTCCCCATCCTATCCTGTTGGATACTCTCCCTTATTGGGGGCTGTGGCAGGGATTTCTCTGTTCTCGGTGTGCCCACTGTAACTCCCAGTGGTCTCACTGCTCCTGCTGCAACTCCTGCTAATGTAATTCTCTTGTAAATCTCTGTACTCTCTTCCTCCATTTCTTTTAATGTAGTACAAAACCATCTTCTGTGTCTATTTTTCCTTTGCTGTCTTTTCTTCATGCAGTCGACTTGTGTAATATTTTTATTGTGATTTTCTGAAGTTTCCTTTGTTTCATTAATCTCTATGCATGATTGTGTCAGAGATGTATTCATCGGCGAGGTATCTTCTTTATTTTTAGGTACCTCATTTTTCCTTACTGTATTACCATCTGTCAATTTATCATGTAACCCAACCACATTAGGCCTCAAGTGATGTCTAGATGCTTGTGCAGAGACATCGTTTGCTTTCACTGAATTCCATATCACTCAGAGAAAGCTCCTCGAGCCTCTGTTTTTGCGGGATTCAGGATTCTTCATGTTCTTCATTTTTTGGTTTGTACTTTTAGATTTCTTTTTGGGGCAAACAACATTCACAATACTATTATTGGTTCTCGTCACTAAGGCAATTCTGCACCTCTGTTAGTCTTTGCAATTGGGCACATTACTTTGTCTTTATTATTAAATGCAGACGTTTGTTTTTTAGTATTTGTATCACAGGTTTTGATAACAACAACAGTCTTAATTCAGTTAAGATGGTAGTGTTCTTGCGCACTTCGAGTACCGCGGTCTCGTAATCGTAGAGGCTGATAAAGGACTGCAGCACTATGTTGAGTGCACCAAGCAAACTATCGCCATCACTGCCTTAATGTTTTTTTTGCTAGTTCATAGATTGGGAGAGTGGACTTGTTCTATCACCTCTTTGCAAGATAAACAGCAGCTGATGAGATGTTGTCTAATATTGATGTTACATCACTGACTGAGTTGGTTCTTGAGTGATCTAACTCTTCAATGACTTCAGGTTGAGTGTCAAATTTACAGAGGGGGAAATACTTAATTTTGTAGATGGAATTTCAGATTCTCGTATTTCCTGTTCTAAACTTGTGCAACCGTGCATAATGGAGATGCTAGCACGCCTTTCTGCGTTTAGTGAGACTGGACCAGAAATGTCAAAACATTAATTTGTGTCTCCAACATTTGAAAAAGGTATATGTATGTGAGCTTTTGTTGTTTGGACTGCTTGGCTATAAGACGTATTTTGCAGTTGAGGAAAAAATATGTCATTTTTTTCTTGTGAAATTGTAGTTTCCACGACACACATATTCAACCTTCCTTTATTTTCCATTGTTGTTTCAACACTCCTCAGGTTATATCTCTTTTTCCTGCGCATATTGAGAGATTAACTTTACAACCAGCAAGTTTTTATTTTCTCTTTTAAAAAGGCACGTAATAGCCGTTAATTAACTTCGCTGAGTGAAGAGAGGTGTTGGGGGTCATTCCAAGGTGGGCGGTAAGGGATACCGGGCACCGGTAAGGAGACTGGTGCCGGTAATCCCTTACCGTCCTACTACAAGGTCCCTTAGCGGGTGCCACCAGGAACGGCAGGTCTGACCAGCCATTCTGGACGGGACCCGTTATTAGCGCCCTCCCCATTCCCATTGAGCCCTATGGGGGCTCAAATGGGAATGGGGAATGGCATGTTCAATGAGGACTTACCGGTCCTGCAAAGGTCGGACTACACCGGTAAGTCCCTATTGAACTATACCGGTGCCGGACCCGTAATTGGTGGCAGTCATGGTGCAAATAGCGCCATGACTACCACCAACCTTGGAATGAGGGCTGTTGTCTTACAAGCAATTGAAGTTCTCAAATCTACAACGGGTCTCTAATACCTTTGCTTTGGATAGTGAGGCTATGCACTTCAACACAAAACAAGTATTAAAACTTAGTTTCGCAGCTGATTGCACTCCCCGCTTTGCACACAGACACTTTTATTATCCAACATTCGAAGAGTAAAAAGGCATTGGGTGCGTAGTATCTTCTACATCAACGAGGCTACGCACTGCAACACAAAACAAGTGTTTAAACTTAATTCTGCCTCAGATTGCACACCTCGTTTCTGACTCCTAACCAGTTTTGTTGTCTGTCATTCAAACACCAAAGAGACCTTTCACTCTTGAAATCCAAAAGAGTTTTGTGATTCCACTTACGTTTTACGCAGTTTTTAGTGTTTCATGGAACGGGCGTTAACGGCCCAGAGCCTGAGTTTAAGGCCTGAGCAAAGTGAAGGCATTTAACGAGGGCTCTGGGACGTTAACACCCGTTCCAATCCCTGCAAAGGATGCTTAATGCTATTAGTTAAGAAAATTGCCTTTTGAGTCAATGTACGGAACACTACACGCGTCCTGTTTATGGAATGAAAATACTGTCTCAAGGTGGCCGCCATGGATGTGGAAGGCGGGGCACCGTACGAACCCCTCTTCCATTTCCATGGCAGCCGGCAGCAGCAGCATGGCGTTGGGTCCGGTGCCACCAAAGAAAAGAGGTAAGTGGGGTGGGGTGAGGGGAACAGAAAAATAAAAGATTAAGGAGCGTGGAGTGAGATGGCGGTGCGGGGCGGGGAAGCAGTTTTCAGGCTCCATGGAACGTGGACTAGGATTAGCAGTGTCAGCCGGCAATCCAAAGAACATGATTGGCTGATTCCGGCGCTGCAGGTGTTAATATTAGTTATTTATCTTCTTCATTTATCTATCTGATTTTGAGGAATCTGGATCAGGCTTGAGGGTGCATTAGAAAAACAAAGGTAATTTGATAATACAAACAGTTGTGTTAATAGGGAGGGAGGCATGTACACTCAGAAATGCAAGAAGAACAGGGGCAGGTTTTTATGGGATTCTACGTAGGCATTGCGACATTTGGAAACTCTATTGAGGGGAATCTGTGAAACATAGCAACAAACAAGAATGAAATCATTGAGACACAGCCAGTGTATCAAGAAGTACAAAGTTACATTGTCCCAAGATGCACTTTGGTGCTGCAGGTACAAAATGAAGCTATTTTCTTTAAAGGTGTTTGGAATGTATGTGTTGGGCATGCACAGTTAAAAAAATTGTTACATTACCACAAGTTAGTAGACTGTGAGCGACAAAGCCTTAACCATGCTGCAGAAAAATGGGGGCATAACAAATATCTGTTTTAAAAGTGTGTCTCTAATGAGTGAGTCAGAGAAATAAAACCTATCTCTTGGAGCAGCGTCCAAGGTCTGAGGGTGCAGCTGCCTGCCGCGAGGCATTGGAGGCAGGGGTCTTAGAACAACTGTTTCCAATGGAGACGAAATACAAGGCAGGAGGGTCTCTGCATCCCACCATGAGGAGAATTATAAGTCTCACGATCTGCCACGTGCATATAGTATGTTTGCCCAACTTCTGTACAACGACAGATGAAAAATGTGTACAAGTGAAGATGGAATATTTTCAAAAAAATGCTACATTTATTGACCTTCAAACTTTGCGCTTCAATGTGGCAGCTTTCCCCTAAACCGAGGCGCGCGATCAGTCTATGGAAGTACACAGGAGACAGCATCATGCACACGTGCCTGGCAACTACAGTTAAAATAAGAATGCATCATGCATGTGCCGGGCATTCGTGTGTTCCAGGTAAGCCCAGAGGTAAGTAGAGGAAGAGGTATAGCGATAGCCCACTGGCATATCCGGAGCTCAACATTACCCACTCCAAAGAACGCCTCCTCAGTACTCATCTATATCACTCATTCATGAGTCCGCTCAACACCACCAGGCAGGATACCACACAAGCACATCACGAGCAGTAGCAAGGCCAACATAGAAGCCACATTGCAGCACATCTCCCCTCTCATAGAATACAATTCACATCCTCACACGACACATGCAGCAAGCCCCCACACAACATAGGAGACCCACATCCTCACACATACTTCCCCCACAAGTGCACAGTGCTGCCAGTCACACAGCCACTGAGGGGACACGCATCCACATCACCTGCTCACAATACAGTTGCGCCTAAGAATTAGGAACAACTACCCCAGAACAGGACCAACTCAGCAACACACACCAACATACACACCATCGCCGTGAGGGTGCCATGCACTCCAGTAAACTACCCTAGGACTAGGAAATTCATCGTCACGGCCTTCCCAGAGCCTACGCGGTTATAGCCTGCAGCATTCACGCGGTGCAAAATAAGAGCCACGTGACGCTGCACCCTGACCTACTAACACCACAATACAGCACAGAATATGCAAGGATTGGTATAAGGCAAATTAAGTGGCGGTAATGCTGTGATTACTTAACGGTAATACCCAGTGACGTATCTGTTCGTTACTGTTATGCGACCAGAGGCGTTATGAATTGGAGCATACTTATAGACCTCTCGAAAGAGTGGAGAGACCTAACGATGTTTTTTTCCCTTTTGTACTAATCGTTATCTGGTGTCATGCCTCTCTGTGTGTGTACCCGCCCCAACCCACGGTCATACTACCATATGATTAATCTGAGTAACGCAAATGGCATGTCATGTCATGAATGCGGGCACTCGTCTAGATCAAGCCTGCACATAGGTCTTTCAGCCAGAAGATGGCGCTCAAGTCCACACAATGTTTGAATTTCAATTATAAACCAGAGGTTGGACATATTATACTGCGGGCCAACGAAGCAGACTCGGTATTCCCGGGATTCGCGAAGGCTCATTTTTATGAGTTGTTTATGTGCATTAAATCCCTTGGAATTACAAACCTGTGAATGCATTCTGACGGAGCTCATAAGTGTAGTAGTTGCTCGTGCTTCCGGTCCCTTAAGGCCCCACCGCCAGCCATGACGCGCATTACCGGCGGCTGCCCATTTCATTATTGCTGCGTAAGTACTTCCAATACAACTGCGCGAGCCTCGCAACTCTGTACGGGTCCTGGCGTAAGGCTCTTTACGCAAAGGACGCCGAATCTGGCATTCCCGCAAGATTAACGAATGGAACACAAAAAGCAGAACACGTATTTTTAAAACAACGCAAAGTTAAATTAGCAAGAAGCAAGTCACTCAAAATGAAATACGAGAGAAAACATAGAAATACGGACGACAAATGTGCGCCTGCGTGTGTGGCTGTGAGCGAAGGTTGCGATGTCGCCCTTGAAAGACGAGAATAGACGGATATGGGCGGCAAGGCCGCAGGGCATATGGGCGCGGGGTGCCAACATAAACAGGTACGTGCTACGCAGGGAGCTAGAAATAACCCCTGACCTACACTAGCGGACACCGTTAACTGGCGCAGTCCCATTTAGTTGTGGCCGAAGGTGACACAATCTGCCAGACCTCTTATGTGCCGTGACCACCGGTGATTCCGTTTTAGTAGACATGCAATTGGCAAGCCTAAAAATATGGAAGTGATTCCATGTTTTTGGAAGACAAAATTGTTTCTGGGTTGAAAGAGTCTGAGTAAAAGACTCCTATAATAGTCCAAGAAAGATAGAGTTCTCCAACAGTGGCGTACTGACTGGTGTAGGTGGTCAGCAGGGATGGGTGGGAGGGGGTTGTGGGGGAGTTAACAGGGAGCAGCTGGCCCCCTCACATGCTCTACAGTGAGGAGAAACAGGACATTGTGCAGCAGCAGCCAAGGACTTTCCCCCCAGCAGTTGCAAGACCGGTCAGGAGGGCCCTGCTTGTGGTAGAAAGCGTTCCGGCTCCTGCGGGCATTCATTTCAGGTGTAAAGGCTCACTTTGTTGGCGCTGATAGTGGCATGATGCAAAATTGGGGGAAGTGCAGGCAGTGGCTTAACACAAAATGTGAGGGCCCTGTGCGGGCCATTCTGGGGGCCCCCTCCCCAAGCTCAGCAGCAAAGCACGGGCAGCGCCACACGCCAGGACTGCCTGGAGCACCAAGCATGTGCAATGTACACAGTGGAGTAACTTTGCTGAAAATGTTGGGGGGGACATGACATCTGAAGGTAAGATGCCCCAGTCAAATGAATGGGGACAAAATGGTGTGCCATGAAAGTGGGGGGGACAACACGCCTGTCCCCCCCTAAAAAGACGCCCATGAATGTACATGATCAGGCTGCTGCAGGGAAACGCCATGTGCTGCAGTAGGCGAAAGATGGAAGTATGTGATTTCATCAAACCTTACATCTTTTATGCAGGGAGGGTACAAACAAGGGGGCTGTCCCTGGGTCCTGACACCCAAATGTACCAGCCAACTCTGCGTGTGTCCAGTAATATTATGCACAGTTATGACACCATAAGAAAACATATTCATGTTGGTTCTGCCAGTATCCCCATGTATGAGCATTCCCTTGTTAGCTTTGCCCTTAATGCCAGTAAAACTCGCCTGCCACAAGAGGCTGCACAAATTGCTTTCCCAAACCTTGAACCACCATGTACCAATGCTCATGTTGGCTTTGCCCTCAATGCCAGTAAATCCTACACTGCCACAGTAAGGACCCATTTCCTTGTTTGGCTGCACATATGTCTCCACCCAATATTTATGAAAACTAACTGCTTTGACTTTGCGCTTAACACCAGTAAAATATCCAATGCCACAGTAAGGAAACATTTACTTGCTGAATGCAGCAGTGCCTCCAACCACCCCATGCAAGAACACACATCATGTTGCCCTTGACGTTTATATGCGTAATAAATGCCATGCCAAAGAAAAAATGGCCAGCCTGTCTGCCCCATTGTGCTATAAACCCCCACCCCTCCTCCATGTAATAACATTCATCAAGCTGTGTTTGCCCAAAAAATGCCAGTAAAACATGTAAGTAAGCATCCATGATACAATGCCCCGGGGCCAGCCTTGCAAGCACACATTCATAACCATTCACCCACTAGCCATTCACCCATTGGTAGCTGGCGATTAAGTTAATTGGAGGAGTATTACCCACGAATATGTCAGAGCATGCAAGCATAGCGAGGGAGTCCAAACCAACCAAAAGTGGTTCAGAGTGAGGAAAGGTCTCTCCCTCCCCTAGAAATATTTGTGAATACCAGGTTAAAAAAGATGTGATAAACAGCACACTTTAGGTGAAAAACTGGTTAAAAAGCCATACAATTTGCAATTGGTTTTAATCCAGAAATCCAACAGATGAAATTCACCAATATTGCATAGTAGCATTTCCATAATTCCTTTGCCCACAATACATGCCCGTATTAAAACATGTTCAAGCTGATTGTGCCCATACATGTGCACTTTGGCAGCACCTATGTATATGCCAGTGTTTCCATATAAGAACATACTCATTTTTTTCTTTGTGCATAACGCCTGTATTGATACTATAAGAAAGTAGGGCCAGGCTGGCTCAGCCACTATCCCCACAGAAGACATACTCCTGTTGGCTTTGCCATTCAAAATAGCATGCTACAAATGGGCTAAGCGGGCAAGTTCAGCATGTGTCCCAACCCACAACGCCATTGTACAAGCCTGGCTAGCATGTTACGGAAGGGGAAGGGCTCAGAGCCTGTACGGGCTGAGCAAAGCCTGTGTTCCAATGCACAACACCATACTACATGCTCATCAATTCTTAGTTTTGCCTTAGGTGGGTGCAAGCTCTTGTTTACAATGTAAAAAAGCGAAGATTTGACAAGATAGGAACATAAAGAGACACTGCAACCCATCCTTCCCGACTGATATGTCGTTTATTTTTACCAGCCCTCCTCACATCCAAAGCAGGGACTTTACTTTGCAAGTGTCCTGCAGCCAGGAGGATCGTATCCATGCAGAAACTCCATTCAGACCGGCAACCATGCAGCAAACAGTCACAGGCACGCACACGGCCACCATACATTCACTCAACCACATACTCTGCATACTCTGGCATAGCGGGGGCCCCTGCTACGCCAGTGCTGCCCAGGATGCAGAGGCCTTCCTGGCAATCTGTGGAGTTCCCTTTAGGCCAGTCCACCCCTGCACAGACCAAGATGTTAAGAAGCTCTTTCACAGATCACAGCAGGGAATATCACAGGAAGGTGTTAGCTCCAAGCACTGGGAAGGCTTTGATCCTGTGGGTGGCCAAGCAAATTCAGACTTTTGCCATTTCCCGTACACATTAGAGCTTCTTCATTTCTTCACAAATTGGCGATCAATAATTGCTGTAATTAAACAAATTAAAATTGTGACATTTAGCAGGATAATTTGAAGTCATACAACAAACACTCACAGGCACTCACACAGCCACCATACATTCACTCAATCACATACTCTGCATACATCACCCTTCATGCATGCATACAAACATCCATCCATCCACATGAAAACATGCTCGGATGCATGCACGCACATATGCTTTTTCTTACCTGCTGCTGGCGGGAAGAAGGCGAGCATCCGGCTCCCTGAGCTGCGCAACGCCGACAGGAACCAGGAAGCAGGCGCTCCCCATCCTTGCTTCCTTGTTCCATCATGTTACGTGCAAAGGGTCTCCGGTTCCATGAAATGTTCCCGTTACACAGCAGGAATGGTTGTTTCATCCCGCGATGCAACAGGAAAAATTCTTCCGAAAGAATTTATTTCTTTCAGAAATCGAGTTGACTTCTGAAAGAAATGATTTAATGTTTTTTCATTTTTATTTTGTTTCAAATTTTCCTCTGGAAGGCTAGTCCCATCCCCAGGAAATTATGTGGCAGGGCCGCCCACACTGCAGGGGCCCCCGTTATGCCAGTGAGTGCAGGCACACATGCAGAAAGACTGCAGGGTTTGATCTGGGCCCTAGCTGCATGAAAGGGGAACACCACAGGTATATGGTGTTGAGACAAGCGACAAGTTTGCTTTGGGCACTGTCAGCATGGAAATGTACTTTACAGTGACAATGCTGGCATGTATTGCTGAGACCAGCTTCATTGCTTTCTTTGGACACAAACA
Organism: Ambystoma mexicanum; assembly: GCF_040938575.1. Classification (NCBI taxonomy): domain Eukaryota; kingdom Metazoa; phylum Chordata; class Amphibia; order Caudata; family Ambystomatidae; genus Ambystoma; species Ambystoma mexicanum. The sequence continues at coordinate 732,812,836 of NC_090923.1, forward strand.
GCATGAAAAGGGCACAGACCTGTCGTGTCCTGGAGAGGACATGCTGGGAGAGATGGTTAAGGAGGTTTGAAAATTACCTGCATTCCCACAATGAAAGTGCGTCTGACAAGTTTGCCCGGAAATTGCTGGTGAATCTGGTTTTAGATGAGGTACAGTACCTCATACCCACTTTCCCATTACAAGTGGTCAAAATGTACACAGGTCTTAAGGAAGCACTAAGCACGTACTTTGACCCAGTGCACAATATCGATTATGAGAGACACACCTTCAATACAGCATGCTAAATAGCGGGTTAATCCATGGATGCTGTCGCAACTTGTATTCCCATGTTAGTGGCACATGGTCAATTTCATAAATTCACGAATGAGGAGGCCATCCAATTAAGGATCATAGGAGGATGTCTGCAATCGTCATTCAGAAAGAAATCGCTCCGAGAACCACTCCCTCTAGCCACCACATTGCAAATGGCCCGAACGGAATCCAGGGTGGACACACATGCCTTGAAAATGGCAACCACCAAGGTGCATGGAAGAGAACAGATATATCAAGTCTCACCAGCAGCTCGAAGTAGACATACAAGCAACAATACATCCAAGGAACCTGTTTCGTCTGGGAGATGTTATCGGTGTGGCATCCCATTTCCCCCATCAAGAAGGTGTGAAGTGCCCTGCATTTCGACACACTTGCACCAAATGGGGCACAGAGAATCATCTGGCAGCCATCTGTAATTCTCCACCTGGACGGCCACTTAGGTACAATTCTACAACCCCAAACAAGATTCTAATATGCGTAGCACCGGTCCAAAAAGTCCAAAAAGAGATGCAAGTGCAAGGCAAGACCCCCTAAGACATATCAGACAAGTGACAAAAAGGTCTCCATCGCCCCCACGCCCCAAGGAGATGACTCAGCATGACTATGGTTACATGATCAACAGCGTGTCAACCTTGCCTGAGGGTGACATCAACCTGCTGGTAGGAGATCACCAAGTCAAATTCCTCATCAACACGGGCGCCACCCTAAATATTATGTGCGTGTCAGAATATCCACAATTAAGGCCGTCCAACCTGAAAGTCTTCCAGTGTGCGGCCAGTGCAAAATTATGGGAAATTCTTCACAACACTACGATATAAAGAAAACAAAAACACACTGAATTTCATGTACTACAAGGAGAAGTTCTTGGGAGAAACCTACTGTGCCACACTAGTCCTCTCAAGATGGAGATCGCGGCAGTAACATGTAACATAGAACACAGATTCTCAGTTAGGCAGACATTCCCACCTCTGTTTTAGGTCACCGGGTGTATTAAAGGAAACTCTGTGACACACCACATCGATGAATCCATATCCCCTGTAGCTCAATACCCGAGGAGAATTCCAATTCATCTACAACCGCTCGCAGAAGAGGAGATACAATGTCTACTGAGTGAAGGTATAATAGAACTGGCTGATGGTCCAACTCCAAAGGTGTCCCCCATAGTGGCAGCTCCCAAGAGAGGGTCACCAAACAAGTTACACATGTGCGTGGACATGCGATAAGTTAACAAAGCAATTGTGCATGAGAGACATCCCGGAATGCACCTAGACAACATGATCAGTCTGCTAAATGGAGCAAAAGTGCTCTCAAAGCTCGACCTGAACAAGAGATATCATCAGATCATGATAGATGACCAATACCGATACATCTTAACTTTGCCACACCAATCGGACTCTTTGGATATAAGACTCAGTTTCGGCATCTCCTTACCTGCCAAAATATTTCAGGAGAGCGTGCAGAGAGTAATTTGTCATGTGAATAATTGCTTTAATTTGTCAGGTTTCCTTCCCCTATTCAGGCTATTTTTCCCTTATTCAAGTTTCCTTCTCATTATTTCTCTTTATTTATCCTTTTCAGATTAGCCTTGTGTGGGTGGGAAGTTTTCTATTGTAGTTGGTTTGGCCTTAACTTGCTGATTCAGAATCCTGGTTCTGACCCAAGGCAAAATGGAGTCTCACAGTGACAGCTCTGATTGGTTAGAAGACACTGCAGAAAAACAATGAACATTCTAAACTGTCACTCTGTGCCTTTCATCATCTATACCCCAGCTGAGAGGACGTGTTTAGTGGCTGCTCCTGCTTTAGACTTGGGCCTGGTGGATTTTATCCTTCAGGCATTTGCAGTTGAGCGGCTACTTTCTTGGGGGTTTCTGGAGAAGCTATCAGTTGTCAGGAATTCGTTTTGAAGACAGGAAACTCTGAAGATCCTTATGAATTCGCTCAGGAGATAAGTGACTGAATTTGTACTGCAACTCTGTTCATCCTAATGACATTTTCCTTGAAAATTCGTAAAAAGTTGTCTTTGTACTTGTACTATTGAACTCCCTGAGTGCGCTTGAACGCTATTTGTAAATACGCGTACTACTTGTAATCTGAGAATATCGTTGAACCTTAGCGCGCGCATCTGTTCGTCGTGTGTGAATTCAAGAGCGCGTGTGTTTTCCAGCGCGGGTGCTCCTTAGCGCGCGCATCTGTTCGTCGCGTGTGAATTCAAGAGCGCGTGTGTTTTCCAGCGCGGGTGCTCCTTAGCGCGCGCATCTGTCGTCGCATGAGAATTCAAGAGCGCGTGTGTTTTCCAGCGCGGGTGCTCCTTAGTGCGAGAATCTGTTCGTCGCGTGTGAACTCAAGAGCGCGTGTGTTTTCTAGCGCGGGTGCTCCTAGCGGGAGATTCATTCATCGCGCGAGAACTTTAAAGCGTGTGAGTTTATAGCGCGTGTGCTTCCTGACGCGATAATCTGATTGCCGCGTGAGAACTTTATTGCACGTGTGGTTTCTTGCGCATGTCCTTTTAATCGCGTGTATTCGTTCGCGAGTGAACTCTTTGCGCGTGAATTCTATGTGACGTGGTTAGGCAAGCGCGTGTGTTTTCTGCGCGTGGATTTTGCTTTCCGTGCGCGTGTTCTTCAACCCAGGAAGTTTTCAACGTGAAGTTCATCTGTATGGAAATAACCCGCGTGTGAGTTTAACACGTGTTTTCTTCAAGGATTCAAGGATGTAAATAGTTTGAAAAGTTTGAAAGAAAAAGAAAGAATATATAAAGACAATCTAACTGGACAACCAGTGCATTTTGGAAAAGAGACAAAGAACAAAGCTTTCCAGATTTGCCCAAAGTAAGAAGTTGCTGTGAATTTCAAGAGTCTCAAGTAAGAGAGATTTTCAGCTTCTTTACAAGCTTCTCTAAGAAATTTCAAGAGAAGAGCCAGGTATGATTCTTAATTATTAGTTAAGGATTTAGCGATTCATGGAACAAACGTGCGCCGAAAATCTTCGCGCAAGCAGGCGCAAGCGGAAAAAAACAGGCGCACGCGTGCGATTCATGGAAGTCCCTGCGCGTGTACACCCCGGGATGTGCGCCAAACCCGTGCATGGCGCACAAGTCACTGCAACATCCCGAAAGGCGTGCGCGATGCGCACAGTGAAAGCGCACAACCTCGGCGCATACACCAGAAAGTGGGCGGGACACGGGGCGTAACGCGCGGAATGGGGAACAACACACGAAAATAAGGGCGTAACTGGGGATGTACTGCAGGGAAGCAGACGGAACGCCCACACGCACTCGAACCACACGTATTCATGGAATCGAATAGGGCAAAGCCACGCACAGCCAAAGACACGCACAAGCCGAAACACGTCCGCCACACCAAGGCAGGCGGTAGCGTCCCTGCGCATTACGAAAGTGGCAACATACAGCAATTGGGCCTGTGCGAGCAGGCTATGTGTATTTCAGGGGTTCGCGTGAACTTTTTCACGCGATCGGGCCTGGGGGAGCGGGCTACGTGTATTTCAGGGGTTCGCGTGAACTTTTTCACACGATCGGGCCTGGGGGAGTGGGCTACGTGTATTTCAGGGGTTCGCGGGCCTTTGGTCCAATGAAATCGCGTACGCGTGCTGACGCGCTTACGCGCTAAGGGCCTTTCCTCGAATATCACGCTAACGTGCAGGAATTTCACGTGCCAAATCACTCCGTATCAAGCTGGCCACGCGAAAACACACGGAAGACCACGCTCCTGCCCAGAAGGCCGAATTACTGCCCCCCAGTACCCCGAGCAGCCTCCCACGTGCCATCTGCTGCTGCCTGCCTGCCTGTTTGCCTGCTGCCACCGTGTCCTGCCATTTGGTGCCTGCACATCAGCCATCTGCAGGGGTCCAGTTGCTGTGTCCACCCCTGCTGGAACAGAAGACTCCCGACTCGGATAACATCGCTCCACAGCCCAGCCCCAGGACCCAGTTGCCCACCCACTCCTGCCCCTGGGGTTGCCATGTCGGGCACATCAACATCTGGCACCAGTGGCAACCCCCGGCCAGAGGGGCAGAGGGGCACCAGCTTCACTGCCACCGAAGTTGGTGTCCTGGTGGAGCAAGTCCTGGGGCAGTATGATGCCCTCTTCGGATCGTCCCGCGCCAACAAGGAAGGACGGGAGAGGATCTGGGCCGACTGTGTGGTTGCCATCAACGCGGAGGGGGTGGCAACTCGCACCATCCAGAAGGTCAAGAAGCGCTGGGAGGACTTGAGGTCCAGGACCCTCATAAAGGCCCGGCGCCTCGTGGAGGGGGGCCGGGGCCGCATGAGTTCCATCCAGATGAGGGTCCTGGAACGCGTACACCCAGCGCTCCACGCCCAGGTCCTTGAGAGGGAGACCCGTCTGGAGTTGAGCGGTAAGTGGCCAAGCATTGCTGTGTGAGACAGGGCATGTTGCAGTGTGCTGGTTGTCTGATACTTGCCTGTATGTGTGACATAGGCCATGTACGCATGTATGTGTGCAGGGACATCATGGTAATGCATGTGCGACCAGTAATGTGTGAACCGCACGGTTGTTGCATGTGTTTAAATGCGACATAGGGAGCCCTATGCAGATTGTACACATGAGAGCATGGCAGTCTCTGTTCCTGAACATGGGTGGGGGTGAGGGATGGGTGCTGATGCCAGGTACATATATGGTATGCATGTCTGTGTGCCTGACCTGTGTGTCTGTGACTTGTGAATGCCATGGATGCATGACACATGTCTGTGACAATGTACAGATTCACTGATGCAGCCTAGTCATCCTTGTATCCACTGTGATTGGGGTGTACGGGGCCAGATGGATGTGACTGAGGTGAAGTGTGTGCATGTGATAGGCATGACCCATGATGCATGTGAGTTCCATTACATTGTATGTTTCGAGAGTCCATTGGACATGTATGGAAATGTCCATGGCATGCACCATGACTGTCACTGTGTGTGTTTTGCCTGGACTGACACATGTGTTGTGGAGGGACATGATGGAAGTGTACTTTGACAGTGGCACTCATCTGCTATTGCTTCCTGTCTAGGGGACCATTGTACAGTACCCTGATGCTTGTGTTCTATGTCTCCCTCTACGCAGCGGCTAGTGAAGAAGAGGGCGGAGACGGCACTGTGGAGCAAGGCGGCGGGGATGCCCCTGCAGTGGAAGGGGTGGGTGAGCCCCCACAGGGGCCTGCTATGGCGGAAGACGGTAAGGAGCCATCCAGGTTGGTGGTTTCCACAGAGGAGGAGGAGGCCGCCACTGAGGCGCACATGGGGCCTGGTGGGGGCATCCCTGCTGGTGCAAGTGGTGCAGTCCAGGGGCAGGGGCAGGAGGCAGCACAGGTCACCGTGGAGGGGCCTGTGCATGTCGCTGTCCCTGACCCTGTGGGTGCACCACCATGCACCAGCAGGGATGCCCCGTCCCAGGCCCGTCCGCAGGTAGAGGGGATGTCCATGTCATCTGACTCCCCTCCACCTGCGGACGAGGGGACCCCTGGCCGTATGGAGAAGGTCCTGATTGGGGTCGCGATGCACACGGCTGTGATTCGTGATGCCATGCGTGCTTCCCAGGAGGAGCACCACGTCATCACGAAGAGCACCGTGCCGATGTGGCCCAATTGGGATCGTCCATGTTCGGGGGTTTCCTGCATGTGTCGGCCAATCTGGCGGCCCTCTCCTCCTCTGTGGAGACTATACGCCAGTCGTTCTCCTTGCCGTCTTCCCGCCCAGATGCCACCAGGGCCCCCTGTGGACCTGCCCTGACCAATGCAGCCAGCTCGGTGGGGATCCCATCCCTGCCACAGTCGGGAGTCGGAGGTCCAGCAGGGGTGGACACCACAGCAACTGTACCCCAGCAGATGGAGGATGTGCCGGCATCATCAGGCAGGGCACGTGCACGACAGCGTTGGTGGATTCCATCAGCCTGGATGCCGTCGTGCTGGCAGAGGCAGTTGCGTCGGAGGCAGCAGCAGAGTCAACGTGGGAGGCATCATGGCTCGGGGCCATCAACATCGGAGGGGTAGGCATCGGCCGGAGGGCAGGAGGACCCAGGACAGGATGTGTCTTCCGTGTGGCTGCGGTTGGGCCAGCAGATAGGTGCGGAGCGGCGGCAGGCATAAGAGGTGCGGCTCACGATGGTCAGGGCGGAGAACTCCATGCGGAGGGCCCTGAGGCGGGCCGAGTGCCTCAAGGCAATCCGCAGGGGGTTGGAGGAGCAGATGGCGTCGTCCCTGCGGACCCTCGGGGCCATGGAACAGGACCGCCTCCGGGACATAGACGAGGAGTTTGATGATGCCCTGGCCCTGAACACCACGGAGTGAGCCGCTGGACTTGCCCGCCGCCTTTGTATATAGTTCTTTAGTTTTAGGTTTCATTTGTTTCTTCTTATGATTTGGAGTCGCGGACACAGCTCCACTTTTTGTATATAGTTGCATTTTAGTTAGGGTTTTTTGTAGGTTTCCTTTGTTCAGTTGGGCTCATGGACCCTTGGATGTTTTGTACATAGTTCTTCATTGGATTGTTTTATTTTTTTATTTTTGATTTATTCTCCATGGAGCAATGGTCTTTGCATTTATTTTTATCTCTCGGATTGATTTTATTTTTAATGTGACTTTGAACAACATTTTTTTGGATTTGGATTTGTAGTTTTGATTTTTTGGACGGACATGCAGCTCATCCTTTTTTCATTGCCATTGTAGTTTGTTTCATTTCATTTGCATTCAATTTTTTTTAGTACAATTTTGTTTTCATACTTCACTGTGTGGTATCATCTCATTGGTTTCATGCATGTCATGTTGGGTGTTTTCCCATTCATTTGCAACCATTGTGTGTGACGGACATGGGTTCATTTGCTTTATGAACATTGGGGGTGTAACATGTAATTTCCATTTCCATGTGAGTGAATGGGTTACTTGGTAGGGCCTTTTGGCTGTGGAGGCTGACCATAACACACATGATTGGGGATTGTGAGGACCTGGGTGCAGGGGGACATGAGTGGGGGCCTGGTGGAGGCTGCCCCTGCACTGCTGGGGGGTGGGGGTGGTGGGAGACATGGGTGGGGGCCTGGCCTGGTGGAGGGTGGCCCACAGTGCTGGGAGGTCGGGGGGGTGGGAGACATGGGTGGGGGCCTGGTGGTGGGTGCCCCTGCACTGCTGGGGGGTGGGGGTGGTGGGAGACATGGGTGGGGGCCTGGTGGAGGCTGCCCCTGGTGACTGGTGGGGTGGGGGTGGTGGGAGACATGGGTGGGGGCCTGCTGGCAGGTGCCCCTGCACTGCTGGGGGGTGGGGGTGGTGGGAGACATGGGTGGGGGCCTGGTGGAGGCTGCCCCTGGTGACTGGGGGGGTGGGGGTGGTGGGAGACATGGGTGGGGGCCTGGTGGCAGGTGCCCCACAGTGCTGGGGGGTGGGGGTGGTGGGGAACATGAGTTGGACATGGGTGGGGGCCTGGTGGCAGGTGCCCCACAGTGCTGGGGGGTGGGGGGGTGGGGCACATGAGTTGGACATGGATGGGGGCCTGCCGGCAGGTGCCCCACAGTGCTGGGGGGTGGGGGCGTGGGGAACATGAGTTGGACATGGGTGGGGGCCTGCTGGCAGGTGCCCCACAGTGCTGGGGGGTGGGGGTGCTGGGAGACATGGGTGGGGGCCTGGTGGAGGCTTCCCCTGGTGGCTGGGGGGGTGGGGGTGCTGGGAGACATGGGTGGGGGCCTGGTGGAGGCTGCCCCTGGTGGCTGGGGGTGGGGGTGGTGGGAGACATGGGTGGGGGCCTGGTGGTGGGTGCCCCTGCACCGCTGGGGGGTGGGGGTGCTGGGAGACATGGGTGGGGGCCTGTGGAGGGTGCCCCTGGTGGCTGGGGGTACAGGGGGACATGCGTTGGTGGGCAGTAGTGCAAGTTGACATGTGGGTTGGCTGGGGGGCATGGCCATGGTGGATGGGGTGCCTGCAGGACATGTGCAGGGTAGGCCCCTGTGGTGTGAGCCACCTGAGGGGCCGTGGAGGGTGTAGAGGGAACACCTGGGAGGACCCACACGTGCAATTCACGTGTGGTGCTCCCCGCGCACCCCTGAACTACACATACCCTGCTGTAATCGCGTGTGTAACTTCCCCTGCACCCTGAAATACACGTACCCTGCTGATATCGCGTGTGGAACTTCACGCGCACCCCGAAATACACATACCCTGATGGAATCACGTGTGGAACTTCCCGCGCACCCCTGGTATACACGTACCCTGCTGATTTCGCGTGTGAGACTTCCCCCGCACCCCGTAATACACGTACCCTGATGGAATCGCGTGTGGAACTTCCCGCGCACCCCTGAGATACGCGTACCCTGCTCGCACGGGCCCAATCGCGTGTGGAAATTCCCGCGCACCCCTGAAATACACGTACCCTGATGGAATCGCGTGTGGAATTTCCCGCGCACCCCTGGAATACATGTACCCTGCTGTAATCGCGTGTGTAACTTCCCCTGCGCCCTGAAATACACGTACCCTGCTGATATCGCGTGTGGAACTTCACGCGCACCCCTGAAATACACGTACCCTGCGGAAATCGCGTGTGTAACTTCCCATGCACCCTGAAATACACGTACCCTGCTGATATCGCGTGTGGAACTTCACGCGCACCCCGAAATACACGTACCCTGATGGAATCCCGTGAGGTACTTCCCGCGCACCCCAGTGATAGACGTAGCCCGCTTGCTGTGCTGGTACAGGGTTAGCGCAGACCTTTGCGCTGGATTGGGTATATTGATGGCTTTTCCCTGCGCAAGAGGCGTTCTTGGGGGCGTAACTGGCGCTGCTGCAGGGTCGCTGCGCCACTGTGCGCCACAGCTGGTTTTGGTGGCTGGAATCCATGAATATGCTGTGCGCGGAATTGGATTTTAGCGCACGCGGCTGGCGCAGGGATTCGCAGGCGCACACTGTGCGCCAGCCGCGTGCGCCACTTGTGCGCTGAATTCTATGAATTACCCCCTTAAAGTCTTTCCCATTCCTAAGGTTAAGTAAGTAAATAAAGGAATTGTATCTGCTTTTCTTATATCCTCTGCAGGTTCAGCTCTGGTTAGCCTTGACGCAGTCTGCCTGGTGTTGTTTTGTTATCCACTTCCCCCTTTCCTTTTGAGGTGTAGTTTACAGAGCTGAATTGAAATCTAGTTCTGGGAATTACATTTCAGGGGGATTGTCGGGGGTTCAGCAGCTTCCGCGGACATAGGACCTCTCAGCCTGACAGAATTACAGTGACGATATCGTAATCTTCGGAGCCACGATCGTACTGCATGATCAAGTCCTTCAACAGGTATGTACAGCACTGGTGGAAGACGGCTTAACCCTCAACAGTGAAAAGTGTGTCTTCCACAAGTCTCATCTCAAGTTCTATGGACACATTTTCTCACAGGAAGGCATGTTTCGTGACCCGAGCAAAGTTGTTGCCATCGCTGAGATTTTGCCCCCCAAAGACGTCAGCGAAGTCTGGTCTTTCTTAGGAATGGCTAGCTGCTGCAAACAATACCTTTGTGACTTTGCGATCACCAGTGCCTACCCTCAGAGAACTCACTAAGCAAGGTAGAACATTCCAATGGTCACAACAATGTGAAGAAGCATTCATACAAATAAAAAGGGACATTACCTCATCATAACACTTGGCATACTTTGATCCGAACATGTGCACAAAGGCAGTCCTGTTGGCCTGGGAGCAATCCTAGTATAACATCGCCAGGGCGAGTGTCTCCCAGCCCAGTAATCGCCTATGCCAGCAAGAGTCTTTCAGAGGTAGAGACAAGATACTCACAACCCAAAAAAGATGGTCTTGCTGTCGTATGGGCATGCAAACATTTCCAATGTTTCTCATGGGTAAGCCATTCATGATTGTGACGGATCACCAGGCCCTGGTGACCATCTATGGAGCTATCAATGCAAGATGCCCCCACAAATCGAAAGGTGTGGCCTGCAAATACAGAACTTTGATTTCACCATTAATCACAAACCGTGTAAGGAATACAACCCAGGAGATTTCATGTCTCGACACCCGCTGCCAGACAACTCCACTGACATGATTATGTCGGAAGAATATGTCAACTTTCTCACTCATCACGGCCCTCCAAGGGCAAACATGCCCATGACCATTCTGGACACATTAAAGAAGGTGCAGGATCTGATCCGATCCAGAAGATGAAGACACAAATGTCACAAGTGGCCAAAGTGGAGAACGCTTTGCTGCAGATGTACGTGCATTCAAGAATGTTCAAGAAGCGTTATTGATATCTGCGGAAGGGCTCGCCATGCAGGGATATTGAAATAGTGATTCCCATGGACCTGCAACAACACGTTATAGATCAAGCTCTTGAAGGTCACCGCAGGATGCTGGCCACGAAAAGACAAGTAAGAGACGCCATCTGGTTCCCATGCCTAGACCAGATGGTGGAACGCACAATTAATGCATGCCACCTATGTCAGAGTACAACCAGACCCAATCATCAGGAACCCCTAAAGATGTCTGGCATGCCTGAACGTCCATGGACTCACCTCGCTATTAACGTTTTTGGACCCTTCGGAGATAACAGATACTGGCTAGTTATCATGGATGAATACTTTCGGTTTCCTCTGGTGCACACAATATCTTCTACGGCAGCTAGCACTATAATACCAGTACTAAACAGCATCTTCTCTGTGTGGGGTATTTCAGAAGTCATGCAGTCGAACAATGGTCCACCATTCAGCAGCCTGGAGTTTGCAAAATGTATGCAATACATGGGCATTAACCATAGAAAGATCACTCCACTATGGCCACAAGCAAATGGCATGGTGGAGAGGTTCATGGGAAGTCTGGAAAGAGTTCTCCACCCAAATGAACTACGGTCCATGTCACTTAACCAGGCTGTGTGCAACATGCCCAGGGATTATAGAAACTTGCCACGTGGCACGACTGAAAAGTGTGTCTCAGAATGACTGTTCGGCAGAAGGATAAGGACCAGACTTCCTCACCTGACGAGTGATGTGAGTGATGACATAAAACAGATTTGAGAAGTGGATGCCTGCAAGAAACAAGAAATGAAGAAGTATGCCGACAACAGAAGACCATCAAAGAACTCTGACCTACAAGAAGGTGATAAGGAACTCGTATGCAGATGGCAATATAAAAAGGTGGATTCAAGATATGATCCAGATTATCTGACGATATCTTATGTGAATGGAACAATGATAACGGCTTGCTCCCCCACGAGGGTGGTCACTCGAAACATCTCTCATTTCAAGCTATACAAGGAAGAAGATCAAGAAGACTGTGAGGAAGGCAGCACAGCTGTGTGACATGAAAAGTCGACGAGAGAAGATGCTGAGGAACAGCAGGAGGAACGTCGGGCCAGGTCGTCAAGATGCATCAGAAGGATTGTGCGTCTAATTGAAAAGATATGAGAACACAAAACTGTGAGTGACTTTTTTGTTTGCCCGAAAGGGGGAGATGTCGTATCCTGGAGAGGACAGAGTTAATGGAGCCTCCAAGCTCCATCGTAAATTGAATCCGCCAATGGTGATGCAGGACGAGTGCACATGCGCAGTAGGGAATCATGTGCTGCGAATAATAAAGCTCAGTTCACTCAGAACCTGGCTCTGTGCATTTATTATATACACTGTCTCCGGCTGGATACGAATCCAGTGAATGTACTGCAATCTCTGCCTCGCCATGTAGTGGGAATCAGACAAGGCCGAAACCTGATTTGGGCATCGCCTGCATGAAAGCGGATGATGCTGGACTATATTGTCCAAAAGCAATTAAAATGCTTTTAGCGTGTTTAAGTATACGTCTGGCGTGCCACGCATGGAAGGCATATTTTTAACTCAGTGCAATCAGTCTTTGACTTCCTGATTGATACTTTTGGTACGTTTTTGGCTTATTCTGGATTTAAACATATATGCCAATAGTGCTTAACTGAAGCACTGGTGCGCAGATATAGTGTTATGATCCCATTTGTGGATGGCATATTCTTGTGTCACAGTGGAATTAACGCCGGGCCCCTATTCCTCCTGCCAGGCCTTGGTTACTGATTAATTGCCAATGTGGCCTCACATTCCAGACAGGAAATCCTGGGATTTAACACATTTAATGGATCCTGTACACAGTATATACATTCTCCTACGTTTTCCCATGATCATCCTGGTTGTTTCCTTGCCTATTCCAACGATGCAGTGTTGCTGCTGTTACTGGCTGGCTGTTCCACCAATTCTCACGCTTTGCTGTATGAGAGATATTCATTTGGGAAAAACCAAGACTGGGGTGCCAGGTAGAGGCTATGGATAGCCCCAGAGATGTTGAGGGAATGACTTTGGCATAGGAAAAGCACATGCATAGAGCAGGGCAATGGTCGCCCGCGCATCGAAGGCGAATGCGCGTGTAGAGAGCTGGCTCTGAGAGATGGTGCATGTGGAGCCGGTCCGCGATCTGTTTTTGTAAATTACCCCATTTGTTTTCCAGTAGAACGAGCACCCGCCAGATGGAGCACTGAGATTCCAAGCATGTGCAGGAATGCGCTTTATCCTTGAGTTTAGAGGTTTCCCCTCAAGTTTAGAATCTTAAGAGGACTGGTAGAACAGGAAGGGACCCTGTCTCCCCTTCCTTTTCAGAAATGAAGATCCAGGAAATTGGCAGGAGACCAATAGTGGAGACCAGGTATAAGAAGAACAAATCAAGGGCCAGGTTGCAACCTTCATCCTCTTGTTCTGATGTGTCCTACACACCCTCTGATGATGATGAGGAGGTGGCAGAAGGAGGACAGGGGAGTACCTACTAAAGGATGAGTTGCCAAAAGTACTGGCTCTTGTCAGTAAGAATTTAGTAATTTAGAAGCCAGTGATGCCACAGCAGGGCCAGAGCAGCATCTACCTTTAGGGTTTCTAAAGTATCTAACCTGATGTAAGTAAGTGAGGTGTGGGCCCAGGCAGTACTCCGTAGCAGTAGAAAGGCATGGATGGGAGACTCCATCACCAGCAACCCACCAGATGATCCATTGCTCCCATCTGCACCAACAGACACTCCCGGAACACTCTCACCAAACACAGCTGATACCACCTACACACAGAGCCGCGCACGAGTGCGCACACATACGTCCTCCGCAACATTCCACATTAATTCTGCAAGCAAAAGTGGCCAAGATACTACACACCTCCTTCCTTTAATGATGACTATAAGGAAGTGCTACACAATGCTCCTTGTGCAGACTGAACACCGAAGAGCAACAGACACAATTCTGAACAGTTTCCACACCATGCAAGCCTCTCACAGACCTCCTATCACTCAGTGAAATCCCTGCACAATGAACAACACCCACTCACAACCAATTCAGCAAAATAAAACACTCCAACAGGGAACAAGAAAACAATTAAGCAGTCACATCTATCTCCTACACCCACCAATCAGCAACAAGCAATTACACAACACAGTCACACCCTCTACCGCACAGAAAGATTTAAAAGGCGCAAATGACAGAAACCTAACTTACACATTAACTCAAGACACGTGTGCTCTGCAGGGGAGCAGTCACATCGCAGGGCATGTGGACATGTGGTTAATTGCCCCCATGACCACGCAGTGGAAAATATGAAAAGCAAATAAATATATGAAATGGACAATAAAATCAAAGATACTTCAAGGGAGATACCAGAAAGAAACAATGCACGTAACAAACAAACTAATATAGACTCGGAAGGGGAATGTAGGAAGAAAAACAACGCATACACTTCAGGATTGTGACGCAATGATGAAACATAATGATGAAACATATGCTAATCAGATGAAAAAAACACACACACACACACACACACACAAACACCCCTCACCCCCAAGGGATATGTGCGCCTTCGCAACCATGCAATCTCCAACCAACACACATGGTCAAGCCACCAACCAAACATGTGATTCACGCCCATTCCCACCCAGCCAAAACTGCAACCAGTGCACACAGGGAGGAAAACCAAATTATATGGGGATTCACCACCATTCCCACCCATGCAAAACTGCAACCAGCGCACACGCGGAGGAAAACCAAATAAACAGGGGACTTACCCCCATTCCCACCCATGCAAAACTGCAACCAGCGCACATGCGGAGGCAAACCAAATAAACATGGGATTCACCCCTGCAACAGAATAAACAAACAGGGGATTCACCCCCATTCCCACCCATGCAAAACTGCAACCAGTGCACACGGGGAGGAAAACCAAATAAACAGGGGATTCACCTCTGCAACCAAATAAACTAACAGGGGATTCACCCCCATTCCCACCTATGCAAAACTGCAACCAGCGCACATGCAGAGGCAAATCAAATAAACAAGGGAATTCACCCATGCAACCATATAAACAAACATGGGATTCTCACTCATTCACTCAGTAACTTGGTGGGATTGACGTCCATGCATACCCAAGGGATGTGTGCGCCTTCGTAACCGTGCAATCACCAACCAGCACACATGGTCAAGCCACCATCCAAACATGTGATTCATGCCCATTCCCACCCATGCAAAACTGCAACCAGCGCACACGGGGAGGAAAACCAAATAAACAGGGGATTCACCCCCATTCCCACCCATGAAAAACTGCAACCAGCGCACATGCAGAGGAAAACCAAATAAACAGGGGATTCACCCCCATTCCGAACCATGCAAAGCTGCAACCAGTGCACACAGGGAGGAAAATCAAATAAACAGGGGATTCACCCCTATTCCCACCCATGCAAAACTGCAACCAGTGCACACGGGGAAGAAAACCAAATAAACAGGGGATTCACCCCTGCAACCAAATAAACAAACAGGGGATTCACCCCCAATCCCACCTATGCAAAACTGCAACAGCGCACATGCAGAGGCAAATCAAATAAACAAGGGAATTCACCCATGCAATCATATAAACAAACATGGGATTCCCACTCATTCACTCAGTAACATGGTGGGATTGACATCCATGCATACCCAAGGGATGTGTGCGCCTTCGCAACCGTGCAATCTCCAACCAGCACACATGGTCAAGCCACCAACCAAACATGTGATTCACGCCCATTCCCACCCATGCAAAACTGCAACCAGCGCACACGGGGAGGAAAACCAAATAAACAGGGGATTCACCCCCATTCCCGCCCATGCAAAACTGCAACCAGCGCACATGGGGAGGAAAACCAAATAAACAGGGGATTCACCCCCATTCCCACCCATGCAAAACTGCAACCAGCGCACATGCAGAGGAAAACCAAATAAACAGGGGATTCACCCCCATTCCAAACCATGCAAAACTGCAACCAGTGCACACAGGGAGGAAAACCAAATAAACAGGGGATTCACCCCCATTCCCACCCATGCAAAACTGCAACTATCGCACACGGGGAGGAAAACCAAATAAACAGGGGATTCACCCCCATTCCCACCCATGCAAAACTGCAACCAGCGCATATGCAGAGGCAAATCAAATAAACAAGGGAATTCACCCATGCAACCATATAAACAAACATGGGATTCCCACTCATTCACTCAGTAACATGTTGGGATTGACGTCCATGCATACCCAAGGGATGTGTGCGCCTTCGCAACTGTGCAATCTCCAACCAGCACACATGGTCAAGCCACCAACCAAACATGTGATTCACGCCCATTCCCACCCATGCAAAACTGCAACCAGCGCACACGGGGAGGAAAACCAAATAAACAGGGGATTCACCCCCATTCCCGCCCATGCAAAACTGCAACCAGCGCACATGGGGAGGAAAACCAAATAAACAGGGGATTCACCCCCATTCCCACCCATGCAAAACTGCAACCAGCGCACATGCAGAGGAAAACCAAATAAACAGGGGATTCACTCCCATTCCCAACCATGCAAAACTGCAACCAGTGCACACAGGGAGGAAAACCAAATAAACAGGGGATTCACCCCCATTCCCACCCATGCAAAACTGCAACCATCGCACACAGGGAGGAAAACCAAATAAACAGGGGATTCACCCCCATTCTCACCCATGCAAAACTGCAACCAGCGCACATGGGAGGAAAATGAAATAAACACGGGATTCACCCCCATTCCCACCCATGCAAAACTGCAACCAGCGCACACTGGGAGAAAAAACAATTAACAGGGGATTCACCCCCATTCTCACCTGTGCAAAACTGCAACCAGCGCACACGGGAGGAACACCAAATAAACAGGGGATTCACCCCCATTCCCACTCATGCAAAACTGCAACCAGCGCACACGGGGAGGAAAACCAAATAAACAGGGGATTCACCCCCATTCCCAACCGTGCAAAACTGCAACCAGAGCACACGGGGAGGAAAACCAAATAAACCGGGGATTCACCCCCATTTCCACCCGTGCAAAACTGCAACCAGCGCACACGCGGAGGAAAAACAAATAAACAGGGGATTCACCCCCAGCGCACACGCGGAGGAAAACCAAATAAACAGGGGATTCACCCCCATTCCCACCCATGCAACCAACGCACAAGGGGAGGAAAACAAAAAAAAAAGGGGATTCACCCCCATTCCCACGCGTGCAAAACTGCAACCAGTGCACACGGGAGGAAAACCAAATAAACAGGAGATTCACCCCCATTCCCACCCGTGCAAAACTGCAACCATTGCACATGGGGAGGAAAACCAAATAAACAGGGGATTCACGCCCATGCCCCACCCACGCAAAACTGCAACCAGCGCACACAGGGAGGAAAACCAAATAAACCGGGGATCCACCCCCATTCCCACCCGTGCAAAACTGCAACCAGCACACATGGGGATGAAAACCAAATAAACAGGGGATTCACGCCCATGCCCCACCCATGCAAAACTGCAACCAGCGCACACGCGGAGGAAAACCAAATAAACAGGGGATTCACCCCCATTCCCACCCGTGCAAAACTGCAACCAACGCACAAGGGGAGGAAAACCAAAAAAAAGGGGATTCACCCCCATTCCCACGCGTGCAAAACTGCAACCAGTGCACACGGGAGGAAAACCAAATAAACAGGAGATTCACCCCCATTCCCACCCGTGCAAAACTGCAACCATCGCACATGGGGAGGAAAACCAAATAAACAGGGGATTCACGCCCATGCCCCACCCACGCAAAACTGCAACCAGCGCACATGGGGAGGAAAACCAAATAAACAGGGGATTCACGCCCATGCCCCACCCACGCAAAACTGCAACCAGCGCACACGGGGAGGAAAACCAAATAAACAAGGGAACACCCCCATTCCCACCCACGCAAAACTGCAACCAGCGCACACGCGGAGGAAAAACACATAAACAGGGGATTCACCCCCATTCCCACGCGTGCATAACTGCAACCAGCGCACACGCGGAGGAAAACCAAATAAACAGGAGATTCACCCCCATTCCCACCCGTGCAAAACTGCAACCAGCGCACACGCGGAGGAAAAACAAATAAACAGGGGATTCACCCCCATTCCCACGCGTGCATAACTGCAACCAGCGCACACAGGGAGGAAAACCAAATAAACAGGGGATTCACGCCCATGCCCCACCCACGCAAAACTGCAACCAGCGCACATGCAGAGGCAAACCAAATAAACAGGGGATTCACCCCCATTCCCACCCATGCAAAACTGCAACCAGCGCACACGCAGAGGAAAAACAAATAAACAGGGGATTCACCCCCATTCCCACGTGTGCATAACTGCAACCAGCGCACACAGGGAGGAAAACCAAATAAACAGGAGATTCACCCCCATTCCCACCTGTGCAAAATTGCTACCAGCGCACACGGGGAGGAAAACCAAATAAACAGCGGTTTCACGCCCATTCCGATCCATGGCCATGGACAATACCTAAAAAACGAAAAAAGCTTTAAAATGAGTACCCCAATTAAAACCTATAAAAGGCAGAGGGTCCCTCAGTAGTTCCCTTTTGCCTGGGGAGAGTGCAGTTTCAGCTGTAGATGTGCATGTTATTCAGGACAGTTGTATGTTTCTATACCACCCCCGTCCATTCCGTCTGGATGCCTTGCTTCAGTCAAGGGGTTAAGCTGCTCTGTTTTGAGGTTCAGTGGGAAGGTCTGAAAAGAGATGCTTTGTCCAGGCAGCTGCCAATGACTATGCAGCTGTCCACTAGGCCGATACTTTAGATACATTTGTTCACCTCTGACAATCTTATCTGTGTTGCTGTGCCCAAAAGGTGTATTTTGCTGTCCTGCCTGATACCAATTATTTCGCTTTTTTGGCCTCAGTGGGTGGTTGTTAGCTGCTACACTTGGTATGTAATGGGCGCTACTAAGAACCTTTAGGAAAGCGTTGGGATGTGGTTTGTCAGTAAAATAGACAGTTTCCCGATTATTGGTCACTTTACAAATTGTTATCAAATGGAAACACCATTGTGGCTGGTATGAGATTTGCACTTGTGTTGAAGGTCTTCATGAAAACTCATTTTAACCCTTAGAAGAGGTGGATAAATGGAAACATTTTTCTGGTGGCCCTCATTTCAGCATGAAGGTCGTGGGGGGAGGCTTGATTCCATTCTCTTATATGATATGATATGATTGGATATTTATAACATGCTTAATACCCAGAGGTTTCTAAGCGCGGACCCGTGGATGGAACCCGTGTTGCTCTGCGTTATCTTGCTTACAAGGCGAGCACGTTGCCCCTGAGCTATGCCCTTTTTTGTTGTCCGTCTTTGGTCGTTAGGTTGGGTCCCGCTTTCAGGCCTAAACTTTAGTCAACTATTCATAGATTCTCTATCTTTAGAGGCAGGGAAGCATCGGCATTTGATGTATGTCAGAAGAGAGTCACTGTCTGTGATGCTGGAAATGCATCTGAGGGACAGGGCCTCTGAATCCTTGTCCTATTACTGTTTTTACCGTGTGTTCTGTTATGTTTTCTGCCCCGGAGTCCATGTGGGACTCCTGGCAGTGCAGCTCTCTCTTCTTGGTTTGGTGAACAGACCCATGGGATACCCTTAGGGCACCCATGGGTAGGGGTACAACCCTGTGCCCCTAGTGTATGTTTTTGGGCACCTGTGGGTGACCCCAGAGCAGGGTATGGGCTGGTGGCAGCTCCATGCTGAAATTGACAGGTGCTCCGGGTATCCTCCATTTTGGGATACCCAGGCCCTGCCATTGGGATCTGTTGATTCCTGATAGGAAACAAGATGGCCCCTGTGGCCTCTTGCTTTCTATTGCCTGTTAACTTGTTTTCCCAAAGTCCTGGGAAGCCCTGTCTCTGTTCCTTCCCCCTGACTGGCTGTTGGGTGGAAGTTCCATGTATGGTATTGGTGTGAAGGCCCAGCTAGACTGGCTGGAGCCTTCCCAGTGACTGTATGTTGTGGGTACCTCCTGTGGGTGGGACCTGGGTGAATGGAGTGTGTGACCAATATACACTTCTTGTTATGGTTGTCTGGTTTCTGGCATGAGAGACAAAGACTGAGACAGCCCTGCCCGAAACTGGCCTGAATGCAGTGTGTAGTGTTGAATGGCTGGGTACTTGTCCCAATCCACATTCCTTGTTGTGAGTGTCTGGAAGGGAGGAGTGTGGCCTGAATGCACTGTGTACCTGATTGGCTGACTGACTGCATGAATGCCCTGCAGTATGAATGGCTGCTGAGTGTGTGCCAGCAGCGTGGATGAGAGAGAGGATAGTATATCTGGGGACCTCTCACCACTGGAAAAGTGTTCAGAAGGGACCTTTGGTTGAGAAGCGACCATTATGCTCTTGAAGCAGCCAGGGAGCTGAGTCTCCACTCTACGAGTAACTGGAACTGCTGATCCTCGACGTCCAGCTGGAAGAAGAAGACTTGCTGTGGCATTTGCTTCGACCGATCTGAAGGCTGACGAAATCGTCGAGGGCTGACCCGAGAGAGGACCTGGTAAGGCGCCCTCTTCCCGTGCTCCGAGGGACCATCGAGCACCGCTCCATCTTCGCCGAAGCGCCCTGGAAGACAGACCCTCGAAAGGCTGTCGACCCGAGACGGGACCGCTGAGGAGATCGAAGTGAAGCACCCGGACATCGACGCCGTCGAAGTCCATTGCCGTCGACCAGGGTTCGCAGGTTTGTGAAACCGCTGGAGGCCCGTCGAAGTTGTGTTGCCCAGCCGTGGGAACCACTTGACGCCGTGCCGCCGACGACCGGAGCCGTCCGCTCCTTTGCCTAAGAACATTCAATCGAAGGACTCTCTCAACCGCATCGTCGACCGCTTATCCTGCCGGAGGAAGTCGAGGACGACCAACGCGCCGAGGAGAAACCTGCCGGTGGGGTTCCCGCCACCCGACGACCTCAAAGACTCGGACGACTCGACGCCCTTGCTGGGCTTCCGTCTCTACAATCTTTGCGGTCCAGAACTATTGTCATCGAGGTGCCCCGCACACCTCCGCCTTGCAGGACGCCGACGCCCCGACGCCGACGAGCACCGCTCGGACGAAGCTGCCGCCTCTTCGACATCGTTCTACCTCGTTTGTCGACGGACGTTCGACGCCCCGTGCCTCCCGCTTGAAAGGGAAGGCATTCAAGAAGGGCCGTCGATTCCCCGTCGCCGAACACCGAGTCCCTCGACGTTTGTCGACGCCTCTTCGAGGAGCTCGACTCCACCAGGTACATTGGGGGGGGGGTAAAAACATTATAGGAGAGAATAAGACTTGCAGAACAATATATGGACTGGGCTTGTGCTATATCTTTCTTTACAGGTTGCCCAGGTGGGGGGATCTCCACACAGAACTGTGCCTAGTGGTAGGGGTCAGTATTCTGCCTATTGCTCAACCATCTTATTTTCTCTCCTCTCTCTATTGCTGGTTTCACTCTATTGGTCTGTGTGATATTGTACAGTATTGTTCATGCACTTCAATGAGATCTAGGGTGGTACCACTTTAGGATTGTAAATATTTGTCATTGTAGATTTTGCCAGAGTACAAAGTGAGTCATCATGATAAATGTACATAACCTTAACTTTTGATTATATAAAGACTGTGTTCTAACCAATACAGAGTGTGGATATTCCTTTGTGGGGGCTTGGGGGATACACTGTACTTAAGAACCAGCCTGCATCACCTCCTGAGAAGCTAGGCCTTGATTGCTCGACCATTGTTACCGAATAGAGAATCTTGGCTGGGGTCCCCTGTGCCTCCCCTCCACCATATAGGGAGCGGAAGTACAGACACCCCCCACCGGTCGTTGAGGCCCGTCTCTCACACTGGTGGCCAGCGGTGGGATGCTTATGGTTTTAAGAATCAGTGTATAACCGTGCCACTTACAAAGGATATTTGCCCTTTATTAAATTAAGGTTTAGTTGTGTACAAGGTAACTGCATTACAAACAATGGAGTCTATTGCGAATGGCAAATTAACTCGGATGAGCTTGGAGGCTCTCCAGAGTGCTTGTGAAGCTAGGGAGTTAGACTTTGTGGATAAGTCTAGGGCTGAGCTGATAGCTGCCCTGGTGGACTACCAGACTGATAGTGAAACTCTTGATGAAGGGGGGAATGCAACCAATGAGGACTCTGCCCCTGGGGTTTCAGCTGAATCTGTTTCTGGGAATGCCGCCATTCCTGCTGCCTCTGTTCCAAACTCCAGCAATTCCTTAGAGCTTGAGTTATTAAGGATGAAATTGGCCTTTGAATACCGCAAGTTGGAAATAGATGCTGAGCTTAAGAAAGAGGAGCTGGCTCAACAAGTGGAGCTCAAGAATAGGGATCTTGAACTCAAGAGCCAGGACACTGAATGTCAGAGGATCCAGCTAGAGAAAGCTAGAGTGGAGACTTCAGCTAGATCCAGTGAGAGTGTCAGGTCCCCAGCCACCAAGTTTATGAAAGATTTGGTTGGTGTATTTGTGGAGGGTTCGGATATCCTCCAATGGATTGAAGCGTTTGAAATGGCTTGTGAGATTCATGATGTGGATAAAAGAGATTGGGCGAAGTGTTTGTTAAGCAGAGTGCCTCAAACCGGGTATGACTGTATTCTGAAGCTGAGTGTGGAAGAAAGGGGTCAGTACGAGTGTATGAAGTCTGCTTTGATTGCCAAGTTCGGCAAGACACCTACCCAATACCTTAGAAGGTTCAGGGATTTTAAGAAAAAGGAGAATATGTCTTGGGTTGACTGGGTGAGTGCTGCGCACATGAACATGATGGGGTGGATCGATGGGTACAAGGTTAAGACTTTTGTTGAATTGTCCCACCTCTTGTTTTTTGAGCATTTCACTGAAGCCTGTTCACCAGAGCTGCGTCAGTATGTGGCTGACCAGAACATTTTGGACCCCTTTAAGCTGGCTAGGTTGGCTGACAAGTGGGTCTCCCACCGGGTGTCCCCTAAGGACTCCAGTGGGAAGGACAAGGACAAAGAGAAGGGGGCCTCTCAGAAAGCTGAGGAGTCCCCCAAGCAGTCACAGTCGGGTAAACCAAAACCTTCCTCTCCTAAAACCCAAAAATCTAGTGGGGATAAATCAGCTGGGGGTGTTAATAAGAGTAGTGGTCCACCTGCTGCAAAGCAGGCTCCCAGTGGTTCCAGTACCGTACCCCGCACTCCTGGCGCTTGTTGGGACTGTGGGGCTCTGGATCACAAAAGGGGTGACCCCAAGTGTAAAGGTAAGGCACTTGGAGTACAGGCTGTCAGCCTGACCTACCCTTACCCCGTGTCTGAGGTGGAGGCCACTGTCCTCCCCTCCTCTGCCGGGATCACATTTGGTGCTCCGGTGGAGATTTCCTTAGTGTCCCTTGGGGCCTGGGACCAGTATGCGGAAGTACTGGCGACTATCCCACAGAACACCCGTAGATTTTTGAGAAGTGTCCTCTTGAATGGCCAGCCTTCTACTGGTTTGAGAGACACTGGGGCAAGCATGACAGTGGTGGACAGGACCCTGCTCAGGCCAGAGGACTATGAAGGTGCTCCTCTGCAAACCACCAGGTTAGCTGGTGGGCCTCCCAAATTATCACCTGTAGCCTTAGTCACACTCATGATTGGCGACAAGACAGCAAAACTTCCTGTCCTGGTTCAGGACAATGTCCCTGCTAACATTTTGTTAGGGAATGATCTAGTAGAGTTGGGATTGATCTCGGATGGTCTTCCCATGACTGCTGCTGCCGTCACTAGATCACAGGTGACACCGGGTCTGGCTGTGGGTCAGATACCCGAGCCAAAGGCGAGGCCTAAGGCAAGAAGGAGGAAGACCAAGAAGGCCACCTCTATGGAGGGAGCACCTTCTCTTCCTGCTGCACCCATTGGGATCCATGCTCCGGACGGGCTGGGTCCAGTGGAAAACCCAAACTCAACTCCTTTGGGAGAAGAGGCAGAAGACTCTCCTGTGGGAGAGGTCCTCAACCCGGAGGATCATCCCGACCTTCAATGCTTGTTAGCTGAAGGGGGACCCTCCCGGGCGGACTTCTGTAAGGGACAGAGAGAGTGCCACTCTCTCGAGGGACTGAGGAAACAGGCCCTGGCCCAGGCACAAGGAGAGGTGCCTAGGAATTTCCGGATTTATTGGGAGGGTGAGCTCCTTGTTAGTGAGCCCACTAAGCCTGAACCTGGTGCCCGCAAGAGGTTGGTGGTACCCCAGGTTTACAGGCCCTTCCTACTGCAGTTGGCGCATGAGGTGCCCTTGGCTGGTCATCTTGGGACCAAGTAGACTAAGCAGAGGCTCTGCCCATTTCTACTGGCCACGGATGGGAGTAGAGGTGGAGTCCCACTGCAGGACCTGCCCAACTTGTCAGTTGTCTGGCAAGACTGGAGGCAGTATCATTGCCCCACTGCAGCCGTTGCCAGTGGTTGGCACCCCATTTGAGAGGGTGGGCATCGACATCGTCGGTCCCCTTGACCCTCCCACTTCAGGTGGACATCGGTTCATCCTGGTCTTGGTAGATCATGCCACCAGGTACCCTGAGGCGATACCCCTTCGGACGGTTACGGCCAAGGTGGTTGCCAGGGCTCTCCTGGGCATTTTCACCCGTGTTGGATTCCCCAAGGAGGTTGTCTCTGACAGAGGATCCAACTTCATGTCGAGTTACATGAAAACCATGTGGAAAGAGTGCGGGGTAACCTACAAGTTCTCCACCTCTTACCACCCCCAGACCAATGGTCTGGTTGAGAGATTTAATAAAACTCTCAAGGGCATGCTAGGGGCTTTGGAAGAACCCCTAAGGAGGAAATGGGATCTCCTCCTGCCATGCCTGCTGTTTGCTTACAGGGAGGTACCTCAAGAGGGTGTTGGTTTCAGCCCCTTTGAGTTACTCTTTGGACATCCCGTGAGGGGGCCCCTCGCCTTGATCAGGGAAGGCTTGGAAGCCACCCCTCCGGGTCCCGCCAAGCAAGTGGGGGACTATGTGTTAGGCCTCAGACGGAGGATGACACAGATGATGGGTCAGGCAACAGCAAACCTCAAGGCCAGCCAGGAATTGAATAAGTACTGGCATGACCTTAAAGCCTCGCAAGTGGATTGGACTCTGGGACAGGAAATCCTTGTGATGGAGCCTACCAAGCCTAGGTCTTTGGCAAACAAGTGGACTGGACCCTTCAGGATCATCTCCAGGATGGGTGAAGTCAATTATCTGGTTGACATGGGAGCCCCTGGGGTAGCCCCTCAGCTATTCCATGTCAACAGGCTCAAGCCTTTCCACAGGCGAGCGGAAGTCTCATGTCTCTTGCTAGCTTCCGGGCAAGAAGAGGATGAGAGTGAGCCCCTTCCTGATTTGCTGCATAGCAACCCTCAGGATGGCTCAGTGGAGGGAGTACATCTCTCTCCAGATTTGACAACAGAGCAACAGAGGGCCTGTAGGGCTTTGCTCCAACAGTACGCCTCTCTGTTTTCACTGAAGCCAGGCCTTACACCGTGGTGTAAGCACGAAATTGACACTGGTGACAGTGTACCTGTCAAAAGCAGGTGCTACCGTATGTCAGATACCGTCAAGAACCACATCCAGGCTGAGGTCGCCAAGATGTTGGATCTGGGTGTTATTGAAACCTCAACCAGTCCCTGGTCCAGTCCAGTGGTCCTTGTCCCCAAGGAAAGTTCCCAGGCGGGTACCAAGGATTGGAGGTTCTGTGTGGACTACCGAGGAGTCAATGCCGTCACCAAGACTGACGCGCACCCATTGCCCCGGGCTGATGAGCTCGTGGACACCATCGGTGCTGCCAGGTTTGTGAGCACCTTTGACCTTACTTCAGGCTATTGGCAAATAGCTCTGACGGACCATGCCAAGGAAAAGACGGCCTTCTCAACACCTGAGGGACTCTACCAGTTTAGGGTCATGCCTTTTGGGTTGAAGAATGTCCCTGCCACCTTCCAGAGATTGGTCAACCATGCGCTCAGTGGGCTGGAAGCCTTTTGTGTGGCTTACTTAGACGACATTGCCGTCTACAGTTCCACCTGGGAAGAGCATTTGACACATCTGGATAAGGTGTTGCAGGCCTTGAAAAGGGCTAACCTCACTATCAAGGCCACCAAGTGCCAGATAGCTCAGGGGAAAGTTACCTATCTTGGTCATGAGGTAGGAGGGGGTCAAATCCAACCTCTCGCCAGTAAAGTACAGGATGTACAGAACTGGGAGACTCCCACTACTCAAACCCAGGTGAGAGCCTTTTTGGGCCTCACTGGGTACTATCGCAATTTCATGGCAGACTATGGGACCATAGCTGCACCTCTGACAGCTCTAACGTCACCCAAGCAGCCTAGGAAGGTTACTTGGACCGAAGACTGTCAGAGGGCCTTTGATGGCTTGAAAGAAAGTCTGTGTAGGGCACCTGTGTTAAGTGCGCCTGACTACAGCCGACCCTTTATCGTCCAGACGGATGCCTGCGACACCGGAATTGGAGCTGTCTTGTCCCAGTTAGATGACAAAGGGAGAGAACACCCTATCATATTCATCAGTAGACAACTCAAGGGTAGAGAGCTTAGGTGGGCTACTGTTGAAAAGGAGTGTTTTAGCATAGTTTGGAGCCTTAGGCGTTTTAGGCCCTACCTTACGGGGTCTACCTTCAAGGTCCAAACAGATCATAAGCCCCTGAAGTGGCTTATGCAGATGAAGGGTGAGAACCCGAAATTGCTCAGGTGGTCCATTAGCCTGCAAGGGCTAGACTTCACCATAGAGCACAGACCAGGGAAGAGTCACGATAATGCAGATGGCCTTTCCAGAAGGTATGTTGACCGTCTGGATGAGGGTGTCTATCCCGTGGGAGATTAGACACCCTCCACCTCAGTCTGGGGGGGGGGGCAACTGTGATGCTGGAAATGCATCTGAGGGACAGGGCCTCTGAATCCTTGTCCTATTACTGTTTTTACCGTGTGTTCTGTTATGTTTTCTGCCCCGGAGTCCATGTGGGACTCCTGGCAGTGCAGCTCTCTCTTCTTGGTTTGGTGAACAGACCCATGGGATACCCTTAGGGCACCCATGGGTAGGGGTACAACCCTGTGCCCGTAGTGTATGTTTTTGGGCACCTGTGGGTGACCCCAGAGCAGGGTATGGGCTGGTGGCAGCTCCATGCTGAAATTGACAGGCGCTCCGGGTATCCTCCATTTTGGGATACCCAGGCCCTGCCATTGGGATCTGTTGATTCCTGATAGGAAACAAGATGGCCCCTGTGGCCTCTTGCTTTCTATTGCCTGTTAACTTGTTTTCCCAAAGTCCTGGGAAGCCCTGTCTCTGTCCCTTCCCCCTGACTGGCTGTTGGGTGGAAGTTCCATGTATGGTATTGGTGTGAAGGCCCAGCTAGACTGGCTGGAGCCTTCCCAGTGACTGTATGTTGTGGGTACCTCCTGTGGGTGGGACCTGGGTGAATGGAGTGTGTGACCAATATACACTTCTTGTTGTGGTTGTCTGGTTTCTGGCATGAGAGACAAAGACTGAGACAGCCCTGCCCGAAACTGGCCTGAATGCAGTGTGTAGTGTTGAATGGCTGGGTACTTGTCCCAATCCACATTCCTTGTTGTGAGTGTCTGGAAGGGAGGAGTGTGGCCTGAATGCACTGTGTACCTGATTGGCTGACTGACTGCATGAATGCCCTGCAGTATGATTGGCTGCTGAGTGTGTGCCAGCAGCGTGGATGAGAGAGAGGATAGTATATCTGGGGACCTCTCACCACTGGAAAAGTGTTCAGAAGGGACCTTTGGTTGAGAAGCGACCATTATGCTCCTGAAGCAGCCAGGGAGCTGAGTCTCCACTCTACGAGTAACTGGAACTGCTGATCCTCGACGTCCAGCTGGAAGAAGAAGACTTGCTGTGGCATTTGCTTCGACCGATCTGAAGGCTGACGAAATCATCGAGGGCTGACCCGAGAGAGGACCTGGTAAGGCGCCCTCTTCCCGTGCTCCGAGGGACCATCGAGCACCGCTCCATCTTCGCCGAAGCGCCCTGGAAGACAGACCCTCGAAAGGCTGTCGACCCGAGACGGGACCGCTGAGGAGATCGAAGTGAAGCACCCGGACATCGACGCCGTCGAAGTCCATTGCCGTCGACCAGGGTTCGCAGGTTTGTGAAACCGCTGGAGGCCAGTCGAAGTTGTGTTGCCCAGCCGTGGGAACCACTTGACGCCGTGCCGCCGACGACCGGAGCCGTCCGCTCCTTTGCCTAAGAACATTCAATCGAAGGACTCTCTCGACCGCATCGTCGACCGCTTATCCTGCCGGAGGAAGTCGAGGACGACCAACGCGCCGAGGAGAAACCTGCCGGTGGGTTTCCCGCCACCCGACGACCTCAAAGACTCGGACGACTCGACGCCCTTGCTGGGCTTCCGTCTCTACAATCTTTGCGGTCCAGAACTATTGTCATCGAGGTGCCCCGCACACCTCCGCCTTGCAGGACGCCGACGCCCCGACGCCGACGAGCACCGCTCGGACGAAGCTGCCGCCTCTTCGACATCGTTCTACCTCGTTTGTCGACGGACGTTCGACGCCCCGTGCCTCCCGCTTGAAAGGGAAGGCATTCAAGAAGGGCCGTCGATTCCCCGTCGCCGAACACCGAGTCCCTCGACGTTTGTCGACGCCTCTTCGAGGAGCTCGACTCCACCAGGTACATTGGGGGGGGTAAAAACATTATAGGAGAGAATAAGACTTGCAGAACAATATATGGACTGTGCTTGTGCTATATCTTTCTTTACAGGTTGCCCAGGTGGGGGGATCTCCACACAGAACTGTGCCTAGTGGTAGGGGTCAGTATTCTGCCTATTGCTCAACCATCTTATTTTCTCTCCTCTCTCTATTGCTGGTTTCACTCTATTGGTCTGTGTGATATTGTACAGTATTGTTCATGCACTTCAATGAGATCTAGGGTGGTACCACTTTAGGATTGTAAATATTTGTCATTGTAGATTTTGCCAGAGTACAAAGTGAGTTATCATGATAAATGTACATAACCTTAACTTTTGATTATATAAAGACTGTGTTCTAACCAATACAGAGTGTGGATATTCCTTTGTGGGGGCTTGGGGGATACACTGTACTTAAGAACCAGCCTGCATCACCTCCTGAGAAGCTAGGCCTTGATTGCTCGACCATTGCTACCGAATAGAGAATCTTGGCTGGGGTCCCCTGTGCCTCCCCTCCACCATATAGGGAGCGGAAGTACAGACACCCCCCACCGGTCGTTGAGGCCCGTCTCTCACACTGTCATATTTTGAACAGTGTGGGCCTGATTCATGGAAATGTGTGCAGAAATCCTGCAGGGGGCGTGTACTGAGAAGGCCACTGCGCAGAATAAAAAATGCGCGCCCCGTGTAGTCATGGGATTTACTGCGCAAAGTAACCGTATTCGCAAGTCACGCCCGGAATGCCCCCGACATGCCCCCATGCAAAGCAAATACAGCCAGGACAGCTACCTTTGCGTGCTCCCCAGGGCACGAATGCACGCACCCTTCAAGCAGTGCGTGGGGTCCCCGGGAAGAAGGCTTGCATCTCGGGGACCATGCCCAGGCTCCCTAGTAACTATATCAGGCACCACTCCTGCCTTCGGGTGGCACAGAGTATGAAGGACTTGCGTGGCCATTTCCCAGCCGAGAGGTTGCACGATCGAATTCAGGAATACGCCTTGTGCCGCGCATTTGTGGGCGTGCGAGGGACTGCCTGCAGGCCGCATGTGGGAGTTGTGCACCTTTATGCAGGATTACCATTTTCATGTTGAGAAAGGTCATGCTTCTAGATGTTGGGTTAGGAGATGCGTCAATGGGTCAGTATGTGAGTTGTATAAATCAATTCATTAGTCCCTAGCACCCTCATGTAACGGTGTCTTTATTTCTGAATCTCAAGCCCGAATCTTTTGGATGTTCCTTATTTGTAACAGCTGGGACAAGTAAGAGTGGCCTTTGAGGTTCTGTCTACGTTAGGTGTGGTAATCTCCGTTATGCCTAACCTTACCCTTCTTGTCACATTCCTAGCATTCAGCCCTCCTCCACAGCTTGGATCAGTCTACGGCCACGGTGCCGGGGGAATTTCCAGGAGGAGTAGGAGAAGGTGGAGGATTACATATTTTAGGTGGGAGGAGGACCCATTAAAACTATAAACAAGGTTTCCCAGAATATTGCCCTGAACATTGCACCATGCCACTTTCGAGTTGCCCTTTGGTAATTTCCCATTATCCCAGAGACTTTGTCCTTGCCACTGCCCCATTTCCCAAGAATGTTCTCTCATGCCACTTTTTTTAATGGCTCTGTGAACATTGCCTAAGACAATTTTCCCTTTACCTTATGCGACGTTCTCATTGCCCCAGTACATTCATTCATGCCACTTCCCAATTGCCCCAGAACATTGCCTAATACTACTCGCCAACTGACCCTAGAATACTGTCCAATACCACTTTCCAATTGCCCTTACTACATTGCCCAATTGCCACTCGCCATCGCATTGTGCCGGAATACAAGCAGACACCTCCTTTATCCTGTGATGGTCAGGGACGTGGTGAGACGAAGCAGCCTCTTGTCCTGCTTTGGACTCCGTATGAGACCCTCAGAGCAGGAAATAAGACTGCCGACGTCATCATCTGGCAGCATTGGTCTCCCCGACAGCCTGCACTGTGATGCACATGAGCAAACAGTGGGTATGCACTGAAGTGTACCCCTGGCTCCTGACCCATGCATAAGATATCGCATGATCTCGGTGCGTCTCTGTCTTTGCATTTGTAATGAGTCTGAATGCAGATTCATTGCACATATGAGCACAGCACAATGCAACTTATTTGGCAGCGCATCATCAGCTGAGCGGGTACTGAGGTGATTATAAATTGGGGAAGACGCCATCCTCTGCTGTACGGACCGCCCACTCTTGTGATCTAGACCTCAGGTTCTACAAACAAAGGAAAGCAAACTTAACCAAACCAACCTTGGAATGAATGGGAAGATGTCTTGCAGATGCTTGTAGAGAGAGGCAGACAAGGCTGGGTCTATCTTTCAACTGAGTCTTCACTGATGATGGCCTCATATGTTTTTAGAAGGTTACCCCATTAAACATGCTTCAGCCGTCAGGCCTTTGGTGCTTCAGAGTTGCACATATCAGAACTTAAAACCATAGTACAAACACAGGGGAATGACAGGAAACGCAAGCATGTAAATATAAATGATTGATGTATCACTCTTTTCAGAGAGCAGATATATAGAAAATGCATAATATACATACCTTGTCTATAATCACAATACTATGGATGATGGAGGGTTGACTTCCAGAATAGTAAGCACGTTTCTCTACACAGCTGTTGCGAAATGAATTGGCTATGTATACAGTGAATACTATGCATGGTCACCCACAATTTTCAAAATGATGGAGCAAATGCCAGATTATTACAGATGCTCAGGACATAGAGGAGATTACTTTTACCGTGACAATACCGTCTCTGTTGCCAGAGGAACACCATTCGTCAATCTGTAACCTGGATAGGAATTTCAAGTCATGCGATCTTAGAAGACCATGCCCCACTTCTTGGTGCAAACAGGCTAGAACTTTATGGTTCATTTCTCACTGGCTCCTTCACATTAGTGATAATTATGTTCCTCTTGTCTTGAATTAGTTTGCTTATTTTGCTGTTTCCGATCTCTGGAATTTGGGCTTTCCTTAAGCGAAGATCACTGAATGTAGAAGTTCTTTGCTTCTGATTAGCGAAT
This sequence comes from Ambystoma mexicanum, assembly GCF_040938575.1. Lineage (NCBI taxonomy): Eukaryota > Metazoa > Chordata > Amphibia > Caudata > Ambystomatidae > Ambystoma > Ambystoma mexicanum. Next base: position 732,844,176 of record NC_090923.1, read on the forward strand.
CTGGCTAAATTTGCAAGAGGCTGTACAGGCCGACATAATTGGCCTACAATTTTTGGCTGCGATTTTTGCAGGGAAAACGGGATTACAGGTTCTCGCTCACCCTGCCATTTGTCACCAATTTCTCCTCAGTCCCCCCAACTTTCTCCTCTCCCTCCCCCTTTCCCTGCATTCTTGTTATGGCACCTGCACTCTCCGAATTGTCTCACATCCTAGTAGGAAAGTTTTTGTTGTCTTCTTCCCTGTTCATCCCCAACCTTTCACTTCCCCTCATCTCTGTTATTGCACTTGCACGCTCCTTATTGTCTCATGACCTAGTACAAATATGTTTGTTTGTCTTACTCCCTGATCCCCAGACCTTCACGTCTCCCACCCCCTCTGCTGCATTCTTGTTACAGCACTTGAACGCTCCAAATTGGCTCATGACCTAGTAGGAACACTTTTGTTTATCTTCCTCCCTGTTCTCCCCAGACCTTCACGTCTCCTCCTCCCCCCCACTTCATTCTTGTTACAGCACTTGCACAATCCAAATGTTTCAAGACCTAGTAGGAATGGTATTGCTTTGTTTTTTTCTCCCCTGTTCCTCCCCCTCCCTTGTCTTGATGCACCCTGAAACACCATTTGGCTGTATGGGCGCATTACAAATACCCAATAAATAAATAAATACATACAAGTAAACCATATGTTTGCACTTGGCTGCTGTTGAGGTAGGTAAGATGGGTTGACAGTACCTGACCACTGTCTCTGGGAAACCTTGGGCTCTCTCCATGGTTAACTGTCTCGAGCCATTGCTGAACGTCCTTTAGATTTGCAGTCTGGTTGAGAGTTTTTTTTATAATACACTCCCTTAAAGATTGGCAGTCTGGGAAATCTTTCGGCTCTGAGCTGGCCTTCTGCTGGGTTAAGGTGACATTGCATAGAAGGGTCTGTTTTTAAGCTCCTCCGTCCACTCTTGTTGGGGGCTCTGTCAAGGATTTTTCTGTTATTGGTGTGCCCACTGTAACTCCCACTGCTCCTGCTGCAACTCCTGATTATGTAATTCCCTTTTGGTCCTTCTGTCCCACAAAACTACCAAACATGTTCACCGTAGTTGTCCGGCTACAGCTTGGCTTTCCTAGATAGCTTGATTGACCGAGGCTCACGGAACACAATTGGGACCCACTCCTAGGATACTATTGCTCATGCAGACTTTTCTGGGACAAAAGTAGGAGGTGTGTTTGAGGACATCTCCAATCTCTATCTCTTGTACCCCACTATGAACTCTGGGGCTTTTCTCCTTTATGACCTTTCCAACATACTCCATGGGCCTCATTATGACCCAGGCGTTAAGGGGTTAATGGTGCCGTAAAAGGCTGCAGCGCCGTTACTACAAGGTCCCTTTGCGGCTCCCGACCTGAACGGCTGGTCTGCAAAGGGACCTTGATGGCAATTACGGTACCGCAATTTGCGGTACCGTAATTGCTGCCTTCCCCATTCCCATTGAGCCCTATGGGGCAAAAATGGGAATGGGGAAGGGCCATGGAGAAAGGGGGAATTACCGCCCGCCAACCTTGGAATGGGGTGGTAATTCCCCCTTTCTCCATGCCGGACTCCGGCATGGACCATGATGCTAATAGCGCCATGGTTTAGCGCCGGAGTCCTAATGAGGGCCAATGTCTCCAACTCTCAGCTCTCTCAATTGTCTTCTCCTCCTGCTACTCACCCAGACTTCTGAGAGACAACTTGATTTTTTTGATGACGGGTTGAATGAAGGGATATGCTCTAATAGATTGGCTTCCCCAGGATCTTGCGGGTGACCCCCCCATAACAGTAAGCCCATGATCTTGGGCTGGATGGAAGATTTGACTTCTGCATGAGTCGGTTTGAGTGTAACATCTCTAGCACTCATATGAGCATGTGGACTTGCAGATTACTTCAATTGATGGGACCTTCTAGTAGGCATTCTCTTCTTCAAAGGGGAAATAATGGTATGTACACAAATGACATAAGGGCCCAATAATGGAACGAAAGCGCAGATGCGGATAAGGGATCAAATATAAAAGACGGGATAAGCAAAAGGCTACCTGACTCACTCACACATCACACATCGCGCTCAACCATTACACTTCCAGTTTACCGGTTTGTAACCCCATTGAAGTCCAAGAAGATACATTTTTAGTCCCAGGCTATCATGTTTTGCTGAGTTGGCAATGCCAGTGAATGTAATCAGTAGTGTTTGGCTTGTTGGGAGAGGGACATGAGTCCAAGTGAGTTATTGCCATTCAAATGAGTACAATATGGAGGGTATGGATTTTGTAAGTAATGAGAGAAAGGACATATAGTAACATGGACTGAGTATTTTTTGGGAAGATGTGTGATCCGGGTATGTGAATGACTCTGGCCCAACCTTTCTGATCTATCAAGAAGATTTTGGATTACTCCTCCAGGGTCTCCTACCTTATACCAGATTATGCAACCTATCCACATTTAAAACAACGATTAAAAATGCACAACCCCGAAAAGTTGGTGGTTCCCAAACATGTGACTGGCTTGTGCATAGACTAATTGGAAAATCATAGATGGCAGCAGAATATATGGTCACAAGAGAACAAGTTGATGTAAATAAATACCCTGCGTTATGTGAAATGCATAAGGAGCTGACTTTACCTGTCCATTTGCACGTCCATGTATGAAGTCTTCCTTGCACGATTAAACATACCAATTCAGGGTGCAAGATAGAATTCTATGATTCTTACCCTCAGTATGGTGCGATAAAACATTTCTGTCCATGAATTTAAAGAAGAGGTGGCACAGACTAGGACATTGAAAAATTGATTGACAGGGACTCCATCATGGAGATCCTATTGAAGGAAAAGGTTGCTTTGGCAGGAATCTCAAGTAGCTCAATGTATGGATCCCAAACGTACAATTTAAAATGGAGATGGTCAAATTGAGATGTTACCCCTATTATTGTTGAGAAAATACTTGACTGCGCTGGACCGACACCATGCATAACATCCCATCACCATCGACAGGAGGCACATACATGGTTCAGGGCATGATATTGTCATTGCCAGTTCGTAATTTTGCTGGGTATCCTGGCCTCCTAGTTGACACAACAGGCAGAGGATCACGTTTGTTCTTTTCAGGCAGCCTATATTCTAGGCAAATGAAACACAGCAGCGGAAATACTGCAAGAGATGCGGTGCTGCCATGATAGACTTTATTTGCGGATGCCATGAGCCACCAGGTCCCTTTGTATTGCTCAAGATTCTGGGACCCACTATCTTGGCGGGCGAGTCCATTCCATTGAAATGAGGTGACTTTGCTGTATGCCTTTCGGCCGCTTTCTCTGTTATCCAGGATGCTGCCCAAATGCGGGATGAAGAGATGGAGATCCTGCAACTGGCACCCTTCTGGCTCAAGGGGACTTGCTTTACGTTCCTACAAGATTGGGAGACAGAATCCGCTTGGCTTCTGGAGGTATCCCCTTCTCCCCAATAACTGTATAAGATCAGACTAGAGGTTTGGAAATGTAAAGGCATTTGAGCTTTTGTAAATGGTACTGGCGACGAAGTAGCTTGGACCATTCAATTGTCCTATCATGTGGCTGGCATTTGGGCTCATTCCAAAAGTGGTGAACAGACATATTCACCCTTTGTCCTTGTCAAACACAATGGTTTCAGCTTTCCTGCTTGATGGGTTCCCCAAGGGTCTAGCGGTTTACACCATGACAATCCATTTGGCTATCAGAGCCTTTAGACTCCCCTGGGGTTTGGAGAAAGTGGAATCGGCGGCACTGAAACTTCTCAAAGCCTTCACGTTACCCAATCCCTCTTGCAAAGTCTGGCTACCGCCATGGCAGTCACTCCTTGATCTGAGCAGCCTTCAGCTCCCTTCTTTCAAGACAGTTTCTTGAGGAGACCCTGAATTCCTATTCTGCTGCCCATTTCCAGCCTTAGAAAGATAGGGCACTTGGGGGCATTGATGTGCTCTCCTGCCTACTTTATGATCCTTCCCAATGCACTTATTCTTAGACCAGGGCCAGGGTGCCTGCAAAAGTTCTATTCTAACTGCACGTTTTGCAAGGAGGTTGTCCTGCCGGCTTCAAACCCAGGAGTCACATCTGGGGCTTTGGGGGACACCAGTGTGCTAGACGTGCATAGGGACGTCCATAGGGACGCGACAATGTGCAAGGAGAGAAGGGCGTCCATTGATTTCCATCACTCATTATTAGTTGCAAGTATGGCGAGAAGCTGAAAGCTGAGTTGTAAACTGCTGGAGGAAAAGTTGGTTTATTAAATATAGGGTTTTGCAGTAAATTCCAGTGAAGGATGTTCCATTAATGCTGGCATAGTGGCAACATTAATGAGTGGGTATATCCTCTATTCCAGAAGACTGAGACCAGGGAGGGGACCCTGAGGTAATGCCTGGATTATGCATGGTAATCACCATTGCGCAGACTCTCTTCCCTCTCCCAAAGCTCACGGCACCCATCACCCTCCAAGTGGGCTGTAGCAACACCTGAAGTTGGGTATTTTAGGAGGAAGATGGGCCCTCCTGGGTGGAGGGGAAAAAACAAATAGTTGGAAAGAAAATTGTTCTGATGAGAGAGGTGTGGGGATCAGCAATTAGTGATTATTGTGTCATGGGAGGATGCCCTGCGTAATGGTGACAATGAAGACCAATAGCCACAGCTGGCTTTTTATTTCAGGGAACGTTCAATGAAACTGCGTGTTAAACGAAAAGTGCGCTCAGAAATATTATTGTCCCGAGGGTTTGGGCATGTGTGTTTAAGCATACGTTGATCGATCGCACAAACATTTCCAGTGCACCTTACCTTAGTTTTCCTCTTTTGTACACATGCAAAATCAGGCAGCAGGGCGCGGCTCCTTGTGATAATCTTATCCATTGCCGCATCGCCCAAGCAGGACTGCCCTTGCGACACTAAATCATATCCCCCGCCCCTGAGCCTGACATCACCAAACCTAGTGATATTCTCTGCCTTTCTCTGTGACGTTACTGGGCAGCGTAGCCAAACGAGCCCAGTCATTACCTACGTGACGTGACGCAGAACCCGGAAATTAACACACATCGTCTCACAACACAGCGCGCCACAATTCGGAATATAAAACTGTATTTTAAAAGGAAACAGCAAGACTGTACAATTTGTAAAGTACTTTTATTTCACAAGAAACGCTCCAAGAACATCCGGCTATTGCCATATTAAATCAAATTGGATTTTTTTTTCTTTGCTCTCGATCCAAAAATGTTTATCGTGAGTCACGCTGTGTTCCTTTTGGGTACACAAGGTGTTCGTTTTGGGTAAAAGAAGCGCTTTGGTCGCACGGTGAATTGCAGGTGTTGTGCATCTACTTGGGGCTAGACCACCGTAAACGATGTTATGTTGCTCCTAATGGCTGGTAACATGTAAGGGCATATCAGCCCTTGGCGATCGTCCCAATAAAGAGTCAAATATATACAGTTATTGACATGTAACTGCAGTTGCCGGTTGAAGAAACCATCAGTTGGTATCTGGAATCGATGACAATCGCAGAATGGCAGGATGTACCTGTTTGGAAAACATAATAGAAATGTGTCTCAGTAGCCAATCTTTATTACAATTTATCATTTTACTTTTTAATTCAGCATTGAGTTAAAACTAACGATTAGCACAGACGTGAAACAATGTGAACAGAGAGAAAACAACGTGGAAAGTACTACACAATTTACTTCCGAGGATAGTGCTTTGGAGTATGTTCAGCTCTAAACGGGATAGAGAAGCTGATGCTACAATTCGAGGTGCACATAGATGGCATTTTAATTAAATGTTAGAGTTGAAACTGGGGGAACCAAGTTGTGGTCTACATGCATCTCGATGCCAGACTGCCCATGTGCCTGCTTGAAAGACCAATACACACAAAGGTTGGACTTGCGTTTCATTACAATATGCCACGCAGAACATACAAGTACAATGTAACTGTAACGCTCACCTGATTCCCGTAGAGGCGCCGGTCTTGACTGGGCGTATACCGTATCTTCAAAGGTGATGTGTAACACACGGCTGGCTCTTTGGGCTGGACCTCTGGGCACTGTATGTCTGACTCGAAGGGTAAGATGTCTGCAGATAGAAAATATGGGATTAATGAACTGGGTTATTGAATGTCTCTCTCTTCTTCCCTTTCTCTTCTCCTGTAGAACCCCGAAGGTTAACGCTCTCACCTTAGGTAAGTGAACGCCGTGCTCTCCATCTGCCTCGGGGCAGGGTGCTGTAACCAGTTTCTTCACTGGATAAGGGGAGCAGGCCTCTTGACTTCAGAGGACTGCTGTCCGTCGTTTACTGCACGAACGGTAAGTTTCGAGTAATTCTAATGTCTTTAAAGTCTTTAGTAATGATGTCTCTTGTTTTGCAGGGTTCCGGCGATGGTGGATGACGGGCTGAAGTGAGTTGAAGATGGAGCCCGTGTGATGAATAGAAGCGCCTGGAAGCACGTAAGTAAGCGCTTGTTGCCTGCTTCACGATGCGCTCTAACTGTCTTTTTATTTTGCAGGTACAAGTTCGGAGCGGCTGCAGGGTGCCGGAATACCCACTGGGTTAGATGTGGAAAGGAGTAATGGCACGTGAGTATTAAAGTTCCCCAATGTCTTTAAACGCACCTTGTTTTGTCTTTCAGATGCGGGATGCAGCGCCGAAGGCCTCCGGAGCGTGCGAAGAGTTGGTAAGCTTTTGTCTTTCAGATGCCGGAATGCAGTGTGAAGACCTCCGGAGCGCACGAAGAGTAGGTAAGCCTTTGTCTTTCAGATGTCAGAATGCAGCGCGAGGCGTTGGTGACAGCCGATGGACCAGGTAAGTGAAGAGCTGTCACTGAAGACCGTAATGCTAACCTGTTCTTTCTTGTCTTTATAGGTGTTGCTGAAGACTGGATTCGGGATGGTAAGCCTTTTTCCTTAGGCCCAGGATCAGATGCAGAAGACACGATGAGCGTTCTGCTGCAGAGGATGCAGAATAACACAAAGCAAGATTCATCCATCGGGTGTGGTTTAAATAGCCTCCTGTAGTGCTTAGGTGTCTCCTTCCACAGCCACGCCTAGGTAAGAAAAGAGTTCCTGCTTTCCAGAAGAGTTCCAGTGTTCTGAACCTAGGGAGTGGCTCCTGCCCCACCCAACAGGAAAAGTAGTTCCAAACAGAAGAGGATCAGAGTCTCAACTGGCAGGCAAGTAAGCAGCATGGTCTGCTGCAGGTAAGTCCACCCAAGCATTATGAGCCCGGCGCTTCCAGCGCTGGGACTGGGAATATTTATGAGCCTGGTGCCACTGGCGCCAGGACTGGGTCCAAAAGGTCCCAACTGGGACTGGTTGGCACTCGGAACCTGGGTTATGGATCTGCTTCCAAGGGAGTTGGGAAAACGCTGACCTTTTGGAAGCAGAGATCATGACAGTACCCCCCCTCAAGGCCCCTCCCAAACCGGGCTTCTCTGGGGGTTTTGGCTTGTCAGGAAATGTTCGGTGAAATCTTTTGATTAGGCGAGGAGCGTGGACATATTCAGCAGGTTCCCAGGATCTCTCTTGGGGGCCGTAGCCTTTCCAGTCAATTAGGTAAAATAGTTTAGATTTGGAGATCTTGGAGTCCAGAATGCTTTTGACTTCAAACTCGAGTTCTCCATCAACTAGGATAGGTTTTGGAGATTTAGTTAGTCGGGTTTGAGGTTGCACGGGTTTTAATAGAGAGACGTGGAAGACCGGATGTATCTTCATGTGCGGGGGCAAGTCCAACTTGACCGCTACTGGGTTTACTATGGTAGTGATGGAATAGGGACCAAGGTATCTTGGGTTGAATGTGCGTGGCCCTTTTAGAGGTAGATATTTGGTGGATAACCAGACTTGATCCCCTACTTGATATTGAGGGGCTTCCTTCCGGTGTTGATCTGCTCCTTTCTTGTATTGTTCTTTAGCCCTTTGAAGGTGAGAAACAGCTTCCTTAAAGGCTTGGGTGATTGTAGAATGCAGGTAGTCTACTGCTGGTGTTTCAAGATCTTGGAGGGGATCCAACTCCGAGGTTCGAGGGTGACTGGCGTACAAAAGAAAAAACGGGGTTTTCCCAGTTCCCGAATGGACAGAGTTATTGTAGGCATATTCGGCTATCCAAAGGATGTCTTTCCAAGTTTTTTCAGTTTGTTGCAGCATGCAGCGTAAATACTGTTCCAGAGTTTGATTGGTCCTCTCGGTTTGTCCGTCGGTCTGAGGGTGGTGACTGGTCGATAGTCTCACATCAATTTGAGCCGACCGACAGCAACTTCGCCAAAAATGAGAAATAAATTGACTACCTCGATCCGAAATTAGAACCGAAGGAAAACCGTGCAGTCGGATGATGTTTTCGAGAAATTCTCGGGCCAGAGTTGCTGCTGTTGGCAAGCCTTTGAGCGGAATGAAATGCGCCATCTTGGAGAATAAGTCCACGATTACTAGAATCGTATTGTATCCGGAGCATGGAGGTAGCTCGGTGATGAAGTCCATAGAAAGTGTATGCCAAGGGCGAGGTGGGATGTCAATAGGGCGTAAGAGGCCTGCTGGTCTTTCCTTTTGACTCTTGTTTTGGGCGCATACTCCACAGGACATTATAAAGTCTCTGATATCTTTTTTCCAAGACGGCCACCAGAAGTAGCGCTTGATCTTTTCTGAGGTCTTGGCTATACCGGGATGTCCTTCTATTAATGAATCGTGATAACAAGAGATTACTTTTTTCTGTAAATCTGTGCTGGGTAGGTATAATCGTTCTTGGAAATACAATAAGTTGTCTTTTACTGCAAAGTCCTTTCCCTGCAGATGCCAATTCTGTATGTCTGCTGGAGTTACAAGTTGCCTGGCTTTATCCTTAACTTCCTCTATGGATTGTGTGGCGATTACACCCAGAATTCTTTGTTCGGGAATGATTGGTACAGGTTTTGGGTTGATCAAGTGTTCTTCCACTCCCATCCGAGAAAGGGCATCAGCTTTACCGTTTTTTGTACCAGGTCGATAGGTAATTATGAAGTCAAACTCGGCAAAGAATAATGCCCAACGGAGTTGTTTAGAGGATTGGGCTTTTGCGGTTTTCAAATATTGCAGGTTTCGGTGATCCGTAATCACAGTAACGGTGTGTCGGGCCCCCAGCAGATAATGCCGCCAAGCCTTAAAGGCAGACTTGATAGCCAGAAGTTCCTTGTCAGTAATCGTGTAATTGATTTCAGGAGGTGAGAATTTGCAGGACCAAAATGCCACGGGATGCAACTGATTGGTTACCGGGTCCTTTTGTGATAGAACTGCCCCCATGGCAAGGCTTGAAGCATCAGTTTCCACGATGTAGGGGAGTTCGGGGCGAGGGTGTTTTAAGATTGGTGCAGAGATAAATTTAGTCTTCAAACCCTGGAAAGCTTGTTCCGCCTCGGTAGACCATTCAAAACGTTTGTTTTTCTTTAACAAGGCAGTGATGGGCTGGACTATTCGAGAGAATTCGGGGATAAACCTGCGGTAAAAGTTAGCGAAGCCTAACATGCTTTGCACACCTTTTACGGAGGATGGGGATGGCCATTTGAGAACTGCATCGACCTTCTTTGAATCCATACGCACTCCGCCAGGTGATAATATGAATCCCAAGAATTCAACTTCAGTCACGTTGAAAACACATTTTTCCAACTTAGCGAAAAGTTTGTGTTGACGCAATCTTTCGAGGACCATTTTCACGTGTTTCCGATGTTCAGATTCCGATGAAAAATAAACGAGGATGTCGTCAATGTAAACAACAACACACACATCTATGAGCTCTCTGAGGACATCGTTCATAAAATATTGAAAGGCGGCCGGGGCATTGCAAAGTTCCGAAGGGCATGACCTGATATTCAAATAGCCCATACTTGGTGCGGAAGGCCGTCTTCCATTCATCGCCCTCTTTTACTCGTACCAAGTGGTAAGCTCCTCTAAGATCCAGCTTTGTATATATGCATTCTTTTCTGACTTGGTCCAGGAGTTCAGGGATCAAAGGTAACGGATATCTATTCTTAACGGTGATCTGGTTCAGGGAGCGATAATCTATACAAGTTCTAAGGTCTCCTTCCTTTTTTGGAACGAAGAACAAAGCTGAAGAAGCAGGGGACTTGGAAGGACGAATAAACCCATTTGCCAGGTATTGATCCAGGTATTGTCGAAGGTGAAGGTTCTCAGGCTCGGTGAGGGCATAAATTCTACTACAAGGAGGAGTAGATCCAGGTATCAGGTCTATCTGGCAGTCATAAGACCTATGAGGAGGTAGAGAGTTAGCCTGATCCTTCCGGAAAACATCTTGGTATTCTAGGTATTCGGGAGGTAACTGGGGAGTCTCTGAAGAAATTGCTGCCAGTGCAACACCAGGTGGAGGGTGACAAGTAGAGACACATTCTGGAAACTGGACCGTTCTTGCTCGCCAATTGATCAGAGGATTGTGTTTCTCTAACCAAGGTATTCCTAGAATAATCTGAAACTGAGGGGCCTTGATCACATCGAACACGATCTTCTCATGGTGTCCATCTTGACTTACTAGCGTCACTTCTTGAGTGGTATGCGTTACTGGCCCGGAGGCTATCTCCGTACCATCCACCGTAGTAATGACGTCCTTTACAGCCTTGGGACAAAGAGTTAGATTCATCCTCAAAACCATTTCATGATCCACATAATTGCCGATGGCACCGCTGTCGACGTAAGCTTCAATTGCATGTAATCGATCCGGATTATCAGGGCTAATGAGGACCATAGGTATCACGAAATGCGAGGTCACGGAACTGGTTTTCACGCTCGGCAAGAGGACCTCTATTCTTGTCGGGCGAGGTTGTTTCCCTGCTCAGAGTTTGTAACTTTGGTAACTGCAGCTCCTACTGCCTTCTTGGCAGGTTTCACCGGACAGTCTCGAAGAAAGTGCCCTGAGTTTCCGCAATAGAGGCATAATTGCAACTGTTTTCTCCTTTCCCGCTCCTTTTGTGTTAGAGGACCTTTCAGACCCCCTATTTGCATGGGTTCCCCGGAGTCTACTCCTTTGGAAGGAGTTGGCGGTTTGGAAAATACTCGAGCATCAAACTTGGAACGATCGGCCTTCCTGTTCTGCAGTCTGTGATCTATTTGAATGACTAAGTCTATATAGTCCGAACAATCTTGTGGGGGATTCACTACTTGGGCTAACACATATTTGAGCTCTCCACGTAGACCTCTATAAAACAGCGTAATCCTTTTGTCCTCAGGCCATTGAGTTTCCACTATCAGTCTGTTGAAAGACGCAATATAAGCCAAAAGGTCTTGATTACCTTGTCGCAACGAAAGAAGCTCATTGTCCAAGGCCTGCCCCTGTGAATGTCTTGCGAACAGTTTTTCCATACTGAGCTGAAAAGCTTGAAAATCATGGAGGACCGGATCATCTTGATTTACTAGAGGGATCGACCAGTCTGCCGCATTGCCACTAAGGTACGAAAGCACGAAAGCTACTTTAGCTTGATCAGTTGGAAAGGCTGCTGGCCGGCATAAGAAATGCAACCGGCACTGATTGATAAATACTGCAAACCTCTTTGGGTCACCAGAAAATCGTTCGGGCGGAGCCAGAGGTACATTCCCAGGTAGGTTGATCTGCACTGGATTCATAGAGGATGTAGAAGGAAGATTTCCCCCAGATGCGGGTAACGGGGTCTGTCCGGCTTGTGACTGTAGCAATTGTCTAGCGAGATCATCTGTTCGCTCCTTGGAAATAATCAGTTCCCTTCTTAGAGCGTTCGTTTCCTGACGGGCTGCATGCACTTCTGCCCTTAGTTCCCCAAGTAACTGGGGTAGTTGGTCGGTATCCGAGGTTTCCATAGCGCCTGGACGGGAGTTTTGTGGTAGGCTTTGTGTTCTGTAACGCTCACCTGATTCCCGTAGAGGCGCCGGTCTTGACTGGGCGTATACCGTATCTTCAAAGGTGATGTGTAACACACGGCTGGCTCTTTGGGCTGGACCTCTGGGCACTGTATGTCTGACTCGAAGGGTAAGATGTCTGCAGATAGAAAATATGGGATTAATGAACTGGGTTATTGAATGTCTCTCTCTTCTTCCCTTTCTCTTCTCCTGTAGAACCCCGAAGGTTAACGCTCTCACCTTAGGTAAGTGAACGCCGTGCTCTCCATCTGCCTCGGGGCAGGGTGCTGTAACCAGTTTCTTCACTGGATAAGGGGAGCAGGCCTCTTGACTTCAGAGGACTGCTGTCCGTCGTTTACTGCACGAACGGTAAGTTTCGAGTAATTCTAATGTCTTTAAAGTCTTTAGTAATGATGTCTCTTGTTTTGCAGGGTTCCGGCGATGGTGGATGACGGGCTGAAGTGAGTTGAAGATGGAGCCCGTGTGATGAATAGAAGCGCCTGGAAGCACGTAAGTAAGCGCTTGTTGCCTGCTTCACGATGCGCTCTAACTGTCTTTTTATTTTGCAGGTACAAGTTCGGAGCGGCTGCAGGGTGCCGGAATACCCACTGGGTTAGATGTGGAAAGGAGTAATGGCACGTGAGTATTAAAGTTCCCCAATGTCTTTAAACGCACCTTGTTTTGTCTTTCAGACGCGGGATGCAGCGCTGAAGGCCTCCGGAGCGTGCGAAGAGTTGGTAAGCTTTTGTCTTTCAGATGCCGGAATGCAGTGTGAAGACCTCCGGAGCGCACGAAGAGTAGGTAAGCCTTTGTCTTTCAGATGTCAGAATGCAGCGCGAGGCGTTGGTGACAGCCGATGGACCAGGTAAGTGAAGAGCTGTCACTGAAGACCGTAATGCTAACCTGTTCTTTCTTGTCTTTATAGGTGTTGCTGAAGACTGGATTCAGGATGGTAAGCCTTTTTCCTTAGGCCCAGGATCAGATGCAGAAGACACGATGAGCGTTCTGCTGCAGAGGATGCAGAATAACACAAAGCAAGATTCATCCATCGGGTGTGGTTTAAATAGCCTCCTGTAGTGCTTAGATGTCTCCTTCCACAGCCACGCCTAGGTAAGAAAAGAGTTCCTGCTTTCCAGAAGAGTTCCAGTGTTCTGAACCTAGGGAGTGGCTCCTGCCCCACCCAACAGGAAAAGTAGTTCCAAACAGAAGAGGATCAGAGTCTCAACTGGCAGGCAAGTAAGCAGCATGGTCTGCTGCAGGTAAGTCCACCCAAGCATTATGAGCCCGGCGCTTCCAGCGCTGGGACTGGGAATATTTATGAGCCTGGTGCCACTGGCGCAAGGACTGGGTCCAAAAGGTCCCAATTGGGACTGGTTGGCACTCGGAACCTGGGTTATGGATCTGCTTCCAAGGGAGTTGGGAAAACCCTGACCTTTTGGAAGCAGAGATCATGACAGTAACCCAGCAATAATTGTCAGCTAATGATAAGTTGATGCTCGTTCGGGTATAAAATTGTCAAAATTCAAACTTACATTATATTCGGCATTTCCATTCTCTTGGCGTAACTCAGACCCTAACGCAGACTCCGTTCGCATCAACGATTTTTCATAAACTGAACTTACATGTTCCTTAGTCCAGTTTTGGAATGGAGAATTTTATCATATCTTAGATTATTACACCCCTCCTTTGATTCAATTCCTTTCGTAATGGTCCCTTTCTCTCAAGGTCAAATACAATTGAACTTTATACTGTGTGTGCGATGTGTGGGCTTCCTCAGCTCGCAAGCAAAAATTCTAAGCTGGTGACCTTCACTCAGAATGATGATACATTCTTAGTTTGCAACATCTTGGCTCACCGCATCCATGAGAACTGGAATTGTGATGCACGGGCACATGAGGAAAAATGTGGGGGCTGTCCTTGCTCAATGATCGTGGCGCTGCTGAGGGGTAGGGGGAACTTGGCAATGACAGAATTGGAGTTGAGGGTAAAAAGGAGTCAAAGTGTGTCTAGCCAGGGCCAATCTTACACCAGATTGCGCCCCAGGCGGGAAGCATAGTTGGCACCCCCCAACCCCGACTGGCTCACATCACTCCCAAACTTCAACTCTGCCGTGCAACAAAACCTCTCCTCAATATGAATAAATAATTGCTATATAAATTAAGCTAGTTTTGTCATTCAAGTACTTTACAGAAGAATTCTAATGTGAAAACACAGCTGTTGCTGCCCCCGTAAATGGTTTTTCTGTCACCCGCTCTTAGGGAGGGCCTTGCCTGAATGCAGTTTCAAACTGTCCGTACTGCGGTGTGACCAGCTTGCAGGGGTCTGAGGGCCCACTGACCACTGGGCCTGTGTTGCAGCCAGGTGTTCTGTTCATACTACCAAGTATTTCACAAGGGGCTATACTAGAGTAGATACAAATAGAGTCAAGGGGCTTTCACCTCCTGTCTATACCCTGATATCCATAACACATAATCGACAGACATTTTTAATTACAGGGGTTATTCCTACATCTATGTCCCTTTACAAAAGCTTATTCGCCCTGTGTAGGTGTTCTACATATGCAGTTGTCACAAAAAGCCCTAGAATTTGCTGGTGTAATGACTACAATTGGAATGTAGAAGTCCTTTCCCTTTCCTCTCTCACTGCTTTCCTATACTAAAAGCTTAAGTGCACATCCATTGGTGGTCGGTTCTTTGCTTTAATGTTCCCGCCTTCAATGTGTGTGTCTTATTAATAAAAAATATTTCAACCAATAGGTCGATAGACAGCTAAAAAGTGAATATAAGTGTCCCACTTGTAGTTGTTGGGTCGGGCACTTAGATGCATTTTTGTGTGTTTATTCAAGCCCTTTTATCACAAGTATAGTGGGTCTTGGAGTCAGGGTCATCAGCCCAAGACTGCTTAATGAAAGTCAACTGGTTTCAGCGGTTCTGTTCAATGGCCGCTTTCTTCAGGACAGGTAATATCTTGCTGCGTTCTGCGCAAGATCTATGATTTCTTTACAGTTCTCCCATTCAGGGATGTCTTGAGGAAATCTTTGGGTTTCCAGACGGGCATATTGGGTAACTCTCCAGGCCCTGTGGTGACCTGTGTCTCATAATTAGTACATTTGTCATAAGTCAGATGTGGCCGTTGAATCCTGGTATGAGGTGTCTTCCAAGGTCTCACTCAGGTAAGTATCTTGTTGTATGACTGTTTTCTTATAGGTAATCCACGTTGCAGGATTATATTCTTCAATGGGTGTCTGGTCACCCTTGATTTCTTGCTACCGGCGTGTTTTGTTTTCTTTAATTCGGTCGTGTTAAATCACTCCAGTGTCTGATGGAATTCATTAAATTATTAATCAACAAAGAAGTGCTAGGTATCTACTTCTGAATGCCCACATCATTAATCTCTATATTGGGGAAGATATTTACTCAAATAGATCCCCACCAATGCCCTGTTCTGTTGGAATAATACACTCACTTTCAATCTCTCTGGGTTCTGCACAGGAGCAGTCAGCAGGTATCCTCATTAGAAACAATGGGACCTAGTAATGGATGGCACTCCTGCCTCTGTATGGATAGTCCCAGCCTCAGCCCTTTTGTCTGCCTCACCTGGTCTCTGTATGGATGACACTCCAGGCTCATTCCCTCTCCTGTTTTTTTTCTCCATATTTTAGGCACCTTTCTTTCTGGAAATCTCAGTTCTTTTTTGTCTGATCTCCCCCTTCCCACTGTGCATCTAGTTTTAAAAACTCCTAACCCCCTTGTCCCCGCAGCCCCCAAATATCTAAATTAAACTGTTCTGGCTCATTGGTTAAATATTCTGATTGGGCATCTATTGTTATTCGCCCTAAACAAGGCCTCACCTCTTCCCAATCTACTGTCCCCATGTCTGGATGTTCTTGCTACACCCATCCGATATTACATTTCTGACCAACTCAGTTATGTAAAAAATCTTCATGGCACTTTTCTTCAATTTTCCAATAAGGGTCACAACCCATATTTTTCTAAATGTGGTCTGATCATACCAATCATAATGAACTATGGTGTTGGCAGGTGGTTGCCTTCCCGAATGACAGATATCTATGATTTCTACAAAAAAGGATTAAAGTTAGATTCATGATACTTCACAGACAATTATTTGATTCCATAAGCTACCAGATATCTCGCTCTCCTATGGGTAATTTATTCTGGAAAGTTGCAATCATATTTTGTCTAATTTAGTCTAATTGTAAGGGACTCCTGTCAACAGATACTGCTTGTTATGTGCTTTCTGGAATGATATGAACCATCTATGTATCTGTCATGGTTCTCAGGTTTATGGGAAAATATGATTTCCCATATATTTCTATGGTAATCTCTAATTCTATGCATACTTGTAGCTTCAATAAATGCATTTGACCTTTGTGACTTGATGGGGGGAAAGATTTCCCTATGTGTCCATGCACAGCTTTTTGAGCAAGTTTCTCATGAATGAAAATTGTGCTTTTTGCAAAGCATTTTCTTTCCACATGAGGCCTGCACCAATATCTTGCATCACATAAAATACAATTTTCTCATGCCCCATGCTATCAGTGTCCAACATGGCATGATACTGTATCTTTGAATTACCCTGGCAATGGAGTTTCATCTTTAATTTGTACAGTTTTTCATCATCTTCCGAATGCACAGAGTTCTCCATAGCAGATCATAGTTTTGCCAAAGCTGTACTTCAGTGCCTCAGTAATATGTCTGTAAAATGCCTGTACGTTTGGGTCCTGTCATATGAACACAGGGCCCAGTTAGCTTTCCGTATTTCTGCACCTTTCAGCCTAATTTAGCCTTATGCAGCTCACTTGTAACCTGGGCTGAAAATACCCCACAAGTCTCTCCCTACTCTTCTTCCTGTATTGGAACTACTGTGAAAGGGCAGGGGTGAGTGGGTTTAAAAAAACAAAAATGTTAACAGTCACAAATCAATTTCTTCGTTGTACCATTCTCAATTCTTCCTTTGGGATGGGTGATCTGGTCTTCATCTCCTTTCTGGGTTCCTGTGCAAGGGAAACGACCTCCTTCCTGGATTTCCATCATTTTTCCTTTACTTTCCTAGTTTCCAAGGTCCTCTCTGGACTCATCTTCTTCCAAACCCCAGGCTACAAGAAATATGCATTTGTTTTTATAAAGAGAGGAGGAAAAAGAGTTGCTAAGAAAATCTGTTTAACATCATTTCCCCGGACAAACAGTTCACTAAATTAGAGACGGACAATTTTACATTTTTCAAATACAAGGCACTATTCATTTGTATTCATTTTTTATCATCCACATGGGCTAAACGTGTAATTTAATTACTCCCCAGTTATATATTTTAGTTTCCATCTTGTTGTTTGACTTATCATTCATCCTCAGATGGTTCCTCAGCTCTTACTTCTGTGGGCTCCTCAATCACTCTTTTAAAAAAAAGAAAACTCTTTATTATTTTCAAATTAAACACATGACAAAACAAACAACTGATTGCCAAAGCTTGGTAGCATGAAGCCAAAAATATCACAATAAATGAAGTGCAAGATCTTGTTTACTCAGGGAGAGGCCCTTGTCGGTTAACAGTTCAACATTGTGCGTGGCGGACCGAAGACAGCAAACAAAGTGGGTAACATAATTCTCCCTCATCCCTCTCCCACCCACCTACCCCATATCATGTGAAATTTCTGTGGACAGCCCTTAGCAATGCATATGTGCCTCTCTAGGGATATGCATCTATCGACCTGTGCGGCCCAGTGGCTGAGACTTGGTCTTTCTGCTGAGCCTCACATTGCAGCAATAAGCCTCTTTGATGGCCCCAACATTACAGAAAGGATCATTTTCTCATACCTGGTGAATCCCACTTTCCCCCTTGTTCCCAATAATACCATTTCCGGATCACATGGGGCCTGGGATCCCAGCACCATAGATAACCTGCAAATACATTTCCCCCAGAAAATCTGGATTAGTTCACAACTCCATAGCAAACGGAAAAAGGTGCGCTCCACCTTCTCGCACCTCAGGCACATGCCACTGTCCACTACCCCCCCACAGTGCCATTGCCACCCTTGAATAATATGTCTGATGCAGTAGTATGCATTGGATTCAGAGGAGCCTGGTGGCTATTCCAGTGTCCCGTGGGAACATAAGTGTTTCTACCCATTCCTCTGGCTCCAATGGTCCGACCTTCCGGTCCCACCTTTCTTTAACTCGGGACAGCTCATGTGCCCCAAACACCGTCAATACCTGGTATAGTGTGGAGGTGACCTTATAGCATATTCGCTCTGGGAAAAGTTGGCTTCGAGGGGAAGCACCTCAGTACACTGTCCAAAACGAAGAACTGAGAACAGATGGAGTGCGTTGTTTGCAGTTGTCTGTAGCGCTCCTTATTCAGTAGCTCAAAGGTGTCCTGCAATAAATCGAATAGAATGAGACACCCTTCCCTTAATAAGTCTGGCTGGGCTCGCACTCCCCCCTCTGCCCAGCTCGTGAAATGGCCCATTTTCTGTATTTCATGGCGTTACCTGTTGTTACAGAAGGGCGGACCCAAAGTTGGTTTCCCTCTCCAACCGATGTGATGGTGAGGGTCAGCCCATATCTGTTGGATGTGCATTGTCATTTTGGGTAAATCTGTTTGGGCGATTTTCGTCCCGTTCTGTTTTTCTCAACCCCAATGTGGGGAAGTCTACTGTTGCCATGGAGCCAAACATTCACTACCCCAACTGCGCTGCTCAGTGGTACCTCTGGAGACAGAGCCGAACAATGCCCCCTTCCCATAATGAACGCTGACACATTTGGGTGCAATAGGTGGCTGCCCCCCCCACGACTCCCGAAAGCAGTCCCTGTAGTATGCCATTGATGGTTGTGAAAACAGTTTTGGCAACCGGGAGTGGAGCATTCTATAGAACATAAAGAAACCTTGCGAGTGTCAGGATCTTGAAAAGGGCTGCTTTGCCCAACAACGTCAGTGCCAGTGGGTCCGGTATCGTAGAGGTCTGAGTGATGGCGAACTGTACTCTGCAGAGATTCATGTGTTCAGGAGGAGAGGAATTCGCTGACAGGCCCATTGGTCAGCACTCACCCTCTAGAACTTGTAAGACAAGATAGCTGCACCATGTGAGGACAGGGGGTGCAAGATTCACTTACTCCAGCACGACTCAATAAGGAAGACTCAGTAAGTTGGCAAAGGGAAGTCCGTTTAATGGCAAGCACATCAAACAGAGAAACAAATAGGAATCAGCTGTAGTGCGATCACCTGTCTCGCTCCGACTTCCTCGAACTTCAGTTGAACAGCATTTCTTATAGACAATATTCGTCATCATTGATATCTAACTCTACAAAAACTTGGCATACAATCTAATTGGTTAGGAAAGGTAAGTTATATATAGGTACTATATCTGTATATGATAATAGGGCATGCAGATTGGATAACTCTGATCGGGTGGGCGTCTACGCCCATCCCACTACATCACACGTGATTGACGTCACTACAAGTATGACGTCTCATTGGTTCTACAATCTATAAGACTCCACATAACTTGTTCCATTGTGATTGGTCAGGTTACACCCCTAGACATAAATCCACATTTTAATTAGCAGAATGCAGAATGGACACCTAAGGGTCTGGTGTACCAAGTTTCACCCTGTCTCCCTTCCATCAATCAGTATCTTAGGGCTTTGTGTCAATTAGTTGGCTGGGTTTGGCCTCGAGACTGTAGTCTCTTATCGGGAAAAGTTATGGCATCCTGGGTTCTGTATGACATCAGGCGATGGTTCCTCTTCCCGCCTGGCTGGTCATGTGTCTGTTCACCATGGATCTGCTTCAGTTTCCAGCTTTTATTGTATTTAATTCTGCTTTGGCCCTGCCACCTGCCTGGGCCTCTCTTATCTTGACCTTCACGGGCGAGCTGGTATGCTCCGAAGTTTGGTTCTTGCGAGTTGACGCTCTCCTCCCTTCTCTAGGTGACCTCGATTTCCCAGGCATGAGCCGCTCTCTGTTGAGTTTCGATTCCGCTCTTCCTCTCTGATCTGGCTGAGTTGTGAAACTTGGCCTGCAGGCCTCTGGCAGCCTGGGCCCATTTCTGCTTTACAAAATGGAGTCGCACTCGTATAACGTGCCTCTTGAGGTAGCTATATTGTTATATATGCTGCTTCTTATATTCTACTAAGCATTGCAAGCAGTATCGATTTCTTAGCATCTTGCGTTCCAAGCCTATTTACACACGGTTAATCAGGTTGGTTGCTTCCATCTTGTCTCGTAGCTCTGTTTCCTCATGTTTTCACATTGTCTCTTCTCTGTGTCCATTATGTTTATTTAGTATTTACTTACGTTGGCATGTTCTAGTATATAGTGACTTTTTGTTCATTCACAAGTCTGTTCAGGCCCTTGTGTCATTTCCACTGGCCTTCCATTAGGGCTCTTGGGGTCTCTTCGTGGTCCGTATGTAGGCACTCCTTATTTCGTATTGGCGGCAGGTATGGCTGCTGATAGGGTACTGTGCTGCCCAGGGTTGTCTGGTTATGGGCGCTTCAACAGGTACGGATCTTCTAATGTATACTGGCCAGAGTCCTAGTGCAACTCTCTGTTGGTTCATTTGCTCCTCATACGTCACGTGCCTTGGCGAGTACCTTCCAGGTACCTCGAAAGGAGGGGCAGGGGTGCTTAGATGAGCATCTGCTTTCGGGAAACTGTCCATCTTCAGGTCATTTTTAGGGATCACTAGCGCGGGAACGTGGACGTTCACTAGTGTGCATATGCCTCGCAGTTCTTTAGCAACCTTATGTATGCCTTGGATCCACACGCCCAGTAATGGTCCATAATAACTGCGGTTCCTTGTGTCATTCCTGGGGCTTCAAAGATTCTTCCGCAGTTTTGATTCTCTCCTGTCTTCCTTGTGCCATTGTTTCTGAAGCATAGTTTTGGGCTCTCCAGTGGCACTATCTGCAGGGGCCCCCCTCTATCTTCGACCCATGTTAGTAGCTTTGGCCACAGAGGTTTGCATAACCTCTGCAAATTCTCTATTGCTTCGTTGCAGGCTCCAATGACCATCCATGCTTGGCAGATTACTACTCCGTCCTCCAATCCATCTGGGGAGACCACTGACCCCCAGATCTGCATTTGGCCTCTGTTCTTCCAGATTTGAGCCTCTTCTGCAGTCTTCCCTCGAACGTTCAGTCTCGGGTTAGCTTCCCATCGTATCCCTGATCCTTTGGTGCCAGGGTTCTCGTACCTGATCACATGATTTCTGGTGTGCGCTCGGTTTCTTGTTTTAATGTCCTGGACGTAGCCATCTTCATCTGGGTAATCCTTTTCGTTGGCCCATATCAACGAGGCGTCTCTTCCCATAAATTGTCCTCTGGTGTTGCACATTGCTACATGTGATATACAGTGTCCTGTAGGGACATCAATTTCTACAGCCACGAAGATCTTGGATTTTCCCATGCTGTATGGTAGGAGAGCACAGACGAAGCATTCTCCTTCCGACTGTCTTCGTCCTACTTCTTTCATGTGCTGGTACCATATGTTGTTTCCAAGATGGGCTGTGCTGTCCAGGTAATCATTAAGTTCATTGTTATCTTCGTGCGGGCTTCTCTTGATTCTTAGCGTTCTTCTGTAGTTTGCTATCACTATATCTCTAAATGCATCTGTGCTGCTCTTCCTCTCTGGGTATCTCGTTGGAGCTGGCTGCCTCGACAGCATCACTGTGGTAGGAGAAGGGTCTGTTTTTTCTTTCCTTCCTCTTTGCATGTTGTCATAGACTTCCCCTAACCACCATTGGCTCCCCAGTTCTTCAATGTGTGGCTGTGCCATAGGTCTGGTGCTTGTTCCCTGCTTTTGAGCTAGTGTGCTTGCTGTTATAGTCTCTATAGTCCTGCCTTTCAGCTTCGCGTGCAGTTTCTTTGCTCTGAATATAAATGGCAACAAGTAGTCTATTAGCATTTGTGTCTTCTCTGTGAATTCTCTTGCGGCCACTTCTGTTCTTTCGAGGGATTTTGCAATTCCCTCCTTCTTTGGTATTTCCCTCATCTTTTCTTGGTCACTTCCACTATTCGCTAGAATTGAATGTTCAGCAGGCAGTCTCTCCTTTTCTGCTGCCTTCGTTGGAGGCCTTGTAGCCATTGACGCTTGCCCTTGTTTGAGTGCATTCTGTGTCTGGGTGCGTGCCGTGGTCAATGCTACATTGTCATTCATTCCATGCTGACCCTGTCTCCAGCCTTTTCTCTCATTCATCACCTCTGTGTATACGTATCACTGCTAATTACATTCAATTTTAAATCATTTGCTTCATTATTAGCTTTTCTTGGAACTGGAATCACTATATAGGGTCTGGGTGCTTTCGTGGGATTCGTATGTTCATTATCTGGTGGGTGCACTGAAATTGGGGCGCTTCGTGCACCAATGGAGAGAGCAGTTCTGATAGTCAATGACAGAAAGACAATGATAATTACCAAGCATATACACATGATAGATTTGTAAGACATCTGGCAGCATTCTCTCCCAGGAAAGCAGGGGCGCCCTCCTGCTGGGGGTAAAACTATGTTACTGCTCTGGGCCCCCATGTCAATCGAGTCCATAATCAATTATTTATTCCTTTCTTGCTCCGATCTCACAGTTTAAAAGTTTGTTATTACTAAAGTGTTCAGTGCTTTTCAAGAGTCCCCCCTCATGTGGGTGATGATGATAGTCTCTGGGTATGCAGTACGGTTTTGTTTGCTAGGCTATAGGAAAAAGGTTAGGCTAGCAACTTTGATACATCACATTCATTTGAACATATTGATAATAGGTGAGGTCCCAATGCATGCCTCGAATTTGCTTCAGCCCTGAGGACATGCTGGAACTTGCTCAATGCGAAAGAATGAATAGGATGGAAGTACTAAAAAATCACACAAAAATAAAATGTTGCAAAATAAAAACAAAAATAAAACAAAAGTGAATTTATGAAAAAATAGGGAAAAATAAGAAAAATGAAGAAAAAAGAAAATAAGACGGGGAAGTTCTTGTGTCCACTCCTTTTGCTCAGTCTCTCGGTGACAAGTTGAAGAACAGTGTCTTTCTCCTTAATCTGCTCCATGTGGACAGCGACAAAAAGGATAATAAAAATAGAAGGAAAAATAAAAAATAACCTAGGGACAAGATGTCGTAATCCACGTTTTCTGCTCTTCTTGATTTGTCCTCTGCAGAAGAATGAAGAACTGTGTCTTTGTCTCCTTAATCTGTCCCCGGCAGAAAGTCTCACTGGAATCTCCTTAGGAATTCTCGCTGGAAGTTGGACAGCTCCACTTGGAGCATTATACCATGGAGAAGTGTGCCCATGTGTGGGGCGTTTGCCGGATCTCTAAGGAAGGTGATGACGTCAACATCTGCAGGCCTTCCTACCATTTCTGGATAATCTGTGACTAATTTAAGCAGGCCGTTCTGTGCCAACCGGATGTCCTCGGGTGATAGGGACATTTGCCCTGTTTGGTTGTGTCCTGATCACAAGCTTTTCTTTTGATTCACACAGTTTTTGCATCTTCCTGATACGTGGATCCCTACCAAATAATTTAATTTAGTCCACAGTTGTTTAGTTGAGCTAGGTTTCTTGGATCGCTGACATAAGTGCATGTATCAGCATTTCTCCCGACGAGTCCTGGGCATTTCTCGATTATTTGGAAGAACATATCAAGGGGCCGATTCATGGAACAAATATGCACTGAAAAAAGTGGCGCAAGCTGATGCAAGCAGGCGCAAGTGTGAAAAAGGAAGCGCACGCGTGCGATTCATGAAAGTCCCTGCACGTGTTTTTCTCGGGATGTGCGCCAAACCCATGCGTGATGCACACGGACACACACGTCATTGCAACATCCCGAACGCCGTGCGCGATGCGCACAGGGAAAGCGCACAACGTCCGCACACATATTAAAAAGGGGGTGGGACACGGAGCGTAACGCACGGAATGGGGAACAACGCGTGAAAAAGAAGGCGTAACTGGGGAAATATTGCAGGGAAATGCAGGGAATGCCCACACGCACGCGAACAACTCGTATTCATGGATTTGAATACGGGAAACAAGCGCACGCTAAAAAACGCACACAGGCGTCAACAGCGCCGCCACAGGAAGGCAGGTGTAAGCATCCCCACGCATAGTATAAAAGCACTCACAAACAATAAACACGTACATACCGCTACGATGAATGCCCCATTTGTCGCAGCACTGATCATGGGACACCGCAGGAGGAGGAGAATAGCCAGGGCCCACATTTTTTCCCCCCCGGACAAGCCTTTTTGGGATGCCTGACAACCAGGTCTACGGCAGGTATAGGTTTCCACCTCGTATCATCCTAGACCTGGTCAGGGAGTGGGAAGATGACCTTACATACCCCACCCTCTGCTCCCAAGCATTGAGCCCCTTGGAGAAGGTGCTCAATGTCCTGCATTTTTTGGCCACTGGGTCATTTCAGCGGACTACTGCCATGGTGGGGGGGTCTCACAGGCCAAGCAGTCACGCTGCCTACCCCAGGTGTTGGCAATCATGACTGCGCGCCCCTCAGTCCACAGGCACATATACATGCCCAGAACACCCACAGAAAGACAGGCCGTTGTCCAGGACTTTTACAGGGTGGCACACTTCCCCAAAGTGCTCGGTGCCATAGATTGCACCCATGTGGCCCTACGTCCACCTAGGGTCACTGAGCACATCTACCGAAACCGCAAGCACTGGCATTCCATCAACGTGCAGGTAGTATGCGATGCCAAGGGAATCATCACCTCTGTCTATGCAAACTACTCTGGCTCCACCCATGACAGTTTCATATACAGAATGTCCGCCCTGAGCCAGGCCCTGGAAGCTGGGCAGTATGGCGACACATGGCTCCTAGGTGAGTACAAATGACCGTGCACATGCATGCATGTCACACACAGACAAATACACAAACCCCAATAATCACAACCATTTTCACCTCTCCAGGGGACAGTGCCTACCCTCTGAGCAACCACATGATGACGCCAATCCGGAACCCCACCACACCACCCCAGGTAAGATACAACGCTGCCCATATTGCAACCAGGGCCATAGTGGAGCGCACATTCGGAGTGCTCAAGTCACGTTTCCGCTCCCTTGACCGCTCTGGCGGCCAGCTAATCTATGCACCCCCAGTAGTGTGCAGGATCTTTGTGGCAGCATGTGTCCTGCACAATGTTGCAACAGGGCAGGGCGTACCGGTGGACATGGTGGTGCCCCCACATCCCCAACCACAGGCACAGGCGCTGCCCATGGGAGGGGATAGGGCAAGTGGCAAGGCAGCCCGGACCCAGCATGTGGCCACATTTTTCACCTAAACTCCCACCTCTGCGGAATGCACAAGGCCTGGCACATACCAGGTGACAATCGATGATGACAAAGAGACAGTCAACTGTCACAACCTTACCACCCTGAGAATGTTGCCATGGAAGTGCCACATTGTGTGCATCCCTATGTACACAAACCTAACCAATCCTGTGTGACCAAAAGGTACACATGCAAGGTGTGTATCACACAGACCTGCAAAACAGGCCATGACAATCACTGGTATGTCACACAAAGCCACCAAAACCACAACATGACATGGCAAGCAATAGCAAAACACCAACACAATAACAATAATGTACACATTGACACGTGCAAAATGCAAAGTGGCGTCAGACAATGATGCCTGACATGGAATCAGATGAAATGACTGACCAACAACCTCACACACAAAGCAAGTCATATCCAAATGCATAACAACAGTTGTAGCTTGAACATAACAATGAATGCCTGTTCACATGCACATTGTGCACGGCAAAATAAACACTGCATAATACGTGTGCTGTGTCCATCTCCTGCAACACACTGCTCAGCACACAGCATAGTGACCAGTCATTGTGTGCAATGCACACCCTGAGCATCACATGAAAATGGCAAACTAAATAAAAAAACAAATCACGCATGTACAGGATCCACAAATGTTCATATCATGTGCTGCAGGGACACAGTGGTCCCCAGAAGGCTAACTGTGTGCACATGTGGACATGGAAGGGTGGTTGTACATGTTGTGGATCATAGTGCGAGTGTGTGTGTCAGTAGGGACATGCACTCAATACATGCATGTGCAATCAAGTGACCATCAGTGTCCTCATCACATGTGAACATTGCCCATGTGTACACCCCAGCATGTCAAACCACAACTATACCCTCACACCTGAAAGGTAAACACAACACATGAACAGCCATTGATCAGCAGAATACATCATGTACATAGGATACCACAATTATAATGTCAGGGTCCCCATCACACTGTGGAGCAAGGCAACTGTCCAACAACAAAATACCACCCCGTCCTCATATATCACCATGACCCACTGAACAACTGCACATGGGGTATGTAGCCTTCATCCTTGAAGTTCACCTGGCCACAGGATCACCCTTCCCCTTTGTCTCCATCTTCCACTTTGCGTGTAAAAAGTGTCCAGCACCCTCAGAGGCCACCTTAAAAACACCAAATCAAAGAGAGCTCAAAGCAGGCCAACACAGAAGCCAAGGAAAAAGCCTGCAGGCAGCAAAATAAACCAGAAGAGCCTCCAGTAGATGACTTGAAGTAGCAGTACGTCACAAAGCCCAAGCACCAGCACAATGATGGAACAACCAAGGTAGCACAGTAAAACAGTGTCACAACAGGATGTGTACCATGTGTGGTACATAATATCGAATGATGCACCATGAACTGATGTGTACTGTCACAGCTCCCGTGTACAGGTGCAGGAGTGGCACGAATCAACCATCCCCACCGTGGTCTGGGTGCCTGCAAGGTCAAACTCACACAGGCCTCTGAGACCCTGGTGGGGAAGGAGGGTCAGGGATATGCAGTCGGGACAGGCATTGGTATACTGGATAACTGGAATGAGGGGCAGGAGAGGGGAGTAGGATTGACAAGGGAAAATAGGAAATGTACAAAAACATAATAATGACATTAACACATGCACAATCAGAGCAAACGTGTACATCATGCGCATAGTACCAAATTACTCAAATTGAAGTCAAAGAGAAACTTATCTCTGGGGTGAGGCACTCTCAGGTCCAGTAACATGAGCAGTTCAATGCTGAAAAGAGAGCCAGAGTCACTAATCACACACACACAC
Source organism: Ambystoma mexicanum (assembly GCF_040938575.1). Taxonomy (NCBI): domain Eukaryota; kingdom Metazoa; phylum Chordata; class Amphibia; order Caudata; family Ambystomatidae; genus Ambystoma; species Ambystoma mexicanum. The sequence goes on from NC_090923.1 coordinate 732,871,155, forward strand.
CACCATGCATGCCCCAAAGTAACAAGATACTCTACAAACTATCTGGTGTGGTGCTTCGTACCCATACGTAAGATTCCCCCTGTGATGGTTCATACACAGTCAATGCAGTAAGTAATGCGCCGGTGGGTGCGAGGCAAATGTAAGACCAATGTGTCAGGATTCACACAACATCCAATGTTCCCTGGGTAAGCATCCAGACGCATTTAGCAAGGTACGACTTCAGTACAAGTCGTGTTCCAGCATAACCTAAATAAAGTAGGTAGTGCATGTGGCAATTCAAACCTGTAAATGAAATGCACTGCACACGAGTCTGTCCCTCGCTGTCTGTCCCTGTGAGCTGCTTCTTTCCCTGTCTTGGAACGCTACATGGCTAATACAACTGCCTCAATTGACCATGTTGGACCGGAGGATATGTGCCACTGCCCCTGCATGTGCCCCTGACAACTTTCCCATCAACTACCCATTACTCCACCAACGCATCTTAGCTGTACTGTGCGCTTCAACACCAATATCTGTCCAAGCGCACCGTCAGTGGTGCTACTTAGCATGCATGTGCAACTGTCCTGGTGGACGGTTGGCTGCGGTGTGGCCCCCTTGTGCTGCTCACCTTGCCTGGATTTCCTTGAAACACATCAGCTTCTGTATGATGTATGAGCGCAATCCCTGTGGCTCTGCCTGCGCACACATGTGCATGTCTGCACCACTGAACGTGGCCAGCTTCCAGACATCCAATGGGCCATGTCTGCTGGGAAAGGTGGTCTGGAGGCTCATCCCCCTGCAGAAAGGGCAGAAAACGCATGATTAATGCATGATATTTCCGTGTGTTTGTCTCCTCAGGCATGTCATGAGTGGACATGTCAGAGATGTACATCAGAAATCACTCCTTCAGTGCAACTTTCCCAGCCAAAGTGTGTCAGCCACTGCCTACAGCATGAATTGCATGAAACACATGTACAGCAAAGATAAGAAACACACTACACAATGTATAGCAATTAATGCACACATGAATCATGAAACCACCTATCTAGCAAAGGAAGAACTGTGGTCAAAATCACCCCTCTCATCCCCACTAGGGGTGTCAACACAAGTAGTACAGCAGCAGACATGCCACAGATATGACAGTCCAAAGCCCTTGTGTAATAGGCTGTAACACCAAACCATCCTTGCGAGCCCATGGATAAGGGAAGCAGGAGTGGCATTTGTGAGTCAGGACGCCAAGCTGCAAACAAATACATGAGGCAAGCTTGAAGGGACCAGCTGGAACAGACAGTGGATGCGTTCAAAAGCCACAAAGCACCACACCGTCACATGAAAGCACAACAGACAAGCAATTTTAAACTATATTAACTAATTACACTATCGAAAACCTACATTACCTAATTAAACTAACTATCAAATAGAAACTTAACTAACTAAACTAAAAGAAAAATCAAAAATGGCCACATACGACCCGGGGGGAGGCACCCAAGAGGGGGGAGGCACAGGGTGCTGCTCAACACCCACATGCGATGATGTTGAGGAAAAAAAAAACCTCCATGGGCTCAACGCCTGCACAGCCCGACCTATGTGGGAGATACCTCGTCGTCCGAGTCTGGCTCTTCCTGGAACGGAGGACGTGGCACAGAAGCCTGACCACGCTTAGCTGCAGCTTGCCCCTCGTCGGCAGCAAGTCTGCCGGATGGGTGAGCCTGGTTCTGTGCAGCGATGACACGTAGGTCTGAATGCAGAACCTCATGTGATACGCGTGCCTCCTCTTGCAAGGTAACATGTGTAACACGGAGTTCCTCCTGCAAGGCCTGGCTGGACAACTGATGCACCTCCTGGCAAGCATGTAGCTCAGCCAAGATGGTACGCTCAAGCTGCGCAAACCTCTCCTCTGACCGCTCCCTCTGGGACATCAGAAGGACACCCAGAGTGGATCTGAGGGAAGCATACTCCTCCCTCAGGGCCTCCATGTATGCCTCTGCGTGAGCAGCAATTGCTTCACGCAGAGACAACATTTCAGCCTGGCGTGCCCTGTCTGAGGCCGCCATGCCTAGCCTGAGTGAGCGGGCCGTAGACCGTGCCGCCTACTGCTGGAGAAGCACCTGCCTAGCAGGGGGGTGCACGTATTTGGCCACACGCTCCATGCTCACAGCGATGTTTTCCATTGCTGCCCCTGACGTTCAGAATTGGCAGTCATGTCTTGCTCCCACTCAGTATACAGTGGTTGCGCGTTGCGACCGCGTTGCTGGGCTTGACACCTGCGGGACCCAAGGACCGGGTGTCCTCGTTGTGTTGGCACCACCCGCGGCTGCACGACTACATGCCCCTGTCGACGTGGTGGCCCAGGCACATCAGTGACTGATGTGGAGGGTGACCCTGCGTCCCGATCCACCACAGGCGGAGGTTCCAAGACTGTCTGACCCCTCAGTGCAGGTGTCACGGACAGAGGAGTGCCCACATCAGAATCACTCACCCCTGACATATGGACCTGATGCACATCCAACTCGACATGGACGTCAGAGTGGTCATCAGGGCTGGACTCATTGCCAGCCAAAGACAAGATGGACTGTAGCACATGTGGGTTTTCGTGGCCTACCACCCCACAACCCCCACTTGTGCCGGGTTGCTGTAGTGATAACAACCCTGTGCCTGGCATGACAACACTATCCTCTGGCTCCATTGCGTCATCATCTGAAAAGTAGAGAGAAAAAAGGTCACTACACATGTTAGAAGCACACAACACACACACACATAGACATCACACAGACACCAAACACATGAAGCAGACATGTCACACACAAAAGAGAACCTGCCATGCATGCTGGGTCAACTTGACATTGCTTCTGTGATTAGGCATGTAGAAGGGTGTTATATCGCTCTGAAGTGGGTCGATGCAGTGCAGTACATTTGTACGTTACTCACTATCCACATGTACAAGTACTTCATGATGTGTATCATAAAATGTGAAGGCAGTGCAAGGTCAACTTCAGCCATCACGTGCAATGTGCATGAAATGGGTAGCATGGCTACAAGCAAACCACCCCTCCCCCCAAGTGCCAATGCAGGGATGCCTTGCATAGTATCAAAAGGATGACCATAGACCTGTGTATTGACAGACAGTGTTGACTAGCATCAATTGCATCATGTGAGTCAAGTGACAACACAGCAGATGATGATGGGACAGTAAGCAGGACACATGATGAAACCTCCGGAGTACACACACGTGTGAAGAAGACACTACACCAGTTGGACAGAGTCATTGGACATGAAACAGGCTTAGGCCTGTGACCCACACAGACTGTCACACCCTAAACATGTGTGCGACGCAGGACTAAGCCACAGTGGCCATGGGAAGGCTGATGAAATGCCATATAATGTAGGTCACCCTGGACTCGTACTACAATGACCATCCAGTCAAGGACACATAGGGGCATGCATGGAATCCACATGGAGCATGAATGGGCACTCATGTCCCTGCGGGGCATCTGACCTCTGCATAGTCCAAGTGAGACACCCTGCATCAAGTACAAAGGATGTACCCCACAGCATATGTCTGGCAGATTGGCTGGTGGAAGTTAGCATGTACACAGGACGCTTGAACAGGCAAGTACTCAACGGCAAAATTGAAGCAGACCAATGCAAAGGTGAAATTGGGGTGCAGAGGGGGGGTGGAGGGGCAAGGGAGCATGCCTATGTGGAGTACCCGCATGCAGGCAGAGGACACATGCACGTCAGTCATGCTATGACATAGTCCCAGGGCTGAGAGCAAGGTCACCCCAGGCTACCTGCAGAAGGACCAGTGAGCTGGATCATGGACCGGAGGGGCATCCTGGTGACCAGCATGTGAGTAGGGTGCAATAGTGGTGATGCGGACAGTCCCTGTCCACTCCACATATCCACCATCCTGCAGAGCAGCCATGCATCAGTGAAGCATTCAATTACTTGCACATCAGAACCATGTACACATGACATGTAGTGGCAGTCATGCACACCACATCACACAAGTAAAACACACATGTCCTCAACAAACACGCAGCAACACTCACTGGACTGGGCATCAAAGTCCGGCATCTCTCCCACTCCTTCTACCGATTCAGGTGGGATGAACCCCGCAACAAGTGACTCGTGCGGAGTGAGGTCTTCCTCCTCAGGTGCAGGTACACTGCCAGTCACCAGAGTCAAGTGTAATTTGAGGCACGCTTAGCCTTAGCTCTGCGTTTGAGGTAATTCCAATGCTTTTTGCACTCTTGCGCCGTGTGCACCTCATGGCTGAATCCACTCACATGTTCCGCAACTTGCTTCCAGTGGGTATCACGGTGGGCAGCCGTAGTCTGACAATTAGGCCCCACTAGCATATCACGGCTGTGGTCCCGCACGTAGTCCACGAGGAAGTCCAGTTCCTGGTTGCAGAAAGGCTTCTTCCTCGACATGCAGGAGGTCGTGGCTGTGTGTGGGGTCCCAGCCTGTGCTGCAAGTGCAACCTTCCTCCTCTTGGATTGTGGCGCAGACCGTGGCTGGCAAATGCCGCCCTGATCGGTATGACCAGTGGCACCGGTGGATTGAGCCAAGGGAGTGGCAGGTGGAGGGACGACCAAAGGCCTGACTTGCGTCAGTGGCAGCTGGGTGCCCTCTAATGGACCCTGCGCAGCAACATCCGCTGTGACAGGGTCATTGACCGTGACTGTCCTGGTTGGCAACTCACAACCAGGGTGTTGTTGGCTGCATCTGCCCCTGCACTTACCAACACCCGGCTGGTCGGGGCAGCAGGTGACAATACTGCCCCAGGGACACGTGTCTCGGTCAGGGCAGCCCTGCGTGCACCTGCGGTTTGCCTCCTGCCCTGTTGGAAATCTTCCAAGGAATCTTCAAGTGCCAACGCAGCCTGCGCTGGCAGACCCTGAGCCTGGGTGGTGGTGTCCACAGCTGCACCTGCAGCTACCACTACCTTTGGGCCCGTGGCAGTCGATGAAACGGACTGCCGGGTCACACGGGCGCCAGTGCCAGATGCAGAAGCTGCATCTCCCTGAACCACAGGGGGTGGTGGCATGACTGCACCAACACATGGCACAACATCGTGCACAAGTGGCACACCCCTGCCTCTTCCCCCTCTGCGGCCACCCTGGACACCCTGGAGTCCCCCTACTCCCTGGTCACCCCGACCACGTGCCTGACCACGCCCACCATGAGGAGTACGCCCAGCTGGGGCGCCCTTCACCTTTGGTGGCCTACCAACCATGGCACAGATGGAGTAGTGCCGGCACAGATGGAGGAGTGCCAATGGGAGGTGTACACCACAATTGTCCTGGGCAATTGGGGTGAAGGGGGTGGGATAAAAGATGTTAACAGCACCCCTGCACCTGCAAGGCTGTATGTGACCCCGGTGATGTAGTGACGGGTCATGCAACACTCAGGCACCCCAAAACTGCAGTAAAACTGTGCATGCAACCCCTGCAGCCTACGTGCGTGGAATTAACCTCCCGCAGTACGCGGTGGCAGCCAGGAACACGAAAAATGCATACACGTGGGACACGCAAGCTACTATGACCTCGGAAATGGGTACGCGATACACAGGGGCACCTGCAGTGGGAAAAATAGCGTGCGTGACTCACCGTCAGACTAGCACGATGATGAAAAACACACGTAGCCAATACCCCCGCCAAAAGAAGAGATACGTCCTTGATCCGCTGTGAAGTTGTGATGGCGCGCGAAACAACACGAAGTAGCAGCACACACGTCGGTCTCCACGAAAGGTGCATACAGCGAACTGCTGACCCCACTCACCTTTAACCCGTGCTGAGGGAAATAACCATGCGCGTCACGTTACTTACACGCATACGCCCTTTCCTTGGATTACACACATTCACACGCGGACAAGCAGTTTTTTCACGCGCTGAACCACTATGCACACGTCATGAGGGAAACGCCTGCGTGCATAACGTCACAGAGGGGCTTCCGCGCTAAGGGCCTTTCCTCGGATTTTACTCCTTATCAAGCTGGCCATGCGAAAACACACGGAAGACCACGCTCCTGCCCAAAAGGCCATTTTCCTGCCCCCAAGAACCCTGAGCGCACTCCCACCTGCCATCTGCTGCTGCCTGCCTGCTGCCCACATGCCCTGCTATTTGGTGCCTGCACGTCAGCCATCTGCAGGGGTCCAGTTGCTGTGTCCACCCCTGCTGGAACAGAAGACTTCCGACTGGGATACCATCGCTCCACAGGCCAGCCCCACGACCCAGTTGCCCACCCACGCCTGCCTTGGGGGTCGCCATGTCGGGGCAAACACCATCCGAGACCACTGGCGACCCCCAGCCAGAGAGGCAGATGGCCACCAGCTTCAGTGAGAAGGAAGTTGGTGTCCTGGTGAAGCATGTCCTGGGGCATTATGATGCCCTCTTCAGAACATCACGCGCCAACAAGGAAGGACGATAGAGGATCTGGGAGGACGTAGTGGTTGCCATCAACGCGGAGGGGGTGGCAACCCGCAACATCAAGCACGTCCGGAAGCGTTGGGAGGAATTCAGGTCCAGGACCCTCTACAAAGCCCGGCACCTCGTGAAGGCAGAGGATGCAGAGGGGTGCCGGGTCAGCATGAGCAACATCCAGATGATGGTCCTGGAACGCATAGGCCCAGCGCTCCACGCCCAGATCCTTCGGAGGCAGACCAGTCTGGAGTTGAGCGGTAAGTGGCCAAGCATTGCTGTGTGAGACAGGGCATGTTGCAGTGTGCTGGTAGTCTGATACTTGCCTGTATGTGTGACATAGGCCATGTATGGATGTGTGTGTGCAGGGACATCATGGTCATGCATGTGAGACCAGTAATGTGTAAACCACATGGACGATGCATGTGTTCCAATGCAATATGGGGAGCTGTATGCGGAAGGCACACATGAATGCATGCCAGTCTATGTTCTTGGACATGGAGGGGGGGTAAGGGATGGGTGCTGCTCTCATGTACATGTATGGTGCACATGTGTGTGTGTCTGAGAAGTTTGTGTGTGACTTTGAAATGGGATGGATGCACGACACATGTCCGTGACGATGTGTAGATTCACTCATGCAGTGCGGTCACTGTTGTATCCACTGTGTCTGTGGTGTACGAGCCATGATGCATGACCCTCCGGTGATGTGTGTGCATGGGATCAGTATGAGCCATGATGCATGTGAGTTTTAAGGCAACATTTTGGTTCACAGAGGCCCTTGTACATGGATGCTGATGTTGATTGCATGCACCGTGCCTGTTTCTGCATGTGTGTTTCGTGCATTCACCCATGTGTTGTGGAGGGACAGGATGGAAGTGACGTTTGACAGTGTCACTCATGTATTATTGCTTCCTGTCTAGGGGACTATTGTACAGTACCCTGATTCTTGTGTTCTATGCCTCCCTCTACGCAGTGTCCAGTGAAGAAGAGGATGAAGATGGCGCTGTGAAGCCAAGCGGTGGGGATGCCTCCACCGGGCGGCGACGCAAGGCCCAGCCACCCTCACAGGAATTGCCATCATTCGGGAGAGAGGGGACTGGTGCCGTGTCTGCCACTACGGCTGTAGCGGAACGGCCGGGTGAGCCCCACAGGGGCTTGCAATGGCGGAAGACGGTGCGGAGACATCCAGGTTGGTGGTCTCTGCAGAGGAGGAGGAGCCCGCTACTGAGCCGCACATGGGGCCTGGTGGTGGTAGTACCACTGGTGCAAGTGGTGCAGTCCAGGGCCAGGGTCAGGAGGCAGCACAAGTCACAGCGGAGGGGCCTGTGCATGTCGCTGTCCCTGACTCTGTGACTGCACCACCATGCACCAGCAGGGATGCCCCGTCCCAGGCCCGTCTGCAGGTAGGGGGGAGGCCCATGTCATCTGCCTCTCCACTACCTGCGGACGAGGAGTCCCATGACCGTATGGGCTCTGTCCTGATTGGTGTCAAGTTGCGCACGCGTGACATTCGTGATGACGTGCGTGCTTCCTGGGGGGAGCACACACACCATCAAGAAGAGCAGCGTCACGACGTGGCAGAGTTAGGAGGTGCCCTGGTTGGTGGGTTCCTACATGTGTTGCACACTCTAGCAGACCTCTCCTCCTCTGTGGAGACTATGCGCCAGTCGTTCTCCCTGCCGTCTTTCAGCCCAGATTCCACCAGGGCCCCCTGTGGACCTGGCCCGACCAACACAGCCAGCTTGGTGGAGATCCCATCCCTGCCACAGTCAGGAGTCGGTGGTCCAGCAGGGGTGGACACCCTAACAACTGGAGACCAGCAGAGATTCGCCTCCAGGACAATGACCAGGAGTTCGATGATGCCCTGGCCTGGGACATTAGAAAGTGAGCCGTCGGACTAGCCTGCCGCCATTGTAAATAGTTTTTAGTGTTAGGTCTCATTTTCGTTTTCATTTCTTTTGGGGTGATTGGACTATGCCCTACACTTTTGTATATAGTTATTTCTTAGGTAGTTTCTTAGATAGGTTTCAGTTCTTTTGTTGGGCTCATGGACCCTTTCAAAATTGCTTGTACATAGTTGGACTTTGGATTTATGTGTACATTTTCTTTGGATTTCACCATGGGGCAATGAAATTTGATTTTTACGTTTCCTTTGGATTTGTTTTGGTGGGCAGAGAATTTGGACCATTTTTCTTTAGGATTTATTTGGATTGCATCTACATTTCATTTTTTATATTTTTGGACATGCATTATATTTCATGTTTGTATTATTTTTTTGCCTTTCATTTCATTACATTGATTTTGTTTATAATACATTTTGATATTTTAATTCCATGTGTGGGATTCGCTCATTGGGTTCATGCATGTCAAAATGTGGTTTTACACAATCTATGGCAAACATGTATGACGGACATGTGTTGATGCACATGGTTGACTTTTGATTTGTGTCCTGACATAGGCATGTTGGTGTGGGGTGGATTGTTGAAATCATTGCATGTCAAGACTGGGGTGGCGTGCTGTGGTATTTTGGTGCACATGAGGCTCATGATTGTGCAGCTTCCTTTCATGTTGCTGGGGGACATGAGTCAGGGCCTGCTGGCAGGTGCCCCTCAATGCTGGGTGGATGGGGGTGCTGGGGAACATGAGTCAGGGCCTGCTGGCAGGTGCCCCTCAATGCTGAGTGGATGGGGGTGCTGGGGCACACGAGTCGGGGCCTGCTGGCAGGGGCCCCTCAATGCTGGGTGGATGGGGGTGCTGGGGGACATGAGTCGGGGCCTGCTGGCAGGTGCGCCTCAATGCTGGGTGGATGGGGTGCTGGGGGACATGAGTCGGGGCCTGCTGGCAGGTGCCCCTCACTTCTGGGTGGATGGGGGACATGAGTCAGTGCTTACTTGTGCGTGGTGACATGTGGGCTGGCTGGGGGGTTTCACCAGGGTGGATGGGCTACCTGTGGGGCATGGCCAGAGGTGCAGTGTGTACCCCTGTGTTGGTGTCTGCCTGCAGGCCCTGGGGAGGGGGGAGAGGGCACACCTGGGAGGACACACACTGGCAATTCGTTGGGGCACCCCCATAATACACATACCCCGCTCACACAGGGCCAATCACGTGTAAAGCTTCCCGCGCCCCCCAAAATACACATACCCCGCTCGCACAGGACCAATCGCGTGTGAAAGTTCCTGCGCACCCCCGAAATACACGTACCCCGCTCGCACAGGGCCAACCGCGTGTGAAAGTTCCCGCGCACCCCGGAAATATATGTACCCCGCTCGCACAGGGCCAATTGCGTGTGAAAGTTCCCGCGCACCCCCGAAATTCATGTACCCCGCTCGCACAGGGCCAATCGCGTGTGAAAGTTCCTGCGTACCCCGGAAATACACGTACCCCGCTTGCACAGGGCCAATCGCGTGTGAAAGTTCCTGCGCACCCCCAAAATACACGTACCCCGCTCGCACAGGGCCAATCGCATGTGTGACTTCCCGTGCACCCCCGAAATACACTTACCCTGCTCGCACAGGTACAATCGCGTGTGAAAGTTCCCGCGCACCCCCAAAATACACGTACCCCGCTCGCACAGGGCCAATCGTTTGTGAAAGGTCCCACGCACCTCGAAATACACGTACCCCGCTCACACATGGCCAATCGCGTGTGTGACTTCCCGCGCACCCCCAAAATACATGTACCCCGCTCGCACAGGGCCAATCGCGTGTGAAAGTTCCCGCACACCCCCAAAATACACGTACCCCGCTCGCACAGGGCCAATCGCGTGTGAAAGTTCCCGCGCACCCCGAAATACACGTACCCCGCTCGCAAAGGGTCAATCACGTGCGAAAGTTCCCGCGCACCCCCGAAATACACATACCCCGCTCGCACAGGGCCAATCGCGTGTGAAAGTTCCAGCGCACTCCCGTAATACACGTACCCCGCTCACACAGGGCCAATCGCATGTGAAACTTCCCGCGCACCCCCGAAATACATGTACCCCGCTTGTACAGGGCCAATCACGTGTAACACTTCCCACGCACCCCCAAAATACACATACTCCGCTCGCACAGGGCCAATCGCGTGTAAAACTTCCCACTCACCTCCGAAATACACGTACCCCGATCGCACAGGGCCAATCGCGTGTAACACTTCCCGCGCACCCCCAAAATATACGTACCCCACTCACACAGGGCCAATTGCGTGTAAAACTTCCCGCGCACCCCCGAAATACACGTATCCCACTCGCACAGGGCCAATCGCGTGTAACACTTCCCGCGCAGTGGGGCACGTGTATTCGGAGGGTGCGCAGGGATTTTTACAGACGTATTCATTGTTGGGGGCTGTATGCTGGTCCACTGGCCTATGCGCCATATACGGGATTTGTGCACTGTTCATGGTGCAATGGGAGGGGTTGGGGGCGTAACTGGCGCTGCTGCAGTGTCACTGCGCTACTCTGCGCTACGGCTGGTTATGGATGTTGAAATCCATGAATACCCTGTGCGCGGAAATGGATTTTGGCGCACTCGGCTGGCGCAGCCTGCCGCACGTGCACACTGTGCGCCAGCCGCGTGCGCCACTTGTGCGCTGAATTCTATGAATTACCCCCTTAATGTAAGTCCATCAATGTCTATTGGCAGTGGAAGCATTTGTGTCCCTCTCACTATGCTCGGGTAACTCTGCGAAGACCTCTGCGATGACAGTTAGCAGTTGCCTGATTACCTTTTTGTTGGCTGGATCTTGAATAAAGTCTGTGACACCGGCTCCTCTCCCTATCAGTGACGGGTATGATAACACCACGAGTTGAAAATAGGTGAGCACATTCTACTTGAGAATTCTGCTGCAATGTACTATGAATTTTGTGATCAAAGTCTCAATACTGATTGCTTCTGGATACTGAGTTACACTCTCAGGCAATGTCTTATTTCCTGCTTATCAGAGTCTTGATTCTCTGTAGTACTTGGGCATGTCGTGCTTTCAAAAGTTTATTTTTATCAATGTGGTTGTGGCTTAGAACATTCATATATGTAGCGTGACTGCTGCTTTGGATGTGCGACTTTCTTCCTTTATTCTGTGACTTTGACTGCACAGAATGTCCATGTTATTGTCTCTTTATCATTATTTTTTTTTCACTTGGTTTGAGGAAATGTCTTGTTTTGAAAGCCACAATTTTACTGGATTTGCTTGCCATTTGTGTTGCTGCTCATGCGTCCTTCTTCTTCACCATGGATCTTGTCTGCACGTGCTGAGGTTCTTCCCCGTTGTCTGTAGATTCTTCGCAGTTAGATGTAGCTGGAGGGCTCTCTCCTATGTAGGGTTTAATGTCATTTAGGAAGATCCATACCCTTCTGCCCTGGAGCTTGACGGCGGATGGGGTGCAGTCTTCTACGATGAACGGGCCATTAAATCTTGGCTCGTCCCACCTTTTCCTGGTAAAGTTCCTCACCAACACGCTGTCACCAGGGAAGACGAGGGGCGCATGTACACCTTGCTCAGTGTCTGCTTCAGCACTTCCTGTTATGTTTCGTGCTGCGCCGTCCCCCTTTCGTCATCGCTGCAACTGGCCTGTAATGACAGAGGTGCTGGATGTCATGCAGTCAATGTACTTTTGCATCTCTGTTCCCAGAACCTTTCTAGTCGGCTGGGCATCACAACTAGCTCTATCTCGGAGGGTAAAAGGGGTCCTCATCCTTCTGCCTGTAACTATCTTGTGCGGCGTGAGATGATGGTCGGAGCCTGGTTGGTTCCGAAGTGCATACAATGCCAGTGGTAGGCAGTGCAGACATCCCTTCTTTAATGTGAGCTTTAACTTGGCTATCATTTCCTTAAGCAAGCCGTTGATTTGTTCACATATCCCATTCCCCTCAGGATGATACGCCGACGAGAACTTTTGCTTTATACCAAGCAATGAACAAATCTGTTTGAAAACTGAATTTACAAAGTGGGCCCCATTATCTGATCTCATTACCTCGCACACCCCCCATCTAGGGAACACTTCCCTTACCAGGAATTTGGCGGCACAGGTAGCGTCAGGGTGTGTGCAGGGACCTGCTTCTATCGATCTAGAGAATGGACACACCACCACAATTAAGTACCTGTACCCATTGCACACTTGAATCATATCGACATAATTGATATGTAGGTGCTGGAACGGTTCATTTGGTCTGGGAATGATCCCTCTCACTACTTTTAATGTGTGCCCAGCGGTGAACTGCTGGCAGATAATGCAGTTCACCATAAAAAATGCAACCTGCTCTGCAAAATTCGGTGTGAACCAGTCTTCCGTGAGTGTTGCAGCTACGTTTTCTTTTGACATGTGGATGGGGTTGTGAAGTTGTTCTAGGGCTACCTTTAGGAGGGTGACAGGCATTACTGGTTTACCAGTGCTGTCTTGCCTCCACAGTCCGTCAGAGGGGTTTAAAGAACACCCTCGATCCTTCCATAAATTCTTCTCCTCCTGAGGTGCCCCCCCCCAAAGCTCCATTAGCTGTGTCTGTCCCATATTGCTATAAGATTCTGGTGTGGTTCACGCTACCATCATCCTTTCATGGGTACGTGCCACCTCGACGTCCATGATTGTTTCAGTTTTGGATGCCATGCGCTTGGCTTCTGTGTCTACTTCATGATTTCCGCGTGACACGAAATCCATCCTCTTGGTATGAGAGGCGCATTTCACGACCACTACACCCACTGGGAGCTGTAGTGCTTTTATCAGCCTGTCCAATAAGGCTGCATGTTGCACTGGCGTGCCGTCTGCTCGGAGGTAGCCACTCCTTTTCCAGCGCGCTAGACCTGCATGTACTGTGGACGTCACATAGGCGGAGTCACTGTACACTGTTACTTCCTGGTCTGCATGATTCTCAATGGCGAGTATCAGTGCCAACAGTTCTGCAGCCTGTGCCGAATAATGAGATGGTACTCGTGCACTAACGAGTACTTGAAACTCTCCATTCGCTAGGTGTTTTATCACTGCAACGCCTGTATGCCTTTGTCCATCTTCTTGGTCAATTCTCGAAGACTCGTCAATAAAGACTATCTCTCCACCTGCCAGGGCATTTTCTTTTAACCTGGGGATCTCACCATAGAATTCCTCATAATTTGCACAGTCGTGTACAGGTTCTCCCTCTGTGACTGACTGTTATGAACATAGCTGGATTCACAGTTTTACATCGCACTATTTTGATTGATGGGTTGGAGATAATCACCTCGTAGGCGGATGCTCTCTGAGATGTTAGTGTGCCCTTAGGCTTCTCTAATATGGCAAACAGTGAGTGCTCAACATACAGCGTCATGGAGCACCCCATCACAATGGATGATGCTTTTCGATAGCGAATGCGGCAACAGCTGCGTTTTGTTTGCATGGTAAGTGGCCTTTCATGACTGGGTCCAGATTCCCATTAATATGCTAGGGGCTTGTACCCCAGCGAGGTTCGCTGCGCAAGCACTACGTCATAAAATTACCATTGGAATGTGAGAACAGGTAGAACTCCTCTGCATAATTAGGTATCCCAAGGACTGGGGCCTTACAAATTGCCCCCTTGAGTTCTGTAAACCCATTTTCCATTGCCTCAGTCCATTCAATATCTTCCCTTGTTGCCTGGGCCTTTTTTAGGGCCTGAAGCAAGGGCTTGGTGTATGAGCTGTAGTCAAAGACCCATGCTCTGACGTAGTTGCACAGGCCTAAAAAGCTTTGCATCTGTTTTATTGTGCGCAGCTTGGCCGTGTTCATGATGGCTTCAGCCCTTTCTGGGGTTACCTTTTTCCCTTCATGAGAGATCAGTTGGCCTATGTATAACACTTCTGGCTGACAGTACTGCAACTTCTCCTTATCAACCTTGTATCCCTTCTCAGCCAGTATAATCAATAGCTGCACAGAGTCATGCCTGCATTCCTCTTCAGTGGTGCTGCAGATCAGAATGTCATCTACATACTGTAAGACAACACTGTCCACCGCAATGTTGCTTAGGTCCATTTTCAGGAATCTGTTGAAGACTGATGGGGACTCGCAGTACCCCTGTGGCAACCACATGCTTTTCAGATGCATTTGTCTGAAAGTGAATGACGTCAGGTGCAATGGAATCGAGAAAAACGCATTTTTCAAATCGATCACTGTGAAATATTTTGGCTTCAGTTGGTATATTGCAAAATATTGTGGATGGATTAGGGACTAGAGGGAACTCGGCTTCAACTATGCCATTTAATGCTCGTAAATCTTGGATTAAACGCCAAGACCCTCTTGATTTCTTGACAGGATAAATCACTGTGTTGCAAGGTGATTCTGACGTCACTAGGATGCCCTGCTCCATCATGGTGGAAATTGTCTTTGCGATCCCTTCATTCGCTTCTCTTGACATGGGATATTGTCGTGCTCGTGGCAAAATCGCTCCTGGTTTCAGCTTAATCTTCACTTCACCTGCACCCTTTAGGAGACCTATGTGATAAGGCCCTGTAGTCCATACTGCGGCAGCCACTTGGGCCATGTCGTCATCAAAGTACTCTGGGCGTATCAGTGCCAACATCATTCTCTGTGGCACCTCCCGTTTGATCATTTTGACCCAAAATATGAGACTCACTTGTCTCTTCTAGGTCAGGGTGTTCTTCGAACAGATCGTCATCGGTGACGTCAGTCACTCGATACCCTTCTTCAATGGCAATAATCGCACAGCATTGTCTGCCTTCGTTCTCATTTCCTTCAACCAATACCACTTTTCCTCGCACTGCGGCAGATTGTATCATTAAGGGAAATACCATCGCACCCCTTGGTCCCCTGAGAGCCGTTTTTCGCACCGTCTCCTTTCTTCATGTGACCCATCCTCCGTTTCCCCACCGGAGTCAGATCCTGAATACTCCCAGTTTACACAACTTCTTACATCTCCTTCATTCTGCCCAATCTCCAGCCTGTCTAGGGACAGTCCCCTTCTCCCACTACTTCGGGTGACATCCTCATTGTCATATAGCTGAGTGCTCTCTAAGCGCTCATCCTCCCTTCCCCCTTGGGAAATTAGTTCCAGCCCCATCTCGTCATAGTTTTTATCAATCGTTTCCCCGATGCTTCTGGTGTCGAAGTCATCTTCAATATTTGTCCCGCTTGTACCTGGTACCTCATCGCTTGCAGGAAAGCATTCTTCTATGTCTTCCCATTCTACAACAGGATTGGGTTTTTTTAACTTCCCGTTGCAAATATTCTAAATCACGTGCCCTCTGTCTATACTTGCGTTCTGCTTCCACATCTGTTTCCTTTCGCTTCTTCGCTTCTTCTCTAGCCTTATCTACTTCCCTCATCTGTTCATTTCTACGTTCTTTTGCCCTTCTACTTTCCTTGTCTTCTCGCTTTTTTACCTTGCTTTCATGCACTCTCCTTTCTTCCTCTAGTTTTTGCATGTTCTGCCTGTACTTCTCATAGGCTGCGTATTGTGTGCGACTGAGCGGTATTCCTTGCTCTTCGCAATATAGTTGTTCCCGCCTTAATCTATCCTTCTACCCTGTCGTCTCTTATTTCCTTTTCTTTCTCTTTTTCCTTTCTCTGCACCTCATCAGAACATTCCCTCGGTCTTATGTCATCACTCCCTTTACCATCAAGTTTCAGCAATATCTGACCTCCCATCCATTCGTCCTTTGCAAATGCTAACTCGCTACTTCATTTCTGCTTCTTTCCCTCTCTTTCTCGTGTGATGCACTATTCTGTGCCTGATCCTTTCCTTCATCACTGTGTCTCTCCTTGTCCCTTGGGACTACGGAGGCACTATTACTTTCCTGCTCCTTTTCTTTGATGTCGTCACTACTGTATGTAGGAGATTCATATGGCGGGTTGCTGTACCCCGTAGCTGCCTTAAGTTCTCTTAGTGGGTAAATACCCTCTGACTTACTCCCTTCGATCACTGGCTCAGGCGGGGCAGGTGGTGCGGTAGGCGTCTCACCCCCCTCCGTAAATACATTTAATATCCAGTCTGCGGGTGGTTCTTCCACCTTTCTTTCTTCAAACATTTTCCACAGTTCCAGCACAGCAAGACGTGTCTCTAGCTTCATGCCGGTATATGGGGCATGTAGGAAGGTGGTCATGTGTTGTAAAACACCCTTAGAGTGTGACCCGTTCTGGGGCCACGGCATAAACATCTTACTGGCGGTTCCCTTAACCCATTCCTGACTATATTTCTTCAACTTTATTGCATGCTTGGGCAGTTGCTTGCATAGATGCTCAAGTGGGGTAACTTCCTCCATTCTTAATTTCGTCACCACAGTGATTATACAATTCTATGACCTCTCAATAGTATGAGCGAGCACCAAGTAAGCAAGCTCCAATCCAATCTTTTCCCGCCAAATTTTATACCATCAATCTACTCAAAACTCATCAATTCAGTGGCGATTCCCTCTTAGTTACAGAATTGCGTAAAGCCACGATGCATTTTAAACAATCATCAATACAATTATTTTATATTTGACATACAACAGAACACAAATGACAGACGTTTGACAGACTAGACAGACACCAGCTGGTCATACGTATACCTGCCTTCTAATTAATACCCCGTCATGGGATGTGAACAAACCCCCTTAATGACGTCTTTAAACGTCATCGTAGCCTAATTGACCCCCCACTGTGAGCTATGGGTTCACGTTCCTTCTTACCACTCTTTAAAGCGCAGGGACAAGGCGAATCCTTACGTTTTCTCTCGGGTGCCCCTCCCCCCCGGTATTCTTTACCTTTTCTCTCGGGTGCCCCCCCCGGTATTCTTTACGTTGTATCTCTTATGCTCGAGTCATTAACGCCCTATATATATACAGTCTTCTTCATCTTCTAGCTACTTTTCGTTATTTTTCTTTTTCCCGCCACCCTCTGTTACCTTTCTCTTGCTGGCTCTAATGCCTACACTACATTTGCCAAAGTAACACGTTTTATTGCTTCACTCACCGATCACATCATTTCCTCTCTGGAACTTCAGATCACCGCCCCCTTCCTCTTCCTGCTTTTAAGGTTTTCGTCCGATCCGCTGCCCGTGGGAATGAGAAGGGTTATGCTTGGAAAGGCGGGTTCCTTCAGACCCACTGCAGATTTTTGAAATTTTTACTCTATCATTGTCCACGAAGAGCTTCTCAGTCTACTCAGTCGGAATGGCGAAAGGACTCGTGATCTTACTGAAGGCCTAGAGTTACTTCGTGCCTTCGGTCTAAGGGTGTTTTATAACTATATCAATCGATAATCTATAATCGATGGCCGTAACCATCCTCTGCTACCAAGTGTTCAGGTGTAGAGGAAATTCGCTGACGGGCCCATTGGTCAGCACTCACCCTCTAGAACTTGTAAGACAAGATAGCTGCACCATGCGAGGACAGGGGGTGCAAGATTCACTTACTCCAGCATGACTCAATAAGGAAGACTCAGTAAGTTGGCAGAGGGAAGTCAGTTTAATGGCAAGCACATCAAACAGAGAACAAATAGGAATCAGCTGTAGTGCGATCACCTGTCTTGCTCCGACTTCCTCGAACTTCAGTTGAACAGCATTTCTTATAGACAATATTCGTCATCATTGACGTCTAACTCTACAAAAACTTGGCATGCAATCTAATTTGTTAGGAAAGGTAACTTATATACAGGTACTATAACTGTATATGATAATAGGGCATGCGGATTGGATAACTCTTATCGGGTGGGCGTCTATGCCCATCCCACTACATCACACGTGATTGACGTCACTAAAACTATGACGTCTCATTGGTTCTACTATCTATAAGACTCCAGATAACTTGTTCCATTGTGATTGGTCAGGTTACACCCCTAGACATAAATCCACATTTTAATTAGCAGCATGCAGAATGGACACCTAAGGGTCTGGTGTACCAAGTTTCACCCTGCCTCCCTTCCATCAATCAGTATCTTAGGGCTATGTGTCAATTAGTTGGCTGGGTTGGCCTCGAGACTGTAGTCTCTTATCGGGAAAAGTTATGGCATCCTGGGTTCTGGATAACATCAGGCGATAGTACCTCTTCGCGCCTGGCTGGTCACGTGTCTGTTCACCATGGATCTGCTTCAGTTTCCAGCTTTTATTGTATTTAATTCTGCTTTGGCCCTACCACCTGCCTGGGCATCTCTTATCTTGACCTTCACGGGCGAGCTGGCATGCTCCGAAGTTTGGTTCTTGCGAGTTGACGCTCTCCTCCCTTCTCTAGGTGACCTCGATTTCCCAGGCATGAGCCGCTCTCTGTTGAGTTTCGATTCCGCTCTTCTTCTCTGTTCTGAGTTGTGAAACTTCGCCTGCCAGGCCTCTGGCAGCCTGGGCCCATTTCTGCTTTACAAAATGGAGTCACACTCGTATAACGTGCCTCTTGAGGTAGCTATATAGTTGGCGCATGCCGCTTCTTATATTCTACTAAGCATTGCAAGCAGTATCGATTTCTTAGCATCTTGCGTTCCAAGCCTATTTACACACGGTTAATCAGGTTGGTTGCTTCCATCTTGTCTCATAGCTCTGTTTCCTCATGTTTTAACATTGTCTTTTCGCTGTGTCCATTATATTTATTTTGTATTTACTTACGTTGGCGTGTTCTAGTCGATAGTGACTTTTTGTTCATTCACGAGTCTGTTCAGGCCCTTGTGCCATTTCCACTGGCCTTCCATTAGGGCTCTTGGGGTCTCTTCGTGGACCGTATGTAGGCACTCCTCATTTCGTATTGGCGGCAGGTATGGCTGTCTGATAGGGTACCGTGCTGCCCAGGGTTGTCTGGTTATGGGCGCTTCAACAGGTACGGATCTTCTAATGTATACTGGGCAGAGTCCTAGTGCAACTCTGTTGGTTCATTTGGTCCTCATACGTCACGTGCCTTGGCGAGTACCTTCCAGGTACCTCAAAAGGAGGGGCAGGGGTGCAAGTCATGTCTGGGACCTCCTTTACACATGCATGTGGATCTGGAGGGCATAAACTTGCATTGGTCCTGGTGTATTAGAGAGTCTATCATCTCTACTAGTTGGTTGGCTAGAACCTGTGCCAGGACATTGGTCTCCTCATTATCAGTGAGATCAGCCTGTAGGAGGCACAGAGATCCAGTGGCATTCCCAGTTTCGGCAGTGCCACAATGCATGCCTTCCTGAGGTCTGGGGGAGATATCTGTCTCAGTTACTCACTACCAAGCCTCCCAGTCGCTTCCATGTTTCCACCAGGAATCCATTAGATTCTGAACGACCTTCAATCAGTAATAACCCTAGATCAAGCTGACATGTGGGTGACAGCATGAAGGGTCGAGACATCCCAACATATTCAATTCCATACTAAGAATACCTGAAAATACCTGACAATACCTGACCTCTTGTTAGCTTTCTAAGACATTGCAGCTGTTGTAGCTCAGCGGCCCACAATGATCAATGTGTGCCTAATATTATACACAGGTATGGGATAGATCCTGGGGCAGAAGTCAAATAGCTGAACTTCCAGGAGGTTTCACCTCCCACACTTCACAATGAGCTAGCAGTCCCAGTTGCAGTCTGTGTACGGTGTCATGAATTGTATTATATACCTATAATATGAGCATCTATAAAATCCTAGCCAAGCTACAATGGCCTGTATCCACAAATGAAAGATTCCTACTGACATTTTCAGGGATGTATTTCACAAATGTCCATTCAGAACTATTGACTTCGACAACCTTCTCCCTTCAAGTACAATTGGAAATATACAGAACATTACTGAACCTTTCAGAATGCATGACAGGGTTAATGTATACACTGGAAGCCACAAAAAAGCTTTATGCATTTAAAAATGTATTGAATTATTTATATTGCGGAAAGGTCAAGTTCAGAAATGGCCTAAGCAACAAACCTATCTTTAACTTCGTACCGCTTGCAAACAGTTTTTCTAAATAAATGATCTCTTTGCTTTGTCATAATTAGCGTGTAGCACATTAATTTGAATACATAGAAGCAGAGAGCGCTAATGACAAGATTGGCTTAATTTCAAATATAAACAAACAAACAAGTTGATCAATTCTACTGCTTCAACCAATTATATGAATTGACATCATTTTCTCCAAGAATTGGATTGGCTAAAAGAGAAACTGGGATGGAATTTAGCGTTTGTAAGCCAGCTGTTTTAGACAGCTGGAAGGTTTTTCTGAAATTTCACCAAAGGTTACAATACTGTGGACTATGAAGGAACATGACCTGGAGAACAGTGCAGACCCACAAGATCTTGACCTGCAAGGGTAAAAAAGCAAGCAGATACTTTAAGGACACACCAACTCTGTAATGCTAATCTGCCGGCCCACAATGTGGCACTTTGTTAATTTTTCAAAATTCTATTTTGATTGATTGTCTGAATATTTTTGGGGGCTGGAATAAGCTATATCTATCCATTTTTTGCAACAAATATGGTTCTGTGGCATGGCTGAAGATCTCATTTAGGTTGCTCTTAGTTAACTGCCCATACGAGCTATGAATTTTTGACAGAGCTTTTAACCCTTTCCACCTAATGGGTTATCCAGAGGTCAATCTCTATAACCTCATCTGCCCCTAGCTTCCCAATCCACAGCATCACAATCGTGAGTATGATTTTAACCTTTACTAGGCCACAATGGCTACATAAACATTGTTGATTGGTTGTTGGTAGTTTTAACATTTCAAAAGTGAATATTAGTGTAGGATACTGGGTGTCTATGTACTCAACTACTTTATTGCTAATACAAGGAACTGTATATTGTTTAACTGTTCTATTTTTAATGATCATATATTATATCTTCAAGCGAATTATTACATACATAAATCCTAAACAAGAGAGTGAGCGCATTGTTAATGTGTTTTTACTTACGTCTATAAAAGACACTATATTGCAAGTGCACACACTTGTTGAGTCCATGACAAAACTGTTTATGTAAGATATTGATAGCATTTATTGTTTTTTTCATACACATTGATACATAGATACACCCAGAAAGTAGACCCACGACAAGATTTCTGTCCAATAGTAGGCCTGCCAGGTATTAAGGGGTAGGAGTTTATCTTGCACTAAAGCACAGATACCCATCTTTCTCCAGAGCCTTGCTTTGGGCACAGCAGTGTTCTCTGTCTCAAAGACTGCCACTGCCCCTTGTGGGCATTTCAAATACCTTTAGAGTGAAGGTTAGGCTCTGGAATGCAGGTTATGTACCTGGTGCAATCTGGCTGGTCAGGGCCCAGGCACCATGGACTATAGAATATATTTATGTGTTGACATTTAATGCTGGGAATTCATCCTCCCCTCAATCAACAGTGGCTCACCAATTGATCAATGAATTGGATTCCTGACTAACTGCCTTTGATTCACCAAACACCACTGTACTCCCTAGCACCTTTTGTAACATATAAGCCAAAAACCAGGCCGGGGTGCAGAAAGAAAATGTATTTATCTTTCTTTAATTGGTAGACAAAATCCAAATATAAATTAGATTATCAAGAAGCATGCCACTTCACTTTGTGCCACAAAACCTTTCCTTTTTGACACTATTTCCTATTGCAAACAGGTTGAATCCATAGGTTAGTCTTTTTAACCATCGATCACAAAACATATAAGACAAAACCACATGTACAGTTTTCCATTTCTAGTCTCTATTCCCCCTTTGTCACACATAAAGAGAACACAGGTCTAATGAATACTTCAGATAATTAGGTCACTCATAGGATTAACTTAAATACATGTAGCGCTTTTCTGTTGAGCAAAAGAAACTGACATGCACGCCTTTTTCTGACATCCCTACGCACTTTCCCTTTCTAGCAATATTCTAGCAGCACAACAAATATTTAATGAAATGCTCTTCTCAGTACAAAATAAAAACCTTTCCTTAGCTAGTATACAGTGACAATGTTCGCCTTCAATTTGGGGTTTCTTTCTCACTCTGTGGGCCACATCACGACTTCGACGGTAACCCTTAAATCCGGCGGTAGCTCTATTACCGTCGGATTTAAGGGTCCGCCGAATCAGGGCTTCGGCAGATTTCAACCCAGCTCTGAGCTGGTGTGAAATCCGCCGAAAATTCACGCTCATACCGCCGGCGGGAAATCCGCCGGCGGTATGAGCGTGAAATTTCCCCATTGAGCCCAATGGGGAATGGGGCATTCCCGAATGGGCTCAATGGGGAATGGGGACTTCCAAGTCCGCTGAACTTGTGATCCCGCGCTATTAGCGCCGGGGTCTATGGCGGTCGCGCTAATATCCCCGCGCTAATAGCGCCGGCCCTACCGCCGAAGTCGTGATGAGGCCGTATGTAGAGAGTGTGCTATTAAATCAGCCATCTTCCCTTTGATTCACAATGATTGGACGTTTCTGCTTTAGGACAGACTGAGAGTTCAGTTTATCATTGGGGCCCCTTATGTTTTAATACAGGGTTTGGGGAGTGTTTAACCATTTGGAATTTAATTTTGATAGCACCCTTCCCTTTAAGGGATTTTTTGGGTTGGCAAAAAGTATGTAGGTGATACAAAATTACTTTAAAAATGATACCATTATTAACACTTGGAGAGATGTTGAAGATTTTGAATTTCCCCAAAATCACTCTAGTGTCTGTTGGAATTCATTAAATTATTAATTAACAAAGAAGTGCTAGGGATCTACTTCTGAATGCCCACCCCATTAATCTCTATATTTGGGAAGATATTAACTCAAATAGCTACCCACCAATGCTCTGTTCTGTTGGAATGATACACTTATTTTGAATCTCTCTGGGTTCTGCACAGGAGCAGTCAGCAGGCATCCTCATTACAAACAACGGGAAACAACGGGACCTAGTAATGGATGCCACTCCTGTCTCTGTATGGATAGTCCCAGCCTCAGCCCTTTTGTCTGCCTCTCCTGGTCTCTGTATGGATGACACTCCAGGCTCATTACAGTTTTTTTTCCATATTTTAGTCCACCTTTCTTTCTGGAAATGTGAGTTCTTTTTTGTCTGATCTCCCCCTTCCCACTGTCCATCTAGTTTTAAAAACTCCTAACCCTCTCATCCCCGCAGCCCCCAAATATCTAAATTAAACTGTTCTGGCTCATTGGTTAAATATTCTGATTGTTCTTCCCCCTAAACAAGGCCTCGCTTCTTTCCAATCTACTGTCCCCATTTCTGTATGTTCTTGCTCTACCCATCCGATATTACATTTCTGACCAACTCAGTTAAGTAAAAAATCTTCATGGCACTTTTCTTCAATTTTCCAATAAGGGCCACAACCCATATTATTCTAAATGTGGTCTGATCGTACCAATTGTAATGAACTATGGTGTTGGCAGGTGGTTGCCTTCCTGAATGACAGATATCTATGATTTCTACAAAAAGGATTAAAGTTAGATTCATGATACTTTACAGACAAGTATTTGATCCCATAAACTACCAGATAGCTGGCTCTCCTATGTGTAATTTATTCTGGAATCATATTTTGTCTAATTTTGTCTAATTTTAAGGCACTCCTGTCAACAGATACTGCTTGTTATGTGCTTTCTGGAATGATATGAACCATCTATGTATCTGTCATGGTTCTCAAGTTTATGGGAAAATATGATTTCCCATATATTTCTATGGTAATCTCTAATTCTCTAATTCTATGCATACTTGTAGCTTCAATAAATGCATTTGACCTTTGTGACTTGATGAGGGGAAAGATTTCCCTATGTGTCCAGGCGCTGCTTTTAGAGCCAGTTTCTCATGAATGAAAATGGTGCTTTGTAGAATGCATTTTCTTTCCACATGAGGCCTGCACCAATATCTTGCATCACATAATAGAAAATGTTCTCCTGCACCATGCTATCAGTGTCTAACATGGCATGATACTGTATCTTTGAATTATCCTGGCAATGGAGTTTCATCTTTAATATGTAAATTTTTCCATCATCTGCCGAATGCACAGAGTTCTCCAGAGCAGATCATACTTTTGTCAAAGCTGTACTTCAGTGCCTCAGTAATATGTCTGAAAAATGCCTGTACGTTTGGGTCCTGTCATATGAACACAGGGCCCAGTTAGTTTTCCGTATTTCTGCACCTTTTAGCCTAACTTAGCCTTATGGAGCTCACTTGTAACCTGGGGCTGAAAATACCCCACAAGTCTCTTCCTACTCTTCTTCCCACATTGGAACTACTGTGAAAGGGGAGAGGTGAGTGGGTTTAAAAAAACAAAATGTTAACAGTCACAAATCAATTTCTTCGTTGTCTCATTCTCAATTCTTCCTTTAGGATGGGTGATCTGGTCTTCATCTCCCGTTCTGGGTTCCTGTGCAAGGGAAAGGGCCTCCTTCCTGGATTTCCATCATTTTTCCTTTACTTTCCTAGTTTCCGGGGTGCTCTCTGGACTCCTCTTCTTCCATTCCCCAGGCTAGAAGAAATTTGAATTTGTTTTTATAAAGAGAGGAGGAAAAAGAGTTGCTAAGAATTTATGTTTAACATAATTTCCCCAGACAAACAGTTCACTAAATTGGAGACTCACATTTTTTCATTTTTCAAATACAAGACACTATTCATTTGAATTCACATGGACTAAAAGTGTAATTTAATTACTAACCAGTTATATATTTTAGTTTCCATCTTGTAGTTTTGACTTTACCTTTCATCCTCAGATGGTTCCTCGGCTCTTACTTCTGTGGGCTCCTCAATCACTCTTTTAAAAGAAAGAAAACTCTTTATTCTTTTCAAATTAAACACATGAAAAAAACAAACAACTGATTGCCAAAGCTTGGTAACATGAAGCCAAAAATATCACATTAAATGAAGTGCCATATCTCGTTTACTCAGGGAGAGGCCCTTGTCAGTTAACAGTTCAACATTGTGCATGGAAGCCAGAAGACAGCAAACAAAGTGGGTAATATAATTTTCCCTCATCCCTCTCCCACCCACCTACCCCATATCATGTGAAATTTCTGTGGACAGCCCTTAGCAATGCATATGTGCCTCTCTAGGGATATGCATCTATCGACCTGTGCGGCCCAGCCGCTGAGACTTGGTCTTTCTGCTGAACCTCACATTGCAGCAATAAGCCTCTTTGACAGCCCCAACATTACAGAAAGGAACATTTTCTCATACCTGGTGAACCCCACTTCTCCCCTTATCCCTAATAACACCATCTTCAGATCACATGGGACTTGGGATCCCAGCACCACAGATAACCTGCAAATACATTTCCCCCAGAAAATCTGGATTAGTTCACAACTCCATAGCAAACGGAAAACGGTGCCCTCCACGTTCTCGCACCTCAGGCACATGCCACTGTCCACTACCCCCCACCGTGCCATTGCCATCCTTGAATAATATGTCTGATGCAGTATTTTGTATTGGATTAAGAGGAGCCTGCCAGCTATTATATGTCCCCTGGGAACATGAGTGTTTCTACCCATTCCTCTGGCTCCAATGGTCCGACCTTCTGGGTCCACCTTTCTTTAAGCCGGGACAGCTCCTGTGCCCCGAACGCCGTCAATACCTGCTATAGTGTGCAGGTGACCTTATTGCCTATTCTCTCTGGGAAAGGTTGGCTTCCAGGGGGAGCACCTCAGTACACTGTCCAAAACGAGGAACTGAGAACAGATGGGGTGCGTTGGATGCAGCTGTCTGTAGCGATCCTTATTGGGTAGGTCAAAAGTGTCCTGCAATACATCGAATGGAATGTGACACACATCCCTTAATAAGTCTGGCTGGGCTTGCACTCCCCCCTCTGCCCACCTCGTGAAATGGCCCAATTTCTGTATTTCATGGCGATACCTGTTGTTACAGAGGGGCTGACCTAACGTTGGTTTCCCTCTCCAACCAATATGGTGGTGAGTGTCAGCCCATATCTGTTGGATGTGCATTGCCATTTTGGGTAAATCTATTTGGGCGATTTTCATCCCGTTCTGTTTTTCTGAACCCCGATGTGGGGAAGTCTAGTGTTGCCATGGAGCCAAACATTCACTACCCCCAACTGCGCCGCTCAGAAGTACCTGTGGAGACAGAGCCGAACAATTCCCCCCTCCCATACCGAACGTTGACACATTTGGTTGCAGTAGGTGGCTGTGCCCCGTCCCCGTCCCCTGAGAGCAGTCCATGTAGTATGCCGTTGAAGGTTGTGAAAACACTTTTGGGAACCGGGAGTGGAGCATTCTGTAGAACATAAAGAAACCTTGCGAGTGTCAGGATCTTGAATAGGGCTGCTTTGCCCAACAATGTCAGTGCCAGTGGGTCTGGTATCGCAGAGGTCTGAGTGATGGCGAACTGTACTCTGCAGAGATTCATGCATGTGATCTGGGGGGCATAAACTTGCATTGGTCCTGGTTTATTAGAGAGTCTATCACCTCTACTAGTTGGTTGGCTAGAACCTGTGCCAGGACTTTGGTCTCCTCATTATCAGTGAGATCAGCCTGTAGGAGGCATAGAGTTCTGGTGGCATTCCCAGTTTTGGCAGTGCCACAATGCATGCCTTCCTGAGGTCTTGGGGAGATATCCGTCTCATTTACCCACTAGCAAGTCTCCCAGTCAATTCCATGTTTCCACCAGGAATCCATTGGTTCCTGGGGCCTTGCCCGATTGGAGCTCAGTGAGCGCCGTCACCACCTCCTCTACTGTAATCTCAGATTCGAAGCCCAACACCTGCCGTTCCATGAGACGGGGTTTGCCACTGACTCAAGGATGTTTGGCGCATCTACAGGGGGATCTGCCTGTGGGGAGGTGATATAACTCCTCGTAGAATGCTGTAAATGCCCCTGCAATATCAAAGTCTTCCGTAAGTATCCCCCTGCATCCTGTATGGCCCTTACATATCCCTTCCCTCTGTCTCGTCTCCCGAGCCAGGCAATGATTTTCCCAGCCTTGTCCCCCGAGTCATGGATTTGACTCAGCACTGCCCAACGTGCTGTTCTTGCATTGTCTAGAGCCACATTGTGCAGGGCTTCCTGTGCTGTGACTAGAGTCTCCCTTGAAGCCTGAGACCCCAAAGCCAAGAATTCCTTCTCTGCCCTCACCGAGGTCGACCCGGGCATGCTGCGGCGTCTGCCCGCCACAAGCGAAAGAGCCTCCCACTCGGAGAACCATCTTATAGCACTCCCATAGTGTGACCAGTCTGACAACCTCTTGTTTAAGGGGAAGTATTGCATCGTCCTTTGTGATATACCCTGCATTACCTCTGACCTCTGGGATGCCCAAGTAGTATGCGTTAAGGTGCCATGATGCCATGGGCTTTGTCTGCCCGCTTTTTAAGCTCCATGAGCAGTGGGGAGTGGTTAGAGATTCCCCTGGCCAGAAACGTCACAGACAGTAACCTATGAACCATACCGGAAGGGAGAAAGAAGTAATCTATATGTAACAGGGAGGCATGTGCATTGGAGAAGAACAAGAACCCTGATTCTGATATGTGCAATGCCCTCCATGCATCCACCAGCCGCAGTGTGGCAGCAAAGGAGTGTAGCTTGGTATGACAACTGGGTTTCTATTTCCAATGTGTGTCCTATCCATGCCCAAGTCCATGACCCTGTTGAAGTCCATCCAGCACCCACATGTCAGCTTGATCCGGGGTTATTACTGATTGAAGGACGTTCATCAGCTCAAAGGTGAGCGGGGGGGTTGCGTACACTGCTACAATGCCCCATATTGCCCTCCCAGTTCCCCCGTCACTACTACAAATCTCCCCCTGGGATCCATCTGAATCTCCCGCAGGCAGAATGGTACCCTCCTATGTATGAGGACTTGTGTTCACCTTGCCCCCTAGAGAAACCAGCATGGAAGACCAGTGTGTAATTGGATCTCTTACAAAACATGCATTCCGTACCAGCCAAATGCCTTTCTGTTAGGTGAGCTATGTCTGGAGAATATCTGTTAAGGAAATGGAGCACCAGCCTTCTTTTGATGCAGAATCATAACCCATTGACGTTCCACGTCAGAAAAGAGACCACCCTGTCATGAGCCATATTTCCCCAGGAATTTTGTCTCACATTCTGCCAACCAGCGCCTTTACCCCTGACCCCCCCAGGTATAGTTCTTTGCCTGCCAGACTCTGGTTCAGCCTTCGTCCATTTACTCCGAAGCAGCTGCGGCATCAGCAGAAGGTTCCATGGGTTGAGTCTAGAAGAGAACCAAGGGTGACCCCGGCTCTGGCCACGGCCTTCCTCTTAGATGCTGGGGGCTCGGTGCTATAAGTATCTGAGTTTCAAACCCAGTTCATGCCTCCCTGGGGCTATTGAAGTGCTGTACATTGTCCCCATGATATACCATGTTATACCTTCAGCTGCGTGCGGAAAAAAAGGGCATATTTAATACCCAGTGTAATCAGTTTCTTTTTGATCGAGTCAAAGGACTGGCATGCCTTATGGACTTCCCTTGTATAATCTGGGAGGAACCCAATCTGATATCCGTTCTAGGTTGTGGGGCTCTGATGCCCGAAATTCGGGAATCTAGCAATTACAGTAAGGGGAGGGGCCCCGGCACCAGCCTGCCCATTGGAATCCTATGAGCCCTTTTGATAGAGAAGACATTGGAGAACTTCTTGGGGTCAAAGAGCTCTGTTAGCCAGCGTTTCAGGAAGAGCTCCATGCTGGCCACCTCCTCCCATTCCGGCACCCCCAGGATGCGCAGGTTGTTACGTCTTGATCTTCCCTCGCGATCTTCGGCTCTACTTTCCAGATGGGTGAGTTTCTGGGATACCGCTGCTAGTTGCTTCTCCATCCGTTTGAGCACATCCTCGGAATCCGAGAGGCGCTGTTCCGCTTTTCCCACTCGCAATTCGAGGTTCCGCAGGTCCTGCCTAGAAAGGATACCTCGGTTGAGAGACCATCTACCTTCTCCTCGACCGATGATCTAGACTACCCATTGGTGCTCATAATGTATGTGAGGGAGATCTGTATGGCTTGTATCTCTTGTCCCATGGCCGCCATTGCTGAGTTCAGGGTTGCCGCGGGTAAGGGTAAATCACTGTGTATTGGTCAATACGGTTCTGGGTCCCTTTTCTCTTAACCTTGTCTTTGACCATGATGTCTACATACCAGATACTGGTGCCCAGCCATCACCTCGCCCCACCTCTGCTCTCCCCTCCCCAGCTGTGCCAGGGCCTCAGGATTCCACCTCCATCTAGCCGGGGACTGATACGACCTCACAGCCATGCTCCCCTTGGGGCGGGGGCTCCCCTCTGCCATCAGATCCCCACTGGATCATCACAGTGCTTCGAGTATTGCTTTGTCAGCTTCTCCGCGTGGAGTGGCTTCCCCCTCTAATTAAATCCGGGGGCCCCTGGTTCTGTGTCTTGCTGCAGCAACAGTTTTGCATGTACTCTGGGGATTTCCTGTCCACAGTGAAACACAGGGGAGTCCATGGTCGGGTGACTTCCCAGGCCCTCACCTGTCCAGAATACGTCATGTTCTACCAACCCTTTGCATGTCCAGGCCTGCCCTGCAATGGTCGCTGGCCAGCTCTCCCTGGTTTGGGATTTTTCCTCGTCTTTTACAGGCTTTTCACCTCACTAGCTCTGGCACCTCCTTCAGCCTCTGTGTAACCTTTTGTCCCTTATGATGCTATGTCCCCAGGGAGACCTGTTCTGATGTACAACTGCAGCAATGCACCCCTGTGTGTGGGCTTCCTGCCAGTTCAAGTCTCTAAGGGCAATGTTAATCTGGGAGGGTGTAGGTTTGCAGGATTTCCTGTCTTCAGAAGTGGCCAGAGGCGCAAGCATGTAGAATTACTGGTTAGGCTCTACCATGGAGTGTTTAAGTAAGAGGTTTTCTCAGGGACGAGGCAGGAAACCCCCCTGCACCCGAATAGGGTAACAAGAGGGTAGATCAGGGGGCAGATGGTGGCTTTTGCCTGGATGTATTTATATGAGAGGCCTGGAAAAAATGCGCTCTCCTTGAGTACCTGCCAGTGTTGTTGCACTTCCGTATCGCGTTCTGCTGAGGCAGCTGCTTTCTGGGCTGGACTGCCTGATGTAGGCTCTCCCCTTGTCCAGGGCCATAGGTCAAAATGTCGCTCCTTCTGTCTGGGGGGTTGTCCCGGCTGCTCCAACCAGGGTAGCCCTACAGGTGCTTCCAGGGCCGGGTCGGGGATCCCACTATTGAGTTCTGCTGAGAATTTCACTGCTGCTAGCCTGGTGTCTTGCTGTCAGGTACATACGGGCCCGGTGGCTGTCTTCCCGCATAGTATCTCCACCAGCACCGGCTTCTGACTTGCTCTGCTCTCACTGTCACTGTGACACAGTCGGCAGTATGTTACGGCTATGAGCTGATTATTGTTATGGCGGGCACACAGCCGCTCCATCTTCGGCTGCTCTCTCAGGTTTCCTCTGGAGCCCTGCTAGCAACCCCGGGCACACACAGCAATCAGCTGTGGTTGCCGGGTCATTCTATTAGCCACCTCCCAGCTGCAGGTCTTCACGCTGCGAAGCCCAGCCTCTCCTCCTCTGCACCACACTGTGGCTGGCCTCCTGGACAGGAGTATCCTGCACGGTCCTCCACACAACATCAGCCTAACGACTCACTGCATACAGCCAAAAATGGCACTAAACCAAGTCCACCAGGTTTGGGTCGGCCCTACAAGGTTCTCTGGCCCCCATTCTGGGGGGATTTCAGTGGGATGGAGCCACCAGGATCAGCAATCTCCTGCTGCCAAAAGCACCCTTATTTCACTGTGCGAAACATAATTTTTAGGCAGGATTTTAGAGGCCCCAGCAGAGCTGCAGAGGCTCACATCCTCATCCAATCACCACGGAACAGCATCCACCCCCTCAATTACCCTTAAAGCTAGTTGCATGTGGAGTTTTCTTTTTACCCTTTGAATTTCCAACATCTCATTCACCACCTCTCTGAAAAAATGAATCCCTCTATCTGACTCAACCCTTTGCGGAAGGCCAAAATGAAAGAAGATGTGGTTGATCATTAGACCGGCAGCTGTCTACACCTTACAATTTGGGCAAGAAGACACTCTACCCACTTTGTAAATAAGCATGCTACTGTCAACATGTATTTATTTTCTCTAGAGGAGCGAATCACTGGCCCGATGAAGTCAACTTGCAAATCTGACCAATCTGGTCATTCCCCTTTACTGTAGGGGTGCTCGATGTGTGGGAGAACTCAGTTGGAATTGAGCACACACAAGACTCCCCCTCAGATATGTGTTGAGGTCATGGCCCATATGTGGCCATTATGCAACTTCTCCCAAACTTTCTAATGCCTTGTGATGCCCCCTATGACCGGCAGTAGCGTGTCATGTGCGTGATTCAATATCTGGCTCTGAATTGAGGTAAGTACCACCCATTGGTCGCATCCAGATAGTGAGCTCTTTACCAACAAACCGTCTTGGATTTGAAACATCTTGGTAAATGTCATCAACAGAGAGATGCTCAATCCTGGTATAATCCTGTTCCGTGAGAAGAAAGCTTACGGGGTGTACGATATGTTGATAGAATTTTCCAATAATAGGGTCCTCTTTTTGTGCAGTGATCAAATCTGTGCCGGGGGTATCTTTACTCCAATGAGCAGCTGAGAGTTCACTGTTGACACGAGCTTTAGACATGGTCAGGGCAGTAACTTGAATTCCTCCCAGCAGGGATTACGTATATATGAAATCCACCTGTAGAGCTCCAGGTTTAGCAAGTTGGTCAGCAGGTCATTCCCAGTCTTACCTGGCCCCTCTATCTTGGAATGACTTCCAATCTTTTTCCAATAGATGGTCATCTTATTGGAGGTCACCAGGTCATCAATGGACTGTATCAATATTCCATGTTTTAATGGTTTGCTGTTAGCACAACGCATGCCTCTATTCTTCCAATTGATCAGGTGTTCCACAAACCCATTCCTGACATGGTCTAAGTTGGCGATTATCACAAATTCTTTGAGTAGGTGGTGTACCGCAGTTATGATGGCTTGATATACGACCCTCAACTCTGCCACCTGACTACTTCTGGGTCTTATTTTGTAACCAGCAAAGGGTTCCAGGGTATCATTAACCCATGCATTCGCAATGCCAGCCATTAGTTCTTTTTACCTATTGGTGACAACATGGTAGGAACACCCATCCGCATAGACTGTTCCTATCCCCTATCAAGTGTTTCATTCATAAACCTAGTGCAGGGACACAAGGTATGCCTCCAGGTCATCTTTTGTCACTAAACTTTCATCCTCAAGACAGTTTTCTTAAGCACAATCATGCAAGTCTTCTAATCCTTGGGCTAAAGGACTCTTCTTGTTTTGACCATACCTGACCTCCACATGAAAACCTTGCATGGACAGAATAGATACATTCCCAGCCTGTATTCTGTCACTTTGTAAATACTGCATGGGTTGGTGAGGAGTCTCTACAATGATATGCTCCCCCTGGATAAACGGACAGTGGTTTTTCAATTCGCATACCGTTGCCAGGTGTGCCTTTTCACAATCGTTGAATTTCTCCTCCACAGAGGACAAAGTTTTTCTCACATAAGAGATAACTTTGTGGACCTTGTCATGATTTTGATACAATACTGGTGTCAGGCAGGTATCTGAAAACCCTGTCTCTAGGAAAAAAACCCTTATTTTTAATGGGGTAAGCCAAACAAGGAGCTTGATAAAGGCTTCTTTTCGGTTGTTTAATTGCCTTAGATGTTCCGGACCCCAATCCCACTTGACTCTGGCTTTTCATAAATGAACTATGGGTCGAGTGACCTCTGCGCGGTCCTGAATGAACTTCTGACTGTAATTCTCAGTAAGATAGCTCAGGGCAACATGCTAGCTCAGGGGCAACATGCTCGTCTTGAAAAGCAAGATGACGCAGAGCAACACAGGTTCGATCAAAAAAACCTTTGGGTATTAAGCGCGTTATAAATAACCCATTACAATTACAATTAGTGAGTCCAAGAAGGCTTTGCAATTCTCACAGAGTCGTAGGGTCTTTCATTTTCAACAATGCTTCCACTTCGTTGGCCCAGGGGTTGAGACCCTCAGGGATGATGTTGTGCCCTTCTGAAAGGAAAGTTTTGCTCCTGTTTTCTGCAACTAGGCCAGAACATAGGGAATTTCAGCAATATGTTCTTCCACAGTTACGCTCTTGATCAATACATCATCTACATATGCCAGTGAACTGAAGGCTCTGGTCCCCATCCTCCATCAAACACCAGGCATCCATGAACATTCCTCAAAGAGAGAGAGACAAGAAAAAATCAGGCGCCTGGAAGTTTCTCAGCAGTCTTTATTAGTTGCAGTTACATGACACGCTCTGTACACATTCAAAATAATGTTGCCTTCAACCTGCTTACATAGGCTATTTGGATGATGCAACATCTTTATGCAAATGACTACCTTGGTCAGAGTATGCTTCAATTAGGTCCTCTTAGTCGGAGAAAAAACATCCCTTCAATATCATTAGTTGGCTTATCTGATGTACACCAAGCCCATATTAGCATAGCTCACATCCACAATTTTCTCTGATGCACAAAACTGATTGTGAAGTGACAAAGGAAACATTTTCTCTATAGCTGTGTCATTCTTCACACCAGTAGAGGTATGTGGTCTCCTTCTTTATGATAAATATAAAAAAATACAAAACAAACAACATAACAAAATCAAAACATTTTTTTTTAAATGATGTGGTCTTCTTCAACCGCTCCCCTGCTTTCTTCTTGGTGTATCCATAGCTGATATGGTTTCTTGCTCTCTGTAGAAACCAAAATAGAGGCAAAGTCATGATAAACTGGCAAAGCGATCAGTTATTTCCTTAAAATAGGCCTTTGTTTTTCCTTTAAGATGATGTTTGTTGCTGAGGTTATCTCTTGGTATCCTCAGCCTAATAAAATGCACATAGCGAATTTCAGCAATATTTTCTTCCACAGTTACGGTCTTGAACAATACACCATCTACATAGGCCAGGTTTCCACTCACGCCCCAGTCTGGTATAGCCTTATGAAGGAATATATTGAACTCATTTCCTGAGTTTATATATCCATAGGGCGTTTGAGTTCACGTGTATTGCTGCCCCAATGGTAAAGACAAGCTTGTACTGGTCTTCCCTACTTACGAGCACCGTCCAGTAACTGTTGATCAATTCAATGGCTGAGTACATTTTTTACACCTGGATCTTTACCAGCTCTTAATGGATGTGGGGAACTGGCCATCTTGACATGTGGCCCCATTTGTTCAAATCCCTTAGGCCTGCACATAGTCTCCATTGCCCATTGGGTTTCAGCATCCCCAGTAGTGGGTTGTTAAAAGTATTGTGCATCGGGCAAGTTATCCCATGGGATTCCAGGATTTTGATGATCTTTCTGAGTGACTCCATGGACACGAGAAGTAACCAGTATTGTTTGATGAATACAGGAGCCATCCCTGGGTCTGTGGGTATCATAGTTGAATGAATTAATGTATGTCCACAAACATAGGAATCTACTGAAAAGATGTCCTCAAAGTCCAGAAATACCTGTTTCAGCTGCTGTCTTTGTTCCTCAGTCTAACAGACATCAGCTAGATTGATCCATTCCACAACTATCGGCCTGAAACCAGGATAGACCTCTGGCATTGAAATCTCACCAGTATCCTCCAGTTGTGTGGAGGGATCTCTTCTAATGGTGGTTAACTGAACATGAGGTTCCTTGGAATCGAGGTAGCTGTTGTTGACTCTAAATACCACCTCATCCTTCCTGATGTCACAGGTTACATCTTCCTCCACATAAGGACATGAAGAGTACACCAAGAATGTTCCCCCATGATAGGTAAACATTGTATCTGGATGGATACTGTCAATGATGTCATAACAATGGTTAGGAATTTGTCCTAAAATGTAATTACCTAAATCATTAAACAAATGTTGGCCATCAACCGCCATTCCAATAGAGGTGTCCGTGCTCCAAAGTAATACTTTAAGGGTCACTGTTATCCACCAATATTCAAATGGTGTCATCTTCAAGATCTACTATAGGTGTTGGATACAAATACAAACCTTGTTGTTGGAGGTGAAAATTCAAATGTATGTAGGCGTCCTTATTTTTGAGGTTTTGCACTTGCTTAATTTTGATGGGAATTGTGAATTGTCACACTTGGCCTGGGATGGTAACCTTTTCTCCCACTTGGACTTCAACTGCATACAGCAACAAATGAGCTGACCGAAATTCCCTCTCAATATTGTCAAAGCCTATAATGTTACCCACCAGTCGTGACCATACTCTGTTGTTAATTAAATCTATACTAATTTCAAATCTATGGAGAATCTGACTACCCAAATAAAAGTCAGATGGGACATCTCTAACAACCCAACAATTATGTTCTATAGTTCTGTTTCCGATGGAAATTTTTATCGTACATGTGCTAGGATGGAAATGCTTAAAATCTGGTGTTTCCAAACCCACTTCCCATTTATTAATCAATCTAAATGTGGGAAAGGTCTGATTTTTTTGGGGTTGCCTGAATAATCCTTTGCTGATGAAGCTTTTTCTGTTTTTCAAACATAAAGTATTGCCCCCCCCCTCATTTATCTAAATGGGGAAGAACAAGTGTTTGCCCTTTTTCTGAATATCAGTCAGACTTCGAGTTGGTGCTTCATCATTCTCTTTCAAATGACTTGTTGTTTCTTCTAAATTTTGATTTGTATAAAATCTGAAAGTGTTCCCTTCCAGTGTGGAGTACCACTTGGAACTGGGAGGAAGGTTGATCTTCACTAGTTGGGAAGAGTTCCCATCGCCAGTTTGTTCTCCTACAGATATGATGGGCATTTATAGGACTTGGTTGTTCTGGAAGTGAAATTCCAATTGACCTGTGTGCTGCCCAATCAAATGACAGGTGTCATTCAGGCTAAAATAATTTTCACTCTTGAGTTTGATAGACTGGCTAGTCTAGGTCCAGAGGACCTACTTCATTCAAGCAATCAGATGTGATAACCTAAGAAGGAAATCTTTCCCCGGTAAACAGGGAGTGTCATCTGGAGTCGTGACTATTACCGGGTGTTTTAAATGTTGCCGTCCAATTTTCATTTCTAGATCTGCTGACCCTTTGATTGAAATATCTTTCCTATCAACTTTTAGAGTTTTCCAGATAGAGGTGTCTGGGGAATCTGATGACTCTCCCCTCTTCCTTGATTCAGTTGATCAAAAGCTTCTTTAGACATGAGAGTAGCTTGGGATCCACTATCCACCAGAACTGATAATTCACGCTGACCATGTACCTTTTCAGGGACATTTTGCCTGAAGCCTACAGAGAAAGTGTAAGTTAGTTGCCAGCTCAGCAGTCACCTTATTCATTTTGAATTTATTCACTGTGTGACCTTGGGTGGTTCCCTTAGAAACCGTACCCTTTTTAAGATCGAGTTCCAGTGTCCGAGAACAAGAATCTGTGGGAATGAACCTGCATTTGGAAACGATATTTGTAATTGGTGGATCCTCTTTCTCCCCACATTCTTTGCTGTCCGTTTGTATCTGAAGACAGTCCTCAGAACCTATTTGCAGGGAGGAAACCTCTGTGGTATTGGAATTATCTGGCTCAGGTGGTTGTGGTCTAGGGGTTTTTCCACCTTTGTCGGTTTCAGTATCTGCACTCTCAGACTCAGTGTCTCTTTTGACCCCTTTTTCTTAGTGAGGAATTCCCTCATTCATGAAAAAAAGATTTCCTTACCTGAATCCTCTGGTGATTCTTCTCTCTCAAAGGGGGTGATTTTGTTTTCTTGCTCCTCAAAGTGAATTTTCCTTCTGTCTGTTCTATGTGCTCTCTGTTCTTTGGGCCTCAACTTCCAAGGAATGTAAGAGTCATTATTAGGTTGAGATGTTTCCAGGGGTTCTTTTCAGGCTAGAAAGGAGGCTTCCTCAAGGGCTTGGCATACTCAACTCAGGAACTAGTTGGTTGTCTGGACTTACCTCTAGTCATTCTCCCCATCCTCCCTGGGGCGTAAGACCCATGTGTTGGGGCATTCCAAGGAATATGGTGAGGGTTTGACTGGGCCCTCAGCATGAGCCCTATGCCTTCAGCAAATTGTTGGACCTGCCACTCAAATAGGGTAACTTTCTCTCTTCCCTCAAGGTTGCTGAATATGTCCCCCATAATTTTCAATCCTGGTTCTCCCTTCTCCTTGGTTTTGGGTCTATTGTTCTAGAACCGGTGAGAAGGAGGAGTGTTTTTAAAATTAGGGCTTGGAGGGTACCTGTTGGAAAAATTAATGTTTGGAGGTGGCCTGTTACTTGTTTCCTGCAGGAAATTTGAAGGGAAATTCCACAGGGACGAACCTGGTTTGAATCCCCCCTTTGTGCAGGTGAAGTGTAAATAAAACCTGTAATGGGCCACATACCTTTATACCTAGGATTTCTATAGGTGGTGGGGTTAGTAAGGTGGATATGTGTGATTTGTTCGAGATAATTTGTTCATGGGTTAATTTATCACATTTATTCTTTTTTGGTAGTTTTTGCCACAAATATATGCATGCGGAGACCATCCACAAAACCCCAAACCCCCATATTAATTATTACCCTAAACCCACCACCCACATATATTTGCTGCAAAAATGGCCAGCCAAAAATGTGATAAAATCCACCACGATCAAATCAGCTGCGGTCAAATCAGGTAATACCTAGAATTATCAGTGCTTTGACACCAATTGACTACCACTCGATTGGGCCTGAGCAGAGGGTCTCCTCTCCCTCTCACTCTGCTTGTCAGCTGAAGGAGTATTTTTAGGCCCCCCATCTCCAGGTCCAAAGTAGGAGGAGTTTTCACCTCTGCCACTTTCGCAGGGTAGGTATGGTTTTTGTTCTTGAGGGTTCGGGGTTACGATTATTTGGCAGCGTTTAGTGCCTCTTGCGGATTTCTGTGTGTCGAATTTCTTTTCAAAATGGCCACCTTGTAAGTGGACCATTTGTAATGATCTTGGTCTTCCAGTCCTGCAAAGAAACTGGAGTACTATGGGGAAAATATCAATATTACAAATTCAATACAAGTGACATAATTATTGATTTGAAATGATGACAGAATTTGTTCATAAAATGTCGTGTTCCCACACAGGATATTTAGTATTATTGTGGCATAGGGTCATAAAGCTTTTTAAGGCTGTAATTTCCTTGATGGGGTCCTTTAAAAAACCTTTTTTCCGTTTGGTAGTTCTACTGTACCTCTGAACCTGAGTCTGTTCTCTCTCAGCATCAGTGCTGCTGTTGGAACTCCAGTCCCTGTCTTCTAGGTGCCGCCTATCTCTAGGATATTGGGAATGCCTTCCAAAAGCATGGGATCTGGACTGTTGCATGAGCTCTCAAGGTCACTTTTCCTATTGTTACCCTTTGGTGCGGGATAATACCCAGTCTCTACTTCAGACTGTTGAACATATGTACTATCCCTCCTTCTAGGTGGTCTGGAAGAATCCACCCATTCCCCTGAATATGTGGAGGTTTTTAAAAAACGCCCTTCCAAGGCTGAAGCTTGTGCTTTTCCCTTTCAGCTAAGCGGGTTTGATGATCTCTTTGCAAGATCATTTTCTGTAAATCTAATTCTCTAATCTTCTCATCATATGGATTTTCAGGTTCAGAAGAATTTACAGGAGTATCTTTGGCCTCCCATGTCACACTGGTCCGGCCACCTTCCCTTCTGTTTGGTCAGACTGACTGGGGTTAGACAAACCCACCTGCCTCATATCCCCCTGGTCTCTATAGGCGGCATGTATGAGGTCAGTTCCAGTCTGTCCCTGTGGAGTGTAAGGTAAATGATACTGAGGACCTTGATGGGAGGGGATGCTCTCCTGCATCATATGACACTATCCCATAATCTATTTGGTTAGACTGTCTCAGCGCCAATTTGTATTCTTTCATTTCATTATTTAATTTCAAACACTTGTTTCTCTCTGCCATAATTTCCTGCTTACATTGAGAGAGTTGAATTTTTAAATCGGATACTGATGCTTGGCTAGCTTCAAGCGTTCTGCATTTAAAATGACAGGTTATCTCTCTGTAGGCCTGATTCACAGAAGTGCGTTATAATGGTGCAATCCCATAGGAAAATGTTCTGTGAATCAGACCCTATGTGTCTACTATGTGCTGCTTCCCACAGGTCAGCCTCTGCTTGTCTCAGATGATACATAACATCCATATTTTCCTCCCTGATTCTGGGCAGTTCCTGAGAAACATGCTGACCCTTATCTGCATCCTGTTTCAATTTTAAGGGATCTATTTCTTTGATCAGCTGCATTTTCTTTTGCTTCAGAATATTAAAATCCTGGTGCATTTGATCCAAATCCTTTTGTGATTCAATGGGCCTCATTACGACCCTGCCGGCCTGGAAACAACAGTGGTGGTAAAACCGCTGCCACCGTTGTTTCTGGACCGGCTGATTCAGAGTCCTGCAGGCGGGAGGTGTCACTCCCGCCAGGTCTGACCTGGCGGGATTAACGCCACCCGACTGCAGGCAGACATGGAAACACCGGCTCTGTCATAGACAGAGCCGGTGGGACTCCATGGGAATGGGGATTTACAGAATTCTGCCTCCGGAATTACCAGGTCACCGGGGTTGTAATGCCCCAGTGATTCCGGCAATCGCGGAGGCGGAATGGTATTACGGGTCCGGGGCAGCCTGCCGGTTTTTCCAGCATGGCTGCCGCCGGACTCGGAATGAGGCCCAATGTCTTTTATGATTAACTGGCTGTTTTCTCATTTTAGCTCATTAATGGATTGTTTGTAGGCCAACGTTTCATCCAGCAATACACTATTGTGTATAGTCAGGCCATTCAATTCATTTTGAAGTTGTTTTAAAGTTTCTATGCTCACTTTGTGTGTGTCCTGGAGCGCAGAGAACTGCATTTCTCGGTCTGTATTGGCTTGTTGGTGGCCTGCTCAATACACGCTCACTGGTTAAACATGCACACAACATAAATGAATTAATACTGGAAAAAAGTGTTGATTTATGCTGTGTGACTGAAACATGGCTTAAGGACCCTATAGGTCCCACCTGCGAAACAGCAGTCCCGCCAGGGTACATTATTTATAATGTTAACAGAGAGGGAGCAACGGGAGGTGGTGTTGCTATTATAGCTAAGGAATCTCTAAAGCTTTTTTAAAGCCTCTTTTAGCTGTGATAGTTATGAAACCATCCACTTGAAACTGACATTCACCCTCAATAGTTGTTTCAATTTAATAGTTGTATACTGTTCTCCGTCACTGAGTTCAGATTTTTCTAATGAATTATGTTCCCAATTAGTCAATCTGAAATCCACCAACACATCATACTTGGTGGTAGGTGATTTCAACTATTGGCATGGGGATACAAAAGATAAGGAAGCTATCTTGTTGGAGAAAGCACTACTCAACCTAGATTTTATGATTGTAAATGAAGCACCCACCACTCCTCAAGGAAATCAACTGGAATGGATTATAGCAAATAACCTGAAATACCAAAACTGCAAGACTGAGCCATGTATCTTGAGTGACCACTACCTAGTCACTTTGAATATAGAACTCAAGGCCCCTTTGACCAAACATAACCCACATGTCAAGGTCACCAGCAGAACTTTTAAACATCTGACATTAGAACATATACAACCATGCTTAAATGCAGTACTCGCCTCCTTTCAGGAGCAGGATACATGTGATGTTTTGCTTCAGAAATACACCAAACACATACAAAAACTAGTAGAAGCTATAGCCCCAATCAAATCTAAGCTAGCCAGGAAAAACAATAATCAAAGGAAATGGTATAATTCGGACATAGAAACCACCAAAAGAGAAAAAAGAACTCTTGAAATGAAGTGCCACTCAGATAGGACCACTGAAAACAAAGAGAGATGGAAAACAGCAAACAAGAAATATAAAGATAAAATAAGATCAGCCAAGGCCAACTATTTCAATAAGGAAATTGAATTAGCTGATAACAAGACCAGCAAACTCTTTGAAATACTCAAGAGTGTAGAGAAACCGCGAAACCTTACCCCGCCTCTGTCACCATCGAAAGAAGACTGCGACACTGTGCAAAATGCGTTTTCTGCCAAAATAGCTAAAGCCAGGCAGAATATTATTAACACCAGGTATAAACTAAAACAGGACTTTAGATCCACGAAGATTGTTAAAAATCAGAGACAGGATAATTTCTCTTTCACCCCCATAACCGAAACAGAGCTACTGGAGGTGATTGGTCACATGAGGCCTACGTCTTGTGCAGAGAATGTTTTACCACCTAACATTATCCTTCAAAACAGGAGCAATTTGCTCCTATTTTACTAAGAATTAGTAATGCCTCATTTGAAGAGGGTTTAGTTCCTGATGAAATCAAAAAGGTCACCATTACACCTTTAGTGAAGAAAGCTGGGTTGGATCCCAAGGACCCAGGGAACTTACGGCCTATCACTAATTCTAATTTTATACTTAAAATCCTAGATAAAATAGCCACCCAGAAGCTGCAGGCCCATGTGGAAACCCATGCATCACTACAGCACCAACAGTCCGGTTTTAGAGCAGCACACAGCACAGAGACGGCCGTGCTGGATCTCCAGAACCACATGCTAGGACCCATGGACAGGGGTAAAATTGGGATTCTGATGCTTCTCGATCTTAGTGGAGCATTTGATCTGGTTGATCCTGATCTCCTGGTCAAAGCTTTGCGAGACATTGTGGGCTGCTCGGACATAGCACAGAAGTGGCTAGTTTCATTTCTCACGAATCGCCAAGCTAGAGTTCACTGGGGAGGCATTTTTTCTGATCCTATACTAATTCTCTTTGGAATGCCCCAGGGTGCTAGTCTTTCACCTATGCTCTTTAATCTGTATATGCGTGCACTGTGTGACATCTTGATGGAATCCAGAGTTTTCTTCACCAATTACGCTGATGACACGCAGTTAATAATAGAACTAGATGGATCTCATAGAGCAGACAGTGAAAAGATAGGACTTATATACAGCAAAATAGATGACTGGATGCAATACAACTGGATGTGCCTCAATGATTCTAAGACTGAACTCATGTTGTTTGGATCTAACCGCTTCCTACAAAAATTGGGGGGAGAGTATAAATCATTTCAGATCAAGGAGGCCATCATAACTGTATCCAGTCAGGTTAAAACCCTGGGTATGATGATGAACTCCTCTGTTAATTCAGAAGCCCAGGCCAACCTCTTGCGAAAGAACACAGACTACTACTTGCGGCTTATGAGGATTATTAGACCTATTTTGAGTGAAAACAACTTGGTCACCATTGCCAGGGCCGTGGTGTTGTCCAGGTTGGATTATGGCAATGCTCTTCTCATAGGCGCTCGTACCAAAGACCTACACATCTGTCAAGTCATTCAAAGTGATGCAGTAAGACTAGTAAAGCACCTTACAAGAAGAGACCACATTAACACGGCTAGAAAAGCGCTACATTGGTTAGGAGTCGAAGAAAGGATTAAGTTTAAATCCCTCACACTCGTGCATAAATGCCTTTTTGGGAAAGCACCCAACTAACTGAAGAAGAGTATTGTACCCTACACGCAGACGAGACAACTCTGCTCGGCTGGAAAAAATCTGCTTGTAGTCCCCAAACACAACCTTAAATCAGCGATGGGCAGATCCTTTGCTGTGCAGGCAGCTCAGATGTGGAACTCCCTTCCAGCGATACTGAGACTACAGGAGAATCACCTACAATTTCTAAAGCAATTGAAGACTCACCTCTTCAAGTAATTTCCACTCTCTAGACCTTCTATTTCTCTAGCTGCACCACTAAGATCTTTAGACAGTATGTGTTTTGTTTGTGTTAACGCGTCCTGATGCCTGCGGGCTACCAGCGCTATATAAGCTAAAAAGAAAATTATAATAATAATTTTGCCTCATTTTTAAGTTGTTCAATGAGGCTTTCATATTTGAGCTCAAGAATTTGGCTTTACTGTAATGTATCCTCTAACTGCCTGAGTGATTGATGGGCCTGTTCAGCCAACGGATTGGCCTGTTTCTGGTCTCCCGTCTGTTTCATCATACTGGCACCTTTATTTAGCAATCCCTCTTCTATTAATGGCAAATGCAACTGAGCTGTGAGCTGGGCCATTCTAATGTGTTCCTCATGGGCATTTTGGGTCATATACAATTGCTCTAGGGCTTCGTGTAAAGTTTCACCATCCCGGCAAATATCAGCGGCTGCTAATGTGATTTCTTGTACCATTCCTTCTGCCAACACTCTGCCTCCTGTTCAGGCCAATCTCCATGAATGAAGAGCATGCCTAGGAGGTATTTCCTGACATCTTCCACTTCTATGTCACTCATTTGGAGTGTGTTTTTTAAACCTCCCTAGAACTCTTGCTACACAGGAATTAAATCCTTACACTCTATTCCTGCAATATTTCCCAACAATGAATACCAAATCAAATTGTCTTCCCATTAACACTGCACAATCATATATTCTTCTGGACACCTCCCTGATATCTCTTGGGTCAAAAATATAGTGGCGCCTCAAACAACTTTTTTAAAAACCTGCCATGCACCTCTCTGACATTTCACTGAGAAGAATAGCCTGTTAATGCAAATTGTCATGAATCAAAATCACAAAGTGAGATACCATGATGAACCCCCATTTCTGTAGAAGATATGTATGGGGTGACAATGTTGGGAGTTCATTCCCACCCACCAATCAAGAGCACCACACCAATTGATCAATGAATTGGATTGTAATTGTAATTCTTTATTTATACAGCACTAATACACAGGTGGATCAAAGCACTTCAAGGTGGGACGGGAACAAGGGAATGCAGTAATCATTCTTAGGCGTTAGAGTTTCCTAATTATTTAACAGAAAAAAACAGCATAGTAGGCCTGACGGCATTTCTCCTGGTGCAAGTGTATAAATGTTACAGTTGTGACTAAGCTAGGGAAAGGGGGACAAAACGATAACACAAAAATAAATATTTTAATAAAGGGGGCGGGGTCCGGACAGATGAACTTACTAGTCCTAGTACATTTATGTCATGCATGCATACAGATGGAGATGCAAGGATACTTGACTATCTCTGCATTTGATTGATATAACACTACTGTACTCCCTAACACCTTTTGCAACATGCAAGCCAAATATCAGGCCGGGGTGCAGAAAGAATATCTATTTATTTGTCTTTAATTAGTAGACCAAATCAAATATACACAATGATTATCAAGAAGCATGCCAATTTACTTTGTGGCACAAAACCTTTCCTTTTTGACACTATTTCCTATTGCAAACAGGTTGAATCAACAGTTACAGGCCGATTCATGGAATAATTAGCGCGGCACAAGTGGCCAAAAACGTGCGATTCGCAGTGGAATAGCGAAAATCGCAGTGCAAGTGCGAAAATCGCACGAAAAGCAGCGCACATCGATTAATGGAAGGCCGTGCACGAGAAAACCATCGGATGTGCGCAAAAAAAGTGTGCGGCGCACGTTGGCGCACAGGCCATCTAACGGCGTGCACCAGGTCACAGCGAAAATCGCACAGGCTACAGCGAAAAACGCACATAGCGCGGCGCACACAACAAAAGTAGGTGGAACACGGGGCGTAACGATCGGAATGGGGAACAACTTGC
The DNA here is from genome assembly GCF_040938575.1 of Ambystoma mexicanum. NCBI lineage: Eukaryota > Metazoa > Chordata > Amphibia > Caudata > Ambystomatidae > Ambystoma > Ambystoma mexicanum. The sequence goes on from NC_090923.1 coordinate 732,915,916, forward strand.
CAAAATGTGGGCGTCACGGGGGAAGTACAGGGTGCAAGTGCGCGGAACGCCCACACGCTCGCCTACAACACGTATTCATGGAATCGAATAGGGCAAAAAAGCGCACGGTCAAACCAGCGCACAGGCACAAACACGACCGCCACAAGAAAGCAGGCGGTAGCGTCTCAGCGCCTGTAATAAATGTGCGCCAAAAGGTGTGCCAACAAATAGCACCTATATACAGCCATGATGAATGTCCTATACTGTGGCCCTCCAGGACAAATGACGTGCAAAGGGGTACCCACAAACACGGACACCCGCTGACTGAAAAATAACATGTGCGTGTATTCCGGGGTGCGCGGGAACTTTCACACGCGATTTGGCTGGGTACGTGGATCTCAGGGGTTGCCGGGAAGTCTCACACGCGATTTGGCAGGGTACGTGGATTTCAGGGGTGCGCGGGAAGTTCCACACGCGATTTGGCCGTGCACGGGAATTTACACACGCGACTTGGCAGGGTACGTGGATTTCAGGGGTGCGCGGGAAGTTCCACACGCGATTTGGCCGGGTACGTGCACGGGAATTTACACACGCGACTTGGCTGGGTACGTGGATCTCAGGGGTGCGCGGGAAGTCCCACATGCGATTTGGCAGGGTACGTGGATTTCAGGGGTGCGCGGGAAGTTCCACACGCGATTTGGCCGGGTACGTGCGCGGGAATTTACACACGCGACTTGGCTGGGTACGTGGATCTCAGGGGTGCGCGGGAAGTCCCACACGCGATTTGGCAGGGTACGTGGATTTCAGGGGTGCGCGGGAAGTTCCACACGTGATTTGGCCAGGTACGTGCGAGGGAATTTCCACACGCGATTTGGCTGGGTATGTGTATTTCAGGGGTACGCAGGAAATTCTACCCGCGATTTGGCTGTGTGCTCCAGGTATTCCCTGTACACCCTCCACGGCCCCTGCAGGCAGCCGACACCACAGGGGACTACCCTGCACACCTGCTCATGTCACCCAGCACCCCCACCCCCCAGCATCCAGTGGCACCCTCCACCAGGCCCCCACTCATGTCCCCCTGCACCCACACCCCCCAGCATCCAGGGGCACCCTCCACCAGGCCCCCACTCATGGCCCCCTGCACCCCCACCCCCCAGCATCCAGGGGCAGCCTCCACCAGGCCCCCACTCGTGGCCCCTATCACCCCCACCCCCCAGCAGTGCAGGGGCAGCACCACCAGGCCCCCACTCCTGTCCAACTCATGTCTCCCACCACCCCCACCCCCCAGCATCCAGGGGCACCCTCCACCAGGCCCCCACTCATGTCCCCCTGCACCCCCACCCCCCAGCATCCAGGGGCACCCTCCACCAGGCCCCCACTTATGGCCCCTATCACCCCAACCCCCCAGCAGTGTGGGGCACCCTCCACCAGGCCCCCACTCATGTCCCCCACCACCCCCACCCCTCAGCCACCATGGGCATCCCCCACCAGGCCCCCACTCATGTCTCCCACCACCCCCACCCCCCAGCAGTGCAGGGGCAGCCTCCACCAGGCCCCCACTTATGGCCCCTATCACCCCCACCCCCCAGCAGTGCAGGGGCAGCACCACCAGGCCCCCACTCATGTCTCCCACCACCCCCACCCCCAGCAGTGCAGGGGCAGCCTCCACCAGGCCCCCACCCATGTCTCCCACCACCCCCACCCCCCAGCCACCATGGGCAGCCCCCACCAGGCCCCCACTCATGTCTCCCACCACCCCCACCCCCCAGCCACCATGGGCAGCCTCCACCAGGCCCCCACACATGTCTCCCACCACCCCCACCCCCCAGCAGTGCAGGGGCAGCC